>NC_139344.1:111408270-111770770 GCF_055883805.1 Amblyomma maculatum | reverse complement strand
TTTGTTCTAGATTTCAGTGTGTAGTTTATTACCTGTAATTTTCCATGTTTCCTGTTGCCCAGTTAAGTCAAAGGAGGAAGGTGAGAACATCAATTTTCTAATGTTGGCACTAGCTGGGTAAAACGTCATCGTTGTAGAGCAGACCGCTACTTTTGCGGACTGAACGCGAATGTCTCATTTGTTCCCTTTAACGAAAAATGACTTGAAGTGATAATGGAATTTCATATGAGCTATGCAATAAAAGTTTGAACCAGGATTATTAAGCTAATGAAGAACAATAAACAGGAAAAGGTCCCATAGTCGACGGCTGTATTGGGACCTCCTGCCAGTCTTGGAGTGGATATAATTAAAGCAATAACAAAGAAGCAATTCAGCATAACTTTAAACGCCTATGAGCGAACAGGAAAGCTAGTACCATAAAGGACCCAGGTACTTCCGTCAAGTTAGAGTTATGGAACTCGTTTTAATTCGGTCGAGATAAGCACCCGCGCAATTAAGAAAAAAAAAAAGACACTGTGCGACAACGTGCTCTGTCGTCACCACCAAGATCTTGACAAGACTGGCGCACCGTAACAGCTTACGTGACTGCCACCGGATGGGTGAAAAGATTCAGCAAATGAAGCTGCGAACGTGGATATGAGTCTAAAGTAAAAGTCACGAGATATCCCTTCGCCATTTTACTCATACCCTTGCGCGCAGGTTCATTTGCTGACCCTTCGCCACCCATCTGATAGTTGTGACGCAGGCTGCTAGGAAAAACGGTCATGCACCGGCTTTGCTAATTCCTCAATGGTCAAGGCTCTGTATGCCTTAATGTGCCACGGGTACAGCGCTTTCATTGAGGGTGTCGTAAAGAGCCCAGATTCGCACCGGTGGTTCTGGTTCGTACGAGATAAACGTTAGCAGCTGCTAACGGCATGCTTTTCCCGGCGCGCCGGCTGCAGCAGCTAACTCTTAGCTTGTGACCAGAAGTAACGCTTGCTGCTCCAAAGCTGGGGTAAGCGTGTGAATGCAGACCACCCTTCCCCCTTTTGTGGACATACCTGTTATCACTTTTGCCACCCACGGTGAACACGACGTTGGCGTGCAGCGTCACCTGCTTGGCCGTCTTGGCGCAGGCGATGAGCTGCGTAGCGCTGTCGGCCGTCCAGAGGCGATGCAGCCCTTGTGCGTCGACTGACAGCACGCGCCGGCTGTCCGATGTCACGAACACGCTCACGATCTTGCTTTGGTGCTCCTGCACCACACGACACGCAGGTGCAAGCTCAGTGAACGTATACCGCGCGTCTAATCAGCGCCAACGAGTGCCGGAGTGAGGGAGAAGACATAGAAACAATGGTGCCACACTCCAGGCTTCAGAGTACCGATCGAGGAACTTCAGCCACAGATACCGTGAATCGGCCGAAGGCTGCAACTAAAGGCACATTCGGTGCTGTCGATCTTCTGAGCCCTAACCTTGACAATAAGGAAGAGTGAATTGCAAGAACGTTCGCACAGCATCCAAGGTAGATCACATTGACAAGCTACAAGCACGGCGTTGGGTTAGGCGCACCGAAGAGAAATTACACAACAGTTCTTCAGCGGATCAATAAAGCCTATTCATCTTGTAGCATGTTTTTTTTACTTTGTTTATACGAATTGGCTTGAGAAACAAAAAGCAACATTACTGAAATTAATCTTTTCTTGCAAAGAAAAATGCTTCAGAATATATTCTGTTAGAGGTTCTGTATGTAATTTGTTGCTTGGGTTGCAATTGTCATGCCTTAATTATGTGCACTTGTGACGTTTTCCTCCCTATGCATTTTCATAAAAGCCGACCTCAAGGTTTTCTCCATTTCAAGCTTCGTGTTTGGCAGAGAATAAGGTTTGTGTTGGTTTGGTTTGGGGGGTTTAACGTCCCAAAGCGACAAAGACTGTGAGAGACACCGTACTGGTAATATTTGGAAATTTTGACTCCCTGGGATTCTTTAATGTGCGCTGACATCGCACAGCACATGGATGCCTTCCTCTTCGCTTCCATCGAAAAGCAGTCGCCAAGGCCGGGATTCGATCCTCCTTGGGCACAGTAGTAGAGCGCCGTAACTACTGCCCCCCCCCCCCCGGCGGGGGAAGAGAATAAGGCCTCATATATATATATATATATATATATATATATATATATATATGTTGAAAAAGCTTCCATGAGCTCGGTTAGAAAAATACGCAAAAAAATATAAAACGTTTGTAGCTCAGAACAATTTAATGACGTTTCGGCCGCGGAACCGGCTTTCGTTAGAAAAAGCACGAATGCTTAGCAGTGTCATATATATAGGTTGGAGATATCAGCATGGCATGAAAATAACAAAAACAGAAATATTTAGTCCCAAAAAGGTACGTGGCGAAGCGGTAACATGAAACTGCAATGGCGTAAACAAGATGTGATTACATATCGTGATTCCAGGTCAGCGGCGTTCAAAAAAAGTAAGCAGTGAAGGCGAAATGCATGTGACAAAATGCAAACATAGCACAATGCGATACAGAGCACGCGGTGGTTATATAAAAGCAAAACAATGCATGTACGAGAATGATGCACAGTAGTGATAAAAAATATGAGATTACTGGGAAATTAACTGATACAAATGAAAACGAACACAGTAAAAGCACATGTGCGAGCGTATACTGTTATGACCGTGCATGGTCCGCACTTGCGCGCACTATTGTTCGCCTGTGGGCATGGATATGTGCTGTGGGACGTGCTGTTGGTGCAAGGGCTCTAAGTGAGCCTGTTTCCATGAATCTTTTTGTGTGAGCCTGCCTTTTCTTTGTCGAGACCCTGCAAATGCCAAATTGGCCCTGTCAAGGGAACGTCAAGAAAAATACAAAGAAACGTCGCCCTGTGAGAAATAGCCGGATGTGCTTTTGTTCAGTTGTTCACCCTTCCCGTCGAGAAGCGCTCTTGTCAAATGAGGAATGCCTATTGTCCAAAGGAGACGACAGAGTGACACGTCCGCTGACGTACAAGACAAGAAAGGAGCATGACGAATACGGCCATTAGAGGAATTCCCGGGAATGCAGGAAACATTTGCAATTGCCGGAAAGGGACAATGCTGGGAGCAGTATGTGGCGCGCACGTGCACTTGGGTTTCTGAGAAGGAAATCCACTTGCCGCAACCACCATATCGGATCTTTGCAGAAGAATAGAAATGTACCTCCTCGCCGTTCCCAAGCTCTACCCGCCAACAAGTGACCACGCCCAACGAAACAATACCGGACCAGTCAGTGCATCAGACCATCAGTGCAGTGATGTGTTCGATTGGATGCCGATATCTGAGGGGCGTGCCCTGGAACTGGTTGGTCAGCATCTTCAGAGAGGGGCTGGACATAGGGGGTTTTAAGGACGTTGCAGAGCACGAAATGACGCTCTGAGCCCTGGGTAAACGGCTCATCCAGACGCTTCTCGCTGTGAACTCTTAACGCTTGCCATTTTGCTGATATACCCTTTTTTTTCACGTAAATACGTTTTCTCAAAGTGCCATTAAAACTGCTTGTATATATTTTACCAACTTCGAAGATTCAATCCTTCATCAACCCGGAGTCTCTGCACGCTACCAAGTGAAGGCCGGGTCGACTTAGTCCCAGCGTCACGACAATACGTTGTTTAAAAAGAGGACACCAGCCACGACCTCACTGATATTTGGAAGGCCGTCCAATAGGACGAATTACGACAGGTCGGGTAATTTTACAACGCTTTCATTATTACCTGACGAGACAGCTTTAAATGTACGAATTAGGAACGATTCCCTCACTTCTCGGTCGGTGATGATCTAAATCTTAATTCCAAGACTGTACCCTTTAGTTTATCAAATGAGTGATCCTGAAGGCTTACATGTTTGGATTATGGCACATTAGGAAGGCTGATACTATGGACTTTGAGGTTAAACCGCAATCTAAATATGCCGCAGTTTTCCCAATATACTGAAGCCGGCAAACAGAGCATTCAAGCAGATAGACTACATTTTCGGTGTCACATGTGTAATTGCCTTTTATCTTTACCTTGTAATTAGAAGCACGGCTACTTGTGGCGTGATCATTTGGGAACAAACTTTACACCGGGATTTTGTGCAAGGCGAACAGCCGCTAAAAAGTGAAGTAGTTATTTTGGAGGATATTAAGAGGTCACGTAGGTTTTTAGCACGCCGGTAGACTGCTCTCGGTGATTCTTGGAAGATATCCTTCAACCGCTCGCTCTGAATTAGGATATTGTGATGCCTTTTCAGAATGTGTTACACTGGGCATTAATGCCGAGTAAGTTAGCACAAGGTTCGTTCGCTGTTGTGGAGTAGGTTCTTTATGTCTGCCAATAAGAGCCTTACGGTAAAGTGCGTCTGCTCGTTTAAAGGCGTCATTAATCATCTTTGGTCGATATTTTTGTTTAGTAAACTTTTCTCGAAGTGTTTCACAGTTGTGGAAAAAGTCTGAGGGCTCGGAGCATATTCTTTTAAACCGGACTGCCTGACTGTACGGAATGCTCGTCTTGCAAAGTTTTTTTGTGGCTACTAATAAAGTGTAGATACTGATGGCAGTCCTATAAAGGCTGGTAATTAGTTGACCGTTACGCATTGACACTGACACATCAAGAAAATTATTACTTGAAGCCGAGTAAAAGTGTGAAATGGAGATTGACGGATGGAAACAGTTAAATTCAGCACTGAATGTGCCTAGCTTCGCTTCCCCGTGATCCCAGACAAGAAAGATGTCATCAATAAATCTTCCTTTGAAGAACGGTTTTAAATTCTGGCTCTCTAGGAATGCTGTATTAAGGCAACCCATAAAATATTAGCATAATTAGGCCCTATTTGCGCGCCCATAAAAGTTTTATTAACCTGAACATAATGTACATCGTTAAACTCAAAGTTGTTAAATTCAAGTATCAGTCATAGGAGAGTGCCTAAAGTGGAACTATGAACTGGCCTGTCTGTGCAGTGCTGGTTATACACTTTCATTGCGGACAGGATGCCATCCTCATGTGGAATATTTCTATAAAGCGAAGTTACATAAGTGAGAAGCAGGGAATCGGGAGGGATTGTGAGGTCTTTCATATCACTAAGGAAGTGAGTGGTATCCTTTAGAAATGAAGGAAACATGGAAGGAATAACATTATTGAGCGAGTCGACGTAAATTGGGAGCATTTCTGTAACAGTACCAACACCATAGACGATGGGCCGGCCTGGGGTCTTTTGCTTATATATCTTAGGCGATAAGTAAAACCTACCAGCGACTGGACTAAGCGGGACTAGCGATCTTTCAAGAACCACCTAGAGCAGTCTACAGGCGTGCTGAAAATATACGTGACCTCTTAATTTCCTCCGAAATAACTACTCCAGATTTTAGCGGTTGTTTGCCTTACAAGAAACCCCGGTGTAAGGTTTGTTCCCAAATGATCACGTCACAATTAGCCGTCAGCACCGCTTTCAGTTACGAGGTTAAGATAAAAGGCAATTACACATGTGAAATCCAAAATGTAGTCTATCTGCTTGAATGTTTTGTCTGCCGGCTTCAGTACATTGGGCAAACCGCGACATCATTTCGGTTGCGATTTAATAACCACAAAGCTCATAGCACCAGCCTAACTAATTTGCCATTATGAGGATCACTCATTTGATAAACTAAAGGCTGCTGTCTTGGAATCAGGATTTAGGTCACCTCCCGACCGAGAAGTCAGGGAATCGTTCCTAATGTAAAGCTGCCTCGTCTGAAAGCGTTGGAAAATTAACCTGCCTGTCGTAATTCCTCCCATTGGACGACCTTCCAAATATCAGTGGGGTCGTGGCTGGTGCTCTCTTTTTAAAAAAACATATACGCTCAAATATTGTGCTTCTCCTACGTTCGTTTTTATTTGTATCGGTTAATTTCCCAGTGATCTCACGCACGCAAGCACGCACGCGCGAGCCTGCGTGTATGTATGTATGTATGTATGTATGTATGTATGTATGTATGTATGTATGTATGTATGTATGTATGTATGTATGTATGTATGTATGTATGTATGTATGTATGTATGTATGTATGTATGTATGTATGTATGTATGTATGTATGTATGTATGTATGTATGTATGTATGTATGTATGTATGTATGTATGTATGTATGTATGTATGTATGTATGTATGTATGTATGTATGTATGTATGTATGTATGTATGTATGTATGTATGTATGTATGTATGTATGTATGTATGTATGTATGTATGTATGTATGTATGTATGTATGTATGTATGTATGTATGTATGTATGTATGTATGTATGTATGTATGTATGTATGTGTGTATGTATGTATGTATGTATGTATGAACATATAGGCGCGCACGCCTCAAAAGTGTCCACATTTTGTTTCACGTTATAACTACTTCAAGGCATTTTTCATTGCACAGATTGGAAGTGTGGATAAGCCCACCTCCATATCTTTGTGCAATGACATCACCTGGAGCGACGCACGAAGACGGCATACTAGGCTTATTCTCAACAGCAACTCTTTGTAGGGAAACGTTAGGGGATACAGGTGCACGAGGTGTACAATAATGCAAACACGGGGGCCAGTTGGTTGATCATTCTGTGGAATACTGCGCTACTTGATATACAGAGACAAATGGAAGACGACACACGAATGAAGCGCTTCATTCGTGTGTCGTCTTCCATTTGTCTCTGTATATCAAGTAGCGCAGTATTCCACAGCACGAGGTGTGTTTCCTGCTTTCACATCATATCACGCTGTTTGGTTTAGCCACGCCCCATAGTTTGCTTCCGCGCCGCTGCCTCGAAGGCCGCCGGTAGGGAAATCTCGTTTGCGTCGAAAGATAAGCAAACGACATAATCGCGATCAGTCCGCCTCTCCGTTTGGGCCCGACCGGACTTAAAGGGCGCATGAAAATCTATTTACTCAAACTAGAAACGCGCACGAGGAATACGCATCCATTCAATGCTCTCTGCAACGCAAACATTTTAAAGCTAGGTTTTTAGCATTGAACATATGGGAGCATATTAAAATGGTACTGCTCCTCTCCCGTTCAACTTCCCGTTCAACTCTCTCTCTCTCTCTCTCTCTCTCTCTCTCTCTCTCTCTCTCTCTCTCTCTATATATATATATATATATATATATATATATATATATATATATATATATATATATATATATATATATATATTGCTTGGCGGTGTTGGCGAAGTTGGCCAGGAGGTGACGGTGTATAAATGGTTTCACTATGCAATTACCTTCACCACAATCATTTCCTGCCTTTAGTGCGTGTATGTTACCTTTAGGTAGCGTTCAGAGACACCTCTGAGCAACAATCGCCGTTTAACTCGCTTAGAGACAACCAGTGAGGAGAAAAAATTTGCCGAACCTTACCGTTGAGAAAACGTAATTACATCTCAAGGGGGAAGTTGAACATGTTGCGTTGCAAACCTTGCACTTGCTTCGAGTGCCAAGGAAGAAGTATCATCATCATCATCATCATCATCATCATCATCATCATCATCATCATCATCATCATCATCATCATCATCATCATCATCATTATCATCATCAGCCGGACTATACCCACTGTAGGGCGAAGGCCTCTCCCTTATTTCTCCAATTAACCCGGTTCTGTGTGTTGCATTTTCACTCTGCATTTAACCTATATGCAGAGTGCATCATGAGGAAGGCCGGTCTGGACGAGTCTTCAGCTGGAGTGAAGATTGCTGGAAAACGTATCAACAACCTTAGATATGCGGATGATACCACTTTAATGGCAGAAAGTGAAGTGGAACTCAAGATACTTCTGATGCGCGTACAAGAAGAGAGTGAGAAGTTTGGGCTTAAACTGAACATTAAAAACACAAAGATCATGGCGCCTTGCCCTATCAAGTCCTGGAGCAACAATGGACAAGAAGTGGAAGCTGTGACTGATTTTCTCTTCTTGGGCTCCAAGATTACCTCGGAAGGAGACTGCAGTCATGAAATTAGGAGACGCCTGCTTCTCGGAAAGAGAGCAATGGTTAGCCTTGACCGCCTAGTAAAGAGCAGAGACATTAGTCTGCCAACCAAGATCCGTATAACTCGTGCTATGGTCTTTCCAGTTGTGATGTACCGATGCGAGAGTTGGACTGTGAAAAAGGCTGACCGCTGAAGAATTGACGCGTTTGAATTGTGGTGCTGGCGAAGACTCTTGAGAGTTCCTTGGACTGCCAGAAGATCAAATCAGTCGATATTGTCGACCATAAACCCTGACTGTTCATTGGAGGGTCAAATTCTAAAGTTAAAGCTCAGCTACTTTGGTCATCTAATGAGAAGAGAGGAATCGCTGGAGAAAGATTGATGTTGGGAAAGGTTGAGGGAAAAGGAGAAGGGGTAGGCAGCGAACGCGATGGTTAGATGGCATTCTCGAGGCACTGCAGATGAAGTTATGTGATGTTAGGAAGATAGTGAGAGACCGGAAAGCGTGGCGTGACATGGTCCATAGGGTCACGAAGAGTCGGACACGACTGAACTGAACTGAACCCGGTTCTGTGCTAGCTGCATCCACTTGACCCCTGCGAACTTCTTAACTTCATCCGCCCACCTAACTTTCTGCCGCTCCCTGCTACGCTTTCCTTCCCTTGGAATCCAGTTTGTTACCATAAGCGACTATCGGTTATCCTCTCTTCGCACTACATGTCCTGCCCTTCCCCATTTCTTTTTCTTGATTTCCACTAGAATGTCAGGAACTTGAGTTATTTCTCTCACCCACTCCGCACGCTTCCTATCGCTTAATGTTACCCTACCATTTTTCGTTCCATAGCCCTCTGCGTTGTCCTCAACTTAAGTAGAATCCTCTTGGTTAGCCTCCACGTTTCAGCCCCATAGGTGAGTACAGGAAAGATGCAACTGTTGTACACTTTCTTCTTGAGCGATACCGGTAAGCAGCTAGTCATAATGTGCGAGTGCTTGCCAAATGCGCTCCATTCCAATCTTATTCTTCTTGTTATTTCCTTTTCATGGTCCGAATCTGCGGTTACTACCGGTCCTAAGTAGACATATTCGCCTACTACTTCCAGTGTTTCGCTACCTAACGTAAACTGCTGTTCCTTCCCGAGGCTGTTGAACATTACCTTAGTCTTCTGCATATTGATTTTCAAGCCTCGCTTTCTACTTTTCCTGTCTAGGTACTCAATCATTATTTGTAGTTCATCTCCCGAGTTACTTAGCAAGGCAATGTCATCAGCAGATCACAGATTACTGAGGTATTCTCCATCTACCCTTATCCCTAACTGCTCGCATTTCAAGTCTCTGAATATTTCCTCTAAGCAAGCTGTGAATAGTACTGGGGAGATCGTGTCACCTTGCCTAACACCTTTCCTTATGGGAATGTTGTTACTTTCTTTATGCAGAGCTATGGTCTCTGTGCAGCCACTATATCTTCCAGCACTTTCACGTACGGCTCGTCTACCCCCTGATTTCGCAATGCCTGCATCACCGCTGAGGTTTCTACTGAGTCAAATGGTTTTTCGTAATCAATGAATGCTATGTATAAGGAGTGGTTATATTCCCAGCATTTTTATATCACCTGGTTGATGGTATGGATATGATCGGTAGTAGAGTACCGTTTCCGAAAACCTGCTTGATCGCAATCTAAGGTTGTCCTGATTTTATTAGCGATTACCTTAGTAAATACCTTATACGTAACAGACAGTGATTTTTAGGGTCCTTAGCGTCCCCTTTCTTATGAATGAGGATAATGTTAGCGTTCTGCCATGGTTCCGGTGCCGTCGGTGACACCAGGCACTGCGTATATAACGTGGCCAGTTTTCTAGCCCGATACCCCCCCTCCCCCCCAACAAACCCAACAAACCAACCAACCAACCATTTTCTAAAGAAATATTTGTAAATTATAGGCTCCATGCAAGTCTTTTAAATTTCACTCCAAAACTCACAAAGACCACCTCTGTGAATTTCTTGCACTAGAATATTTTTACGGGGTGATCCTCCTTGGTCCACAATCGGGACGATCGCTTGGTGGCCTCGGGTGACGTTACGGATGAGGAAGAAGCGGGCTGTGGCGCAGGCAGGAGCGCTCGCGCTAGGCCCACCGCAATTCATTAAACCGTCTCGCAGTCATCGGCCATCTTTTCTCTCTATGTTTTCTTTGTTCATAGGCTTGTCACCCCGTAACAATATTACCGCCAGGAGCACTTCAGGGGTACTTTAAAATCGGCGTTGGCGCGGTTTAGGCTAGTACTTCTTCAAAACTAGACGGTGCGGACGTGCTCCAATCTCGCTTGCGGTGAGAGGGGCTGAAAATAGGGTGCACCTTGAACGTGGAGACCACCAGGCCAAGCGTGAGTCCCCACACGCGAAGCGTGTTGTCCTCGGAGCCGGAGACGACGAAAAGGCCGTTGGGCGCGAACGCCAAGCAGGTGATGGCGGCCGTATGACCGTCTAGGTTTGTGTGCGCCTCACCGGTGCTCATCTGCCACACCTTGAGCTGGCCATTGCGAGATCCTGCATTCCAAGAGTTGACTTACATGACACGATAATCTCCGTCACTGCGAATGAGGTTGAAATTGTTGGCTTTGCGCAGTATACTGCCAACAAGTGCGGCATCATAACGAAACTTAATGGCGTTTTCCAATCGGCGAACTGAGGCACCTCTCGGAATTCGTAAAGGAGCAAGATGTCCGCCGTGCTTCAATCAGGAGTTCGGATCTGAATCCAAAACGACCATCGAAACTTAGGTTTTGCTGGGCAAAAAAACTTGCTCCGGATCGCCCGTTGGAATACGCCGTTAGATTACGAAGTAAGGCTGATCACCTGTGGCGCAGTTCTGTTACCTAACACTTCTCTGCCACCTTTAGTCTAAGCTCACAGAAAGGTATCCAGCGTCTATCGCCGTCACTTGTAACCGTGTTCAATGTCACGCGGGTATTTTAAAAGGCGTGTGGAAATCTGATTCCGATTTTTTCAGTTTATTCACTTTAGAGCGAGCGCAAAGAGCAGTGCCCGTACCTTCTGAACTCGAGCATGCCAAAGAGGCGCCGTAAACATTGCGCGTGCTGTTGTGCAAACATAAATAAGTGCAAAGAGAGCTTCTTAAGAAAATAAGGAGAAATGGCCATCGAAGAGCTGAATTAACCCGACTCTTTCGTGTCGGAAGACGGCGCCGCCCGAATATCAGCTGTTTTCTCTACCCCATGTCATATCTACCGAACGTGACGGCACTGTGGTTGGAAATTGGTCACTTCATTTGAGGAGCCGTCTTGGAGTTTATACTACGAGAAGACTTTAAAAAATTATTTGAACAGTGCGAGTCAGAAGCCAGAGGTGTGCTTACCTGTGACCGCTACGCTGCCGTCTCTGGAGAGGGCCACACATGAGACGGGGTCCTTGTGAATGTCAACTTTCTTAGACTTGGGCTGTGGGTGGCACATCTCGCTTTTCTTGAGATAGAAGTTCCATACCACAATCTTGTTGCCGGCAGCCGTAATTAAAAATGTGTCCCTACTTTGAGCCTGCAAAGGTGACAGGGCGATACTATTGTTACTAGAAAGAGAAAGACCGGCATCCCTAGAAGAGTGGGAGGCAGATATTTCATTCGCGTCAAGAGACAAGCTGAGCCAAAGGTGGCAAAAAAGAGCGTGGCTACGTGTGATACGATCAAGATAAGAGGATTGCTCGCGCACCGCCTTAACTATAAGCAGCTCTCCATTGGACAGTACTTTACAGCGCTAGATGCATTGGTTTAGTCCATACAGTTTTGCTTTGCTGGCCTTGTCGGGCCATCCATATGTCCTCATAGGCAGTAAAAAGACAGACAATGATATGTTTTTGTGCAAAACTGTTGGCTAGCCCACTCTATCCTACTCCACCCTCCTAGGGAAACAAACGAAATATACCCAAATGCTTTATAATTCAAGACTGCCATTGATACAGGAAGCGCTGTTTTTCTAAGCGGCATTTCAGTGCCAGTGCGCTTCATGCGTGGCGCCATCGTTCTGTATATTCTTTCGAGAACCAGTCAGCGTAGATGAATCATTGTTGAAAGTGAGCAGCTGTGAATTGTTTTCCACTGAACGCACATCTACATGAAATACAGGTATGGAGAAATTTGTTCGGGAGCGGCCTTTCCCGCCAGAAATTGAGACGCCGCAACTCGTGCAAATTTAGTAGCAGTTCTGCCATCAGTTGATTAGGATGCTGCCGACCTCATGAGATAGCGTCGCCGAGATGGACACTCGATATTCGGAAATCGCCAGCACCCCTTTTGGTTTCTAGCAGCCAAAATGCAGTCGCTTCGTCGCGGGGAAAGTACACGCACGCACCTGGATGGCGACCACAGCGGAGTCCGGGTGCGCGGCCAGCGTCTGCACTAGCCTCGCCGAATGGACGTCGAAGACGAAGGCCTTGCCGTCACGCGTGCCCAGCACGCAGCGGCAGTTGTCGCGCGCGAAGGCAAGCGCGCTGACGCGGCCGGCATAGCCCTGCAGGCAGTGTACGTCCGAGCCGGTGGTGAGAGATCGCACGCGCACGCACTGGTCGGCGCAGCCCAGCAGCAGAAACGTGCTGTCGCCGGAGATGCTGAGCCTCTCCACAGCGGCCGGCAGCGACAGCGTGTTCAGCAGCGTGAACGTCTCCAGGCACCAGATGCACACCGTGCAGTCCGACGAAGCTGCGCCGCGGGCCAAGGGTTTCAAGTTCTGAGCATGGCTGGGTTTGGCTACGCAACGGTGCGTTGCGGAGGGGCTCATGCATTCCAAGAGAGCATGGCTCAAAAAGTTACTTCCCACTCAAATAAAACCAGTCGCTAATGTAGTGGCCATTCGCTCTCTCATAATAGCGTGATGTTGCTGGAACCGCAAACCTGGCCCGCAACCTTTCTTGGCAAGTAATTCCATTTGTTAGTGGACACGGCTTGCTTCTGCAAAGGATCGCGTCTGCGGCCAGTCGTTCCTTCATGCAGTCTGGTGAAAACATCAGCGCACTTTGAGAGGCTCCCTGGCTCCAAACATGCGAAGCGGCCAGAATTTTATTAATATTTTCAGAATTCTTTTTCTTTCAAGTGCACATTATAATTTGCTATTTTTTTTCTTTTGATGTATGAAAGAGTAGCATGCTTTCTAATTCTCAA
Source organism: Amblyomma maculatum (assembly GCF_055883805.1). Taxonomy (NCBI): domain Eukaryota; kingdom Metazoa; phylum Arthropoda; class Arachnida; order Ixodida; family Ixodidae; genus Amblyomma; species Amblyomma maculatum. The sequence continues at coordinate 111,757,650 of NC_139344.1, read as the reverse complement.
AGCGAGTTTACTGGCTAGAAATACTAATAGAAAATATAATACGATGCTAATAGGATTTTTGCGCATGCCGCAACAACTCGCTGAAAGCTACACGGAGGTTCTACTCATCTTAAAGAAAAGTTCACGTCGATCCTAAACATCGTACACACCGTCTAAAATTTTATTCCTTTTGTCATGTCGCGCTGCAGAGCTTTCTCCCTCAAAACTGACGAGCTGTAATCAGTAGGTTTTCACAGATAGTTACGTCTGTTATTAAATAAAATCGCTGCATAATATGAATTGCAAGAAGGTTGCAAATGGAGGGAGATAGATAGATGGGTTTATTGAAAGGAAAAACAGAGAGGTTGGCCGGAATGATTAAAATCTGGCCTGCTACTCTGCACTAGGGAAGGGGGAGGAAAATGGAAATGGAAGTGGAATAGAGATATGAAGAGAGAGGAAAAGACAACAAGTTGAACCTTATTCGTATCACGTGGGTCCACAGCGTGAAGAAAGCCGGAGAAAAGTATGACGTTCCAAATGCAGTTGCGGCGTCTTGCAAGCTGAAGGGTTTCAGTGTTGAAGTAAAGAACGATATGAACAGGAAGTCAACAATGCGAAAATAGCACATGGAGTGTCCGTCGAATGCACCGTAAGGAATCGGAACAATATGGCGCTCACTTGTGAGAAAGTACGTACAGTTTCAATCCCTCTTAGCGGGAACACGGCTCCGCGTAGCTAGGCACCTGCGGAGCGCCATATCATCTAACCCGGTGAGGAATCAGTGCACAGTGACGCAAGAGAAGGAGTTTCCTCGAGCGGTGCCTCGTGTCCGGTGCCACTTTGCATGAGTTTGTTACTGGTTCAGCCGCAATGGTACACCGCAAGAGCTCAGCCATGCGGAGCTGTGTTCCCGGTAAGTGTGGTTGACTCTGCACACTGGCCAACCAGTATGGTGTGTGAAGAAACGCCTGAGTGACCTCTACACCTTTCTTTTAATTAAATTCCACTCTCTCTCTATCTCTGTATCTCGTCTGCGTTTGCATAACCGCTTTTCAGAAAACAGAAGCATTGTGGATTTAACTTGAGTTTAATTGCAGATTAGCACCTTTATGTCGAAAAAACAAAATGTGTGCTTCAGAGGAATGATGGCCTTGTGTCACATTTATAGATATCAGCGTTTCATTTCCGGGGAAAGAGCCACGTGAGTTCGCATTTTGAACTTGCCTACGAGCGAACATGACTTTCTGAACACATATGATCGGCATTGCTATTTACTTTGTATTGAATATTTGTTACCAACGTACTTACTGTTTTTGCGCATGTGAACACATACGATTGTCTGCCCTTACTAGAATCAAATGCGAGTTAATGTTTACCCTGTACATTTCCTCGCCCTGTTCCGGTTGCCCTACATCTGGTCCAGAAAGGTGTGAAACGAAGTAGACTATGCTCAATGGCAATAATAACAGCGGTACCGGCCCCAAAGCGATGCAATATTAAGCGGGGCGTGTACCAGTGGCGAAGATGTCGTCGCCGCGGTTGACGGCTACGGCGCTGACTACGCCGCGGTGGTTCTCGAGACGCTGCACCAGCTGTCCAGTGTCCAGGCGCGCCACCACGACCACGCCAATCTCGGAGCCGCTCAGCACCAGGTCCTCGGCGTTAGTGCATGCCACACACAGCACGCCGGCCACGTGATGGCTGCATCGGACACGGAGGGAGGAAGCCCGCCCTTACTGCTTTCCCTGCATTCTTCTCATAGCAACCAGTTTATTGAACGCTATAGCCGCAGTACTTTAACATGGCTTCCGTGTGCTATGGCAGAAGCGGCTTGCACAGTAGCGTTCTCAGACCAAACGCTTCCCGATCACTGCTTGTGTTTAGCGTGGAGTGCGTCTAATATCCTGCAGCCACCGGGCGAAAACGCGTATTATTTCGCTTAACTCGTTAAAAAGATTTGGATTTCTTTTCTCATAACAACTGCCCACTGCGCACTTCTGTTTGGTACTATGTGAATGGCAGTAAGTCCATTCCCGCGCTTACTATATTCGTATAAAGGGAATGATTAGCTTATTAGCTTATATAGTTGAATGTCCCAAAATGACTCACGCTATAAGAGATCGTAATGAAAGACTTCGGAAATTTCGAGCACCAGGGGCTGTGCAACGTGCACTGACATGGCAGAGTACACAGGCGCCTCACTTCTAGCGTCCCGCGTCCTTGGGTTCAGCTGTCGAGCGCTTTAACCACTGATCTACCAAGGCAGAGCGCAAAGCGAATGAGGAGACATGATGCAAGTAAGATAACATTACTTTGAATAAGCCCGCCCCACGGAATTTCACGCCTGAATATTTGCGTAATGAGTCCAGTGCGTAAAGTAAGCCAGTTATTGGCTTATTTTTAGCTTACAAGACAGTGGTCATGCTTGAAACCGTTTTGAGACACAATTATTAAGACTTCATTGATATGTTTTAACGTTTTATTGCAGCAGTACTAATCACGGCAGTCCAGTACGCATCAAAGCATTCTTCTCAGGATGTGAAATGGTGCTTCAAGTAGAACTTTAGTAACTCCTTGTCCGTGCCACAAGCCTTAAGAGTGAGCTTTTCAGAAATGCAATGACAGCGTTTGAAACAAAAAAAGAACACCGTCACTCTGACGCGAACTGAGTCCATGAAGGGGAAGGGCAAGAACCAAGAAGAGCTCTCTCAAAGTTTCCTACACGTAGGCAAACGATCTAACCACCCTTGAGAGTGATCCCGTAGTGCTGAAAACGGTATGCACTGGCTTACCTGAGTCTCCCCTGAAGCTCACCGGTGGCAGGATCCCAGACGAGCACGTCCGTGTCCTCGGAGCCGCTGAGCAAGTGCAGGCCCGAGGTGGACATGTGAAGGCAGGTGATCGCGGCCTTGTGGCCTACACGCGAAAGCCAGCGACATTCGTCAGGACATCTTGTTCTTCACGGCTTTTCGACAACAGTGCACTAGGCTTATTGTAATCGCATGTACAATACACCGAAAAACTCAGAATCGCGCGCATGAACTTCATCGCTTCAGCGAAACGTTGCCTTCGACACCCCCATGAGGATGTCATGGAGAGAATCCCAAACACTGAGAGATAAACTCAGGGAGATACTTGAGCTGTGCCTTAAGTGTATGACGCGATAGCGTTGATAGCTCTCTCTTGATAGCGGTCTCTTATTTAGGCACAACCACTGTTATTTGTCCATATTAGTACATTACTAAGCTTCGTTTAGGCCAGCAGTACAAACACATCACTTCTCTCGTACTTAGCGCAGTCGGCGTGCCTACGTGGTCTAGTAAATATAGCGTGCCTGTCTGGTGACTCTAAGTGCATGGGTTAGAATTTCGACTAAAATATGGTAGTGTTTTTAAGCAAAACTATTTACTTTATAATTTAAGTCGTGCGAGTTATGCGCCGACTTTTCATTGACATTACAAGTCATCTTTTTAATTAATTTCCTTCCAGACATCCCGACGTCTCGCGTGGGTTTCTCGACACAACACTGCTGCCGCGCCGACGCCGGGCTTTCCGCTCAACGGGAGCCTTAACTCGGTCGCAGTAAAAATCGAACGTTTTTTTTCGCGCAGATGAGTACAGTTTATTACCAAGGCGTAGCCCCGCGCATGCGTGCATATTTTAATAAGCATAATGTACGAATTGATAATCGAGGATTGATGAGTGCATTGTGGATGTCGCCCAAGGAAGCCCCGAACGAACCCTTCAATCCATGGGTGCACGTTTTCACAGGCCATCATCACCACCACCACCACCACCACCACCACCACCACCACCACCACCACCACCACCACCACCATCATCATCATCATCATCATCATCATCATCATCATCATCATCATCATCATCATCATCATCATCATCATCATCATCAACAACAGCCTGACTATATCCCCTGCAGGGCGAAGGCCTCTCCCATATTTCTCCAATTAACCCGGTTCTGTGCTAGCTGCATCCACTTGACCACTTGACACAGGCCATCAATGAGGTTTTAATGTAATTTTCTTGCCCGGCAAACTTTTGTGGCGCCTGTACGTTAGCAACCGCACGTGGCACGCGGCGTCCCTTACGTGACAAAGGCCAGGGCAGGCACCATCATCTTAAACCGCTTTCCGCCGCGGGGTGAACGTGGCAGGACGCAACTGCTCGGATCAGTCGACAATAAACCGGCGAAAGTTCACTGTTAGCAACAACCAAACAGAGAGATAAAAGGTAGGCGAATATTGCTTCGTTGGGTTTGTACTGGAAGCATTTTTACTGGATCTCAAATCGCCTCGCCCAGGTACTTTTTTTCTTGTCATTCGAGCTTTCCACTGTATACTTTGTCGAACTTTACCTGTTGAGCCTCTTTATGTATATGTATATATATCGGTTTTAAACCACAAACAGCGCTTTCGAAACAGCCAGCTACAAAGCTTGGATGGGTCGTTGTAGCACTGAGTTCGAAAAGTGATGCTTTAGGCGAAAGAAAATATTGAAAACAAAGTTTTAAAGAAAACCTATATGTGCTCTCTGCTCCCAGGCTTCTCTGCGTTTTGAGGCATTTTCAACGCCACAGAAAAAAGAGGTTGCCTTTTTTTATTTCACTTGTCGCAGCAGTCTTGTAAGAAACAATGTCTTTATTGCTGAGAACAAGTGCCCATCCAACTTCGTATGAGGCTATACGACCAAAAATATGATGTCGGCTGTTTCCCTTGCTGCTCCTCTAATTCGGTTTTTTATTTAAGCAGTTGTGCATTCGGTATCAAAAGTGTACTCTACTGTTCACTACTGTTCCAAATGCTCGACTAAAAAGGAATATGTGGCGCACTTTTTCTCTTACCCACGTTGCTAGGAATTAAAAAAAAAAAAAGCGCACGGAAACGCAAGAGCACTGCTGTCTCGAAGGAGAAAATACGATTACATATAGTGCTGCTACAAAAAAAAAAAAAAAATTAGGGGACACTTAATTACGTTACGTTCTGGGAACGCACGAGCGTTCGAGTCTGCTCTGTCTGTTCTTTCTGCGTCAATGCAGTTCGAAGCATACGCATGAGCCCGAGCAGCCGGCGAGGCTCCGAGAGTCCCGTCCACGGCGTTATACTTCAGTGGTCCCCCCCCTCCGCTTGCCGAAAATTTCCGATACTGTAGACATACGTGGCATCGATTCTGGCTTCATTACAACCTGATAAGTGGAGCTGTCTAGACACGTTTGCATACAACCAAGCGTAACTGTGAAGAGACGAGTCCACCGCTGCGCTCGGCCAAATTACGTAACCGGCGCCAGACTCGCCCTGTCATGTGGTATGATGACGTTGCCCATCCTGAGGACCTTGGCTGTGCCACGCTTGGTCATGTCACGAGAACGTGCGAGGTAGTCACTGCATCGATTAACCAGGTCGTTTTGATCGTTATGAGGCTTTCAGCTCTATCGCATTAATACATGGCACAACTGCGCCTCTTCTAATTTTACTAGAGGAAGTGTTGTAGTACATGCAAACCCTCATTCGAGCTGTGTTGGGCACAAAGAGCCATGCTGTCTACTATCGAGCCGCGTTGGCGCTCAGCAAGTTAATCTTGACATAGCAAGCGTCCTATCAAAACTGAACGAATGGCTCCATATGTTGCTAAAATGAGAGTGGCCAATGAAGTCCAGTGCAGCAGGCTGCGGCAATGCAGTGATACAGAGCGCCTCAGGCGGCTGTTCTGTTCTTTCGTTTTATATCTTGAGGTAAACTAAGGCACCCTTGGAGATGGCGAGACGTGATCAATTTCAGCAGTTGCTCCTGACTTTTACTTGCCCTTATACCAGAGCGTGGCGCGACAAGGCCTGGGCGTTCCTCTATTGCCTGAGGTTAGCTTCCCTACTTGCGAAGACGGCAACGTCTCGAACTTCCCGAAGTCTAAGGACTGGTAGGTATGATCGAAACTAAAGCCTTTTTGACGAAACATATACTCAAGCCAGCTTGAGGCGATACTATCACATTTACTCGCGTTTATTTTTTCTCTTCACCATGGCGCTTAGTTCCACAAAAATGAGCCTGCCTGTGCTTCTCGCTGCTAACAGCCTCAGGCTATACACTTCTTGAGGTACTTGGAAGCGCTTAGTAGGCGGCTGTTAGCAAATGGCGGGTGGTAGCTAAGACTAAGGCAAACAGAGAGACGAGAGCCTAGTAACGTCAACTATGCTCATGCGGATTTCTTCAACATTTGTCTGTGTATCGGTTCTCACTTCAGTTTTTGTCCTTGCTCTTTTTTGTTTCAAACTCACACTTGTAGAGATTATTGCAGGAAATAGGAAAAGGTGACGTAGTTTGTTCTTGCGGCTTAAGTAGAGTATCTTTTTAACGAAGTTGATGGTTACGCGAATTGAGTTCATCATATATCTTAAGTTTGTAGCAAATTAACTTTCCCTACTATTGCCAGAAGTACAAAGATAGAAAAAGTGGCATTTATTTCGTTAAGAAGTTCGTTATGCGCGTCTACAGATCTTATCACGGCGCCTTACAGGCTTACTAGCCCGTTAAAGTGCTCCACATTGAGGCTGTTGATAATAACGAGCTGCTTTAGGAAAGTGATATAACTACACGCCGTTGAAGCTTTCAGCGCAACAGGCGGTAGGTAAGCCTCTTTATCACTGTCATCACGAGACTCCTGGCTGTTGCGGAGTGTTTGCACTTTAGATGACATCGCTAGTGCACGACTTTGCGAAATCGGCGTCGTCATCCGGACCAACCAACTCATCTTCAAGCCGCACAAGGTTTGGTCAAGTATAAATCAGGAAGCGTGGAGAACTGGACCAGTTGGTACATATTGGTAAGGAAACCAGCGGAAAGACGCAGACAAAGAGAGAAGCACACAACAAAACGCTTCACTAACAACTGAGTTTATTGCTAAGAAACTGACATTCATATATACCCTTCAGCGAAGAAGCAACACATGCGCACGTGGCAAGATAAATAATCAAAAAGACAATCACGGGGAAAATTACCTCAACAGCACGCTATCTACGTGCGCTGTAAAGAGTTTAGAAACTGTAATTATTTATCGTGCAAGGTAACAGAAGTTTCGCTGACACAAGTCTAACCATTTTTAGTAATGTGAAAAGCCTCCAGGATTTCGCGTTGGCTCTCTGTTTTTCCTCGCCCCAGAATGACTGTTTCTTTAAGCAGCGGCCTGCATTTATGCTTCCGGCAGTGTTTCGGCAAATTGGCCCGTTCGTCGGAAAGTTTCATGCTCACGAAGTCGGGCACTTCAGCACCGACCTGTCTGTCCGACGTACATATTCCCGCATGATAATGGAATGCAATACACAACTTGAGTTGCACAGGGTACAAACTTCGTCTCGTGGTTCACCGTGTACTGCGACTTTGCTTTATTGCTAATTCTCTTGCACAAATTAGCCAATTTACGTGGAGCGGAAAAAAAGTTTCACACCTTGACGATTGGCGACCTTCTTTATGTTGAGTGAAAGCGTGTGCACGTAAGGCATGACTTCAACCTTTCTTTTTTCCATTTTATCAGTGAGCTTCGTTTGCTTCGTCTGTACTGAAGAGGCAGTCGAATCGTGTAAGGGCAGCAAGCTTAGTGTGTTTGTCACAGCGAAAACTCGCAAAATTGAATGCCCGCTTAGAACAATTGTCACAGAGTGGGAATCATGGCAAAAAATGGTCAGCCAATTTCTAAAAACCAAGCTTTCTACCCTGGAACCATGTGACCCATTTGCAGTAAAAAGTTCCCTGGATCTCACATCTGCACTCAAGAAAGGAAGTCAATATTATATACCGCTATCTCCGTTGACATCGAGGAACTTTACTACTGCGCCCCACGATCAGCTATTCGAGGCAGTGCGGGACTTTGGTGCAGTTCAGTTCCAAAACCTCTGTGGATGCTCTGTGAGTGGGGTTTTGGAACTTCTCAAAGGCCTACCTGTCTTCTACGATGGTTGACTTTAATGGTGACGTGTTTGCACAAAAGAGGGGAATAAGTATAGGATGCAGTGTAGCACCCGTTTTAACCAACATTTATCTAGTCCGTTTTGACACCCTACTTGAACGACGATTGGAAGTGACCTGTGTGACCAAAGTCTTCAGATATGTTGATGACTTCTTGGTACTTTTAAATATTCCTCCCGATGACAATCTGCATGATGAAGCCACCGATATTTTGTACTGGTTTAGATCTTGTTCTAAAGCTCTAACATTCACTCACGACCGCAACAGTATTAGGTTTTTAGACATTGTTCTGACATATCATGACAGCGGGCACCTTTGCTGGGCCTATGCTTCACGTACAAAGAAGGCCTTGCTACCCTACAGCTCATGCCATTCAAAGTTATACTAAAAGGAGTATAGCTAACCTGTGTCTTAAGAACGCGATGCAGGAAAGTTGCTTTCGCACCGTGCAAGATAGCTTTCTGCAACAAGAGAAACATTTAATAGAGTCGGGGTTTCCTGTTCATGTAATTAAAGGGATCTCTGAAAAACTCCTTAAGGCAGTAAAGACGAAGCAAACGAAGCTGACAGATAAAATAGAAAAAAGAAAGATCGAAGTCATGCCTTACGTGCACACGGTTTCACACAACATAAAGAAGGTCGCCAATCGTCAAGGTGTGCAACTGGTTTTTTTCCGCTCCACGTAAATTGGCTAGTTTGTGCAGGAGAATTAGCAATAAAGCAAAGTCGCAGTGCACGGTGAACCACGAGACGAAGTTGGTATCCTGTGTAACTCAAGTTGTTTATTGCATTCCATTATCACGCGGGAATATGTACGTCGGACAGACAGGTCGGTGTTTAAATGCCCGACTTCGTGAGCATGAAAGACGAGCGGGCCAATTTGCCGAAACACTGCCGGGAGCATAAATGCAGGCCGCTGCTTAATGAAACAGTCATTCTGGGGCGGGGAAAAACAAAGAGCCAGCGCGAAATCCTCGAGGCTTTTCACATTGTTAAAAATGATTAGACTTGTGTCAGCGAAACTTCTGTTACCTTGCACGATAAAGAATTTCAGTTTCTAAGCTCTTTACAGCGCATAGCGTGCTGTTAAGGTAATTTTCCCCGTGATTGTATTTTTGATTATTTCTCTTGCCACGTGCGAATGTGTTGCTTCTTCGCTGAAGGGTATATATGAATGTCAGTTTTTTTTTTTTTTTTTTTTTTTTTTTTGTGCGCAAGCTTGCCATAAGGCATATTATAGCAGCTCCTGCAAATGGTTTTCGAAGAAGAACCGGAACCGGAGGAGGAACCGTGAGGAATTTCTTAGCAATAAACTCAGTTGCTAGTCCAGCGTTGTGTTGTGAGCTTCTTCTTTGCGTCTTTCCGCTGGTTTTAATCCTTACCAAATCGGGAAGCGTTGTGACAAATACACATTCGGGGCCGTACCTTGAAGGATTCACCTTACCGTTTCGCGTTTGCATCCATTTGATACCCCGGCTTCGGTCACTGTTGTTCGGTAATGTTGCAGCGGTTTTAAAGCGTGTCTGGGGAACAACCAGATCATTAATTCATCGACTACCAGACTTCGCCATTAGTTTCTTAGCGCAGCTAACAGTGAGCCGCTGCGTTCGGCGAATGCGGTAGCTGGGAACGCGCTTTGTGATTTCCGTGATTGGCCGCTCCGTGCCTTTTTCCGATGCTGACATAACAATGACGGGGCGTCAGATGAAATGGCGAATGCATAATGCCTCCTTATAGAATGTGTCCTGTGATCGCGAGGGGTGTTTGTCAGTGTCATTTGTTGTCCACGGACCGATCAAGCCGGCATTGCGGGACGTCGACACCTGGTGGCTCATTTGCTATCCGCATGCGCTGGATGATTCGGCGCCGACAGAACATCTTTAGCGCATGAATCGTGCTATGTGTCTAATGCCTGGATTCTACACATGGTGGTAGCAAGAGCGATAGTAGCAAGAGCGAGGAAGTCGCCGTGGTGAACAGCAAAGTTGACGAGCTCCCCCTGTCTTTATCGCCATGCCAATGCCGCAAATCCTGCTAAGCAACGAATCATTCAGGACTTTGTATTGTAGGTATAAAATATGGGAACGTGGATTTCATAGCGTGGAGGATTACGGGAGTTGTCAACCACGCCAGCGAAGAAGGTGCAGGACCGAATTAGACAGGCGAAGCACGCCACGTAACCGGTTAGGCCAGTGAGGCGTATCACGTTGTTGGCATTCAAACTTCTTAGATCCTTGTAAGTGGTTGATCATCTGCCGAGTAGAGTAGTTCCGCCTTCAACGGTAGCCCTGTCTTCACGGAGGCAATGCCCTGCCCTCTTTCGACCCATACGCTTTGCCATGTCGGCATACAAGCATATGCTGGCTGACCTTGTAACCCGCCGGTGCTGATTTGACCAGCGGCAATTTAGCTTCAACGCCGCCTTTTGCTGTATTTAAAAGGAAGGAGGAAGTGCCATCCAAAGGGAAGATGTCACTAGGGTCTGGAGGTGCCTCTTGGTCTCTACGTGTGCGGTAACAGCGCTTGTTCTTGGACCGCGCGACGAGCTACAGAGCTTCATCATTTGGTCTATCCGAGTAATGCGATTACTGTTATAAATTTTATCTAAATCGAAGTGGTCATGGCTATGATGCGTGTTTGACAGTAGCTTGACCATGGCTTGTAATAGCGGTACTCAGTTTCAAACATCAGGGACAACGGTGTGAAAGCAACACAAGTAGTTCACAGGAAAAAAAAAAAAAGAAGACACGAATCACTCCGACTTGTTTCGATGCGCAAACTTGAAAAACAACAGAACTATACTGCTTATCAGTGGACGCCTAGAACACGCAGTCAGAGAAGACACGTGCCGAAGTAGAACTGAGGCGCCCTTGAGAGCGGTAGACCTTTCATCCAATACATTTCATTCTTACATCTACTTTTAGCGATGAAATCGTCTGTGACGAACTAAAACGACAAGAGCGAAATGCAAATTCACAGATTTCGATCGCTCACAACAGCACGAGCTTTTTTTTTAACCAAACTGGTGGCAAATATTTACGTATTAAGCCTGCAGGCAATACTTTTACTATTTACACTCATCGCAAGAAAGGCGTAATTTTTGGACGCGGACGCAGGCTGCGCAGACAAGAGCGCTATAGCCTTAATAGCATTGCCTCGGATGTGTGAAAGAGAGTATAAACGTTCGTTACAACTGCGGGGTTATAAGGGATTTCGAGTGTGTTTTAATGCGTTCACATTGCTACCCTTAGTTGAAGAAAATCTGTCCGTCCTCTACTGAGTGAGGCTGCTGCCACCTTCCAGGACGGATCCTCCCATTACTCGCCCGCCTTCGCCCTCCCATCTATCTCCTCTCTTCAGAATCTTCCACCTGTCAAAAAGCAATCCACCTCCTCCCTACAGATACATCATCTAACATTAACCACTCATCTGCACTCTCCAGAAAGCGTTGACCAAACCACCCACCCACTCGTCACTTTTACCTTCTAGACGCCAAGGGCAGACTTGTGGGGATGCTCTTGGAAGGAGCGTTAGGAAAAAAAAAAAAAGGGGGGGGGGGGGCGGTCTAGTTTAAACAATGTATTTCCTAGGCATTTTTGGTCGCGAAAACGGACTTCATTGTTTTTCAGTGTAAAGTTTTCTTTTGAGAGATGGGAAATCTGCCCCTGAAGTCTCTACCAAGGAGAAAATGATGCAGCGGTAGAACAGAAAAGTGACGACAAAATTAAAGTCAAGGAATCAAGGGAAGGCGATCATTGTGGGAGCGACATGTATAACCAATACTGCTAATGCAGACTTGTACCTTTTTTTACACGCAGATTTGTACACGTCGCACCTGTTCAATTTTATATGTGCAACTGTTTCAACGTGGTTACAACACATGCCCCGGATAGTCAACCTTAAGATGAAACATATACGGCTGAGTTGATAGGCATTTTTGTCGAACGCGATGGTACCGTCGGATATGAGCCAATAACAAAAGTAAATAAAAGAAGCGAAAAAGCAAATAAAGCGCCTCTCACGAATGCATTGCCGTTTTAACAACCCATTTCCCGAGAGAGAGGGTTTCTGTGATTGAAGATTTTCGCTCCTCGGAAGAAGAAAAGATGGAGCAGAGGTGGCGAAAGCATCGTTCAAAGGAGCTACTGAGATTCACGTGAAACGCGTGGCAGTCTTCAGAATACATGCGCGGAGGAAGTTTCAATTGCAGACGCTCGCTCCATGAACATCCTTTTTATCCTCGACGAAAAAAAACAACACACAAATACAGTACTTGCAACACAGACGATCTGAAGCGGGAAAAATGTATAAGCGTCTACGTCCTACAAAGACGCGTGGCTAGACGAATGTGCGTCGCAACTGAAGACAGGAATCTTGCAACCAAAACTGAGCAACTGCACATCAGTTTTGCTATCGATGTGGGCAGTAAACTTAAGAAATAAACCAAGTAACAAGCCAGGCGTATGGGGAAGAGGTCGAAAGAGACGAACAATGGGGAATTGTCCCATCGATCTTCCCTTCGACTCCGGGGCGCGCGGCCTTCTGCTCATACGCGGAGCAGAGAACAGCAGCGAAATGCGCCTATGGTAAAAAAAAAAAAAAAAAAAAAAGCGCTATCCGCAATCCTCCTGACAAAGCAATCTCCGATCGGAAAATCTTCCGGAGGCGAGCAATCGCGAGCTCCGCTGCTCTGCGTGTATCTATTATTTTGTTTACAGGGAGGGCGCAACGGGAAACGTGCATTTGATGAAAATTTCGCTCAGCCTCAGCAGGGCATACGTACGCGCCGTTGTGCGGGTTCGCGTTACGAGGGGAGCTGCGGGGCACAACGCGCACAGACAGGAAAACAAGAGGCGTAGGGCCGACGGAGACGGCGTTCTTTCGGGGCGGGCACGATCTCCGCGGACGTCGTGATCTAACGAGAGTCGGTTTCCACGGGGACGAAAAGGTATTTGAAGCAGAGCGCTAAGAGAGAAAGGAGCTCGTCCCTCAGGACAGTGGCGCCTAGTCAGAAGAAAGAAAGGTTGAAGAAAAAGGTCAGCACTACCGACTCGTGTCAAAGTGTGCTCACTGGCGCGATGGTCGGAAGAAAAAGGCTGTGTATAGCTGTTGAATAAAAGCGACGACAAAGATGCGTAGTTTTCGGAATCCCTCTAGCAGTGGATGCGCGGAAACCTCAGCGCTTCAATTTACTTAATCTTGGCAGCGCTTTGCCTCGCACAGTACAGCTGTGGCACCAGTTGGATATAAATTATATATATAAAATACTATATGGGCACAATCAGAGTCGCATATGCAACTGACATCTTTATTGTCGGCTTTGTGCCGGTACACACTCCCAGTATTTAAAGATCATTGAACACGGGAAGAGGGGGAGCCCCAGTTCGCAAGCCGAGGCAACGTTTCGGCGAAAGGACTTGTCTTCGTCTAGGCAGCGCGATCATCACTGGCTGTGTAAATATGCTTTTGCTCCTAAAGAAGAAACACTATGGAGGGGAAGGGAGGAAAGTGAGGGAGAAAGTAGCAGGGCAAAGAATAAAGGGAACTTTCCAGCCATGAATGCGAAAAAAGAGAGCTGGTCCCAAGGAAGTAAACAACCATGTGGTGATTGCAGTATCTATAAATAAATAAATAAATAAATAAATAAATAAATAAATAAATAAATAAATAAATAAATAAATAAATAAATAAATAAATAAATAAATAAATAAATAAATAAATAAATAAATAAATAAATAAATAAATAAATAAATAAATAAATAAATAAATAAATAAATAAATAAATAAATAAATAAATAAAAAGAGGACGATCTGAAAAGTGGGACTTGAGTTTTATCTGTGTAAATACATTTACAGGCATAAAGGCGAATCCTGCTTTCTTAAGTTCACTGGAAGCTATAGCACTAATGTGTGAGCTAAAATTTAATGCGGACACTTAAACTCTGTCTTTACGGTATGAAGCAATAGCGTAGGTTACCACCCCATCCATATACAGGGTGGTGTTTTAATCGTTTACAGACTTTTTAAATAAAGGCGCTGATAGTATCGCGAATGCCGCTTTCACGGAGCGTATATTCGGCTCGGCGTGCACAAGACAAAGGCATTGCGGTCGAAGTCATTTAATTATTTAGCCAAATTTTGTTAACTATTTTTTAACTCTACACTTTACACTGCATATTACAATAGCGGTTTTGAAGACTATTATTTAAAGCTAATACAATTTGCAGCATGTCCCTAAGTGCAACAGATATTGAGATATCCGCGATTAAATTTTCAGCCTGTTCGGATCCGATTCGGAAACTGAACGCTCAGAGCGCGCCGGAAATCCCGCCCACGATACTACGTAAGAGATTGACGAAATGATGACGACAGCCGATGACACCAAGGCTAGCTGCGAATGCGGCAGGCAGGCGCTCGAGAAGAACGCATAGTCACTGCCTCCGTGAGCGGCACACCAACAACCAAAGAATGAACCATGCCTCCCTTGGTTTCAGTGCCTGTTTGCTCCCTTTGGGGTATAAACGCGCTATAGCATATATGTCACACTGGCAACGAGATACTCTACTCCATTGTTTTCTTCATATCGGGACCATGATAAACAATGAAAGTAACAGTCATGTTAATATTAAAAAGCAAAAAGACAGATGTACTGAAGAACTATGAGTATAACGCTCGGAGGTCGACTAGAACTGTTCAACACTATATGTTAATTATCAGCAAGGCAGCGAGTCTACCAAAATTTGAACTAAACAGACGACGCGAAGGCGAAATCTTCCATAATCTGCCCATAAAACTGTATATGTGGCTGAAATTGTAGCGAACTATCTGTTGCTCCTACAGAGGCTTAAAGCAGAATTGTTCTTGTGAGGCTATAGTTGGTTCACGGTTTAATCTGCAGAGATGGGAAAGCAGCTTCATGTCTACGCTTGTTTCTGAGATTATTTGCGTTGCGCGCGTAAGAGAGCGAATTTCCAGCTTTTGTGTAATTATCGACTCATGTCAGCATTGCGATGAATGCAGAGTGTAAACCCTTACCCCTCTTAGCCAGTGTAAACGAGCAAAAAAAAAAAAAAATAACCAAAGATGAGAATGCGGCACAACTACATTCCAGTGGAAGCGCTGGAAAGCACTACTTAGGATAAAAGCTGAAGTAGCATGTAAGTAGACATTTGCGTTTTTGTGGACGACGCGTGCAACCCGTTGTACGCACCGGCCATCTGGCGGACTAGCTTCTTGGAGGTGAGGTGGTAGACGGAGACCAGTTTGTCGTCCGCCTCGGTGGAAAAGAACACGTGCTGGCTGTCGGGCGCGGCCACAAGCTGTCGTATGGGCGCCGAAAGTGTTAGCGAGAGCACCTGCGGCGGCAGCGCCAGGCTGAGCCACGAAGTGAGCGGAACCAGCAGCGGAGTCTTGGCCTGGCTGCACCAGCTGCTCGCCTGGCTCACCAGGTCCCCCAGCACCTTCGAGTTGCCATCTGCATGCCAAGGCGAACGAAGCAGTGTCACTGGGGTGTCTACATATTTTCCATCCTAGGAGCCCCTGTATCTTGAAGATCAAGCATATGAGGGCTCTGCTGTGGCAAGAAAGTTTTCTTGGCCAGTACAAGGCGAAACGTGGCCAGGAGGACAAGACCAGTCTTCTGGCGTAAATTCGACTGGCTGAGCCAGCTAAATTATATAAACGTGAATAGTCATAATTGCTGGATGGCTTCTATGATATGAAGACGAAGAGGTAGAAACGTCTTTACTCGGTGTGTAGCAGGCGACTTGGCCAGGCCCAGGATTTTGGGGCGTCTTTTAGTTCTGGGGTAACTGTGGAATATTATTGTGGCACTGAGAAACTGGTACAGAGTTTGGCACACTGTTAAACGCCTTCAGTTCGTTTGGTATTCTTTGGAAAGGAAGGCGCAGGCTTTTCTCGGTGGACACCTACACTTACAATTAACGGCATACAGTTGGAGGTACTACACATGTCGTCGGTTTGAATCCCTATCTCTGACTATAGCCTCTAACTTTACTAGTAGCAAATGGATGCAAACTGGGAAAGAATTTGGTATGGCACCACCCTGAACACCGGGAAATCAAGGCAGGCAGTATCTGTCTCATTTCTCGGTGGACACCTATATTTACAACTTACGGCATGCAGTTGGGGGTACTAAATATGCCATTGGTTCGAATCCATATCGCGAACTAGCCTCTAACTTTACTAGCAGCAGATGGATGTTAACTGGGAAGGAAAATGGTATGGCACCACCCTGAGCTCAAGGAAATCAAGGCAGGCAGCATCTGTCTCATTTCTCGGTGGACACTTACACTTACAATTTATGGCATACAGTTGGATTTACTGCATATGTCGTCGGTTCTAATCCCTATCACGAGCTAGCCTCCAACTTTACTAGCAGCAGGTGGATGTTAACTGGGAAGGAAAATGGTAGGCACCAGTCAGAACGCTGCACAGATGACGGTAGCGTCACAGTTTTGACAGAAATGCATGTGCGTATTTTTTCCGACACGTTTCTTAGATCTGGGTTACGGTGACGGCTTTTTGACCGAACGAGCTGTGTACGCCATCGCGTAATAACGCAGACTGCCATGCGAAAACCGAACAGGTATGTTCAAACGCTCTTTCCTAGAAGATGTCCAAAATTTCTAGATAGGTGAAAAACGAAACAAAAAATAACGGGACTGCACTTAAGTCTGCTTGAGATCGGAAATCCACTTTACGGAACTGTTTTCATTAACTGCAGCGACATTTTCATCGATATCATTATCATCGTCATCACTATTGCTGTATCATCGTATTTATCGACTAAATGTACCGTCATTGTCATTGCTAGTATCATCATCATTATCACTATCACTAAGTGCAGCGTCCTGTCATCGCCACTGTCATCGTTATCATTAACTGTTTCGCCATTGTCATTGCTGCTATCGTCCTTACACTAGACAAGGAGAATTACGATCTGTTTCTCACGAATGGCTCTCAAGAGTATAGAGCATTTGTCTCCGCCTTATCATGATGTCCCTTATGTACATAGCCATGTGCTCTTCATGTTATAATTGGGGTTTCATTTTAAAGCCAAAGCTTTACTAGCGCCGTTACGCGAAAATCCGGTCGCCGGCGTGTGGACACGATGGTGCCCCAAAAAGACTCAGGTGCCCACAGAAACAAGTGCGAACCAATTAATAAAGGCGAAAGCCTTTCTAGGTTCACAGTGAAAATCTCGCGTCGCCGAGATTTGTCCGCGAGATGTGTGAGCGAGCCTACGCGAGTGACAGACACCCGGCGCTTTTTCTTTCCTATAAACCAATTATATAGAATGCCGGTGAACTTTAAAGCGTTCAACGGAACGCTGGTTGTGTTCGACAAGGGGCGAGTGATGTACCGTGTGCCGTAGCAACGCTCAGGCTTTAGCATTTCTCCACTGCAGATTCTACAGTGTTCTCGGAACTTTTGTGGAATATTGTGCATCAAAGCCAGGCAATAACGAAGAAAAAAAAAAAAAAGCCCGGCGTGGAGAAGTAGTTTGAGCGCTTGGCTCTGGATTGGAGGGATAGTGGTTCGATTCCCGGTGGAGAAGTTGTTTCCCCCTTAAGTACCAGTGCGATGGACGTTATCTGGTCACATGTTCTGTACACTGCGCGCAAGAGCCAAGAAAGGCTTAAATTTTGTCCTAAAGTTTGTAACCCAACCATTGCCTCTGTGCCAGCTACAGCTCAAATAAGAACATTTTCGGATGAGTACGGAGCCTCTAAAACGTGAATCAATCATATCAGTCATCCTAAATACATAATAATTTATCGCAACTCACCGCGGTGGCGCAGTGGTTAGGGCACTCGTCTGCTGAACTCAAAGACGCGGGATCAAAATCAGGCCGCAACGGCCGCTCTTCGACAGAGGCGAAAAGCAAGGAGGTCGTGTACTGAGCGATATCAGTGCACGTTATGGTTGAAATTTCCGGAGGCCTCCATTACGGCGTCTCTCATAGCCTGAGTCGCTTTGGGACGCAAATCACCATACAAAAAAAACCAAACCCCATCTTTTATTGCGTAAGCATTCTTAGGCGACTCCCAAAGCATATCCCTGTCCGTAACGTAACACATGACACACTACCACAGTATACTTATTTGCGCGATGTCAGTGCAAGTTAAGGATCCCTGGTGGTTAAAATTTCTCGAGCTCTTCACTGAGGCTTCTCTTATAGCCGATGTTATTTTGAGATCTTAAACACCATAAACCAAACTGAACGACACCATGGCGTCGAAGCACATCAATCGCCACCAAATCATTAATTATGGTTACTGAGATAATGCACAGGTGGCGATGCATGAGCACCAAGAGTGCTCTGGCAGCTTTCAGAATACTTACATTCATACCCTCGTTACACGGGCGTGAAATTCAGTTGGCGATCAGTTTAACTGAACGGCAGGTAGCGATGTTACACGGCAGCACCAACCGCAGTTGAATTATCGACGGCAGCTCAGTTCATCTGAGGCCAGAGGCCGCAGTTGAACCGGTCAACTGACAACATGACTGCCAGTAGACGCACAGCATCGGTCGAGTCGGGGGCACTTCCAACCGCTATGTGTTCTCAGATCATATGGAAGGTTGCTGTCCCAGCAGTCCTAGCATGTAAGTTTTACTAATCAAACGAGCGTCACACACAAGCGCACGAAGCCGCACCGAAAAAAACAAAAACAAAACAAAACAAAACTAAGCGCTGAAGCCAGGCGTGCTTCAAATGAATTGTCTTGACTGCCTCGGGTTCAGTTGTGGCGTACAAGAAACAGAAATCGAGACAGGATGTATATTGCTTGCAAATAATGTTTAAAGTTGTTCATGATGAAAAACAAAGCAATTATTTTTGTAGTCATAGGTTACTTGCATATGGTGAAATCAAGTTATTCAGGAACTGAACTAGTTTCGTGAGAGGATCCGTGTAACTGCAGCCGACTGCTGTTCAGTTCAACGTCAGTTGAAAGACTGACCTGTCTTTCAACTGAACGGCAGTTGAAACTGCCCGTGTAATACGGGTATTAGTTAGTTACATTAAGTCGATCCACAGTTAACAGTTAATCGGTAATACCTGATGAATAAAGAATAATTGGGTACTAGTTATATAGTTACTCATTAATTAGTTAACAATTTGTTACCACTCATCCACACCACAAGATTAGACAAAGACAACAACACAGCAGTTTAATTCAAAACAAACTGGACGCACGAAACAATTTCGCGAATGGCGACGCGAGAAAAAGATGATCTACAACAAGATTACATGCGCATACACTGACACTTTCCCAACAATCCCCGTGGATTATCTTTTCTCCAACTAACTACGGCCGTGTACGTCACAACTACCGCGGCGTCTGACCACCGTGCGACACCCGTGCGCCTGCAGTAAAACCCCACCCGGTAAGTGCGGCTTCCGTCAAGCTTTTGCTCGCTGTCCAAATCCGCCGACCACTTGGTATCTGCAGTCATTTATTGCGGCAGTCAAAGCTGCGCACATGTACCGCACTGCTTAAAACCGGGAGGCAGCCCGCTTGGCACGGACATCTGACGTGACTTTCACTATTGCTCCTGCGACGAAAGGCGCGCTCCTCGTTCCTGCAGGGAGTACCAGCAAACGCGGAGAGTGCGAAGCGTGGGGTAATTGGGAATTTTTTGCGAAAAGTGATCACACGTTCTTGCCCGTCCTTTCCTGGCGTTTTTCTCCTCTGACCCTCGTCCGAAAGCACGTGGAATAACCGCTTTACAGGGAATACGTCTTCCCTCTCTCATAACGTGTTCCTTTATTTTTCTCCTTTAACTTCCAAGACACGAGACGTTACTAACGTTTGTGTCCGGCATGCGAGCTTCTACGACCTAGTGAATTTTGTTTGATTCTGTTAATCGAAGAGCTCCTGTAATGCTCCCATTGCCTTACTCGCGTTTGTCCGCTCATTTTGTCGCATTTTGTTCATCCCCCGTGTCGTCAGGTGCACCGCATTAAATGAGAACGAATCTGCTCTCTAAACACTGCTCTTCCTCCTCCCGACCGTAAGGAAGGGCTCTACACAAAATCTGCAGCACACAACGGAGATATATAGCCCGGCAGCCGCTTTGGGGCAGTGGGAGGACAAACAGGAAGGCAGGTGATGGAGAGAGGAAAGTAATTTGTTCTTTGTTGGAACGGCGAGTCTGGCACCGAAGAAAAGAGAAGAAACAGCCTAAGTAAAAGAGAGGAAAAGAGAAAAGAGCCGAAGAAAGAACCGACAGAGCAAGATGCATTTCGGAAGCGCTAACTGCAGTAAATCACGGATACGCCGCTCAAGAAAACCTCACCAAGTTCCTCAACGGCTGCGCGAGACACGCTCGAGTTTTCGCTAGGCTTCTCAGAATTTGTTTCCATTAGAGCGATAGTTTTCTGAGCCCAGACCTATTATTTGTTTGCAGGCCCGAAGCGAAATGAACGCTGCTCGAAGCCCGCACAAGTAAGATGAGTATTTACTTTTAGCCCGGGTGCTCTCGCCTTTCCCTTTGGGTAATGGATATAAAACGTACCATGAAACGGCAGGGGAAAAGCGATAAGCACATAACGGTGTACATTTCGTAACTCATGATCCACTTCAGATATACACCTCTTAAATTAGGACTATGGACATATAATATTCTATCGGTGATTCTAATTATCTATTTGAAATTATCTCCTCAAAGGTATCATACGCCCTTGCTATTGGCCAGATAAGAAGAACATATTTCAAATAAGTGACTTTAATGAATACTTGCTTCTAGACGGCACCGTGCTCAATGTCTAGCTCCAACTTTTCAAAGCCGTTCTACTGATTTCGGCATTCTGCTTGCTTGCTTGGTCGAATTCGCAGCGAAAAGCAAAAGTTCACCACCCAGAACAACACCGAATAAAGAAAAGGGGAGGAGAGCAACCGGGAAGAAACAGTCGGTAAAAGAGCATTGAACTGAACTGGATTTCTTTGAAAAGTTCACTAAAAAAAAAAAAAAAACGCATTAAAATGTGCGCGCGAGAAAAACTACGGAAGGCAGTTATGACTACTCACATGCTCTGACTGCGAAAACCTTAATGCGTCATTGGTAAATTTTTGTGAGCCTATTGACCATAAACTGAGTCTAGCCACCATGCGTCTAGCACCCCCCCCCCCCGCCCCCTCCCCCCCACACACACAAACACACACGCACGTACGCACGTACACACAGTAAAGTCTACATGCACGAGCAGACTAGAAGGGTGTCCTCCGCTGTCCAGCTGTCCATAATGTCCAGCCCACTAGCAGTATTTCTTTTCTTTCTAATGGCTGATTTGTCTTCGGTTTCAGACATTTCAAGAGCATTAACAATGCTCATAGCGAGCTCTAACTTTTTTTAACATTATTGCACTCGGTGAAAGGGACAAAAGGACCTGGAGTCGGCAGCGACATATAAAAGAAGTAAAGCAACAGCTGCGTTCTAATTTAAATGACAATCATAGTTCTCTCTCATCGCTTTGCCAAATGGGTGGCGAGTGGCCGCGTACGTGACATTCAGTGCGTTAGTGAAATAAATGTAGAAAAAATTGAGAAGGTAAGGCGCTCTACGGCTCTGGAATTTCTCTTGGTATGACGGAAATGCGTATAGAACGTGGAGAACCGAGCACCCCCCCCCCCTCCCTCTTTTATGCACGTCATCGCTGATTTCGACTGCCATAAGCGCCAGCTGTCCCTGACGGCAGTCAGCCGCTCCTGTTAAGCGCTTCCTTTTGTTAAACGGAAATACGACCTTCCTTACAGCCCGTACAGGAACAAAAAAGAAAAGGAGCTGGCTTTTTTAAGCACGTTTCATGCAAGGAAAATTAAATGCACGCTCTGGCGCGCACTTAATCCTTGCGCTAGACTTCTATGGCAGTCCCACGGCACACCACGTAGGACCTCACGCGAGAGGTGGCGCCGCTGAGCGATAACAATAAATGGGGCCAAAATCACTCGAGTTTCGCAGTACGTCATTAAAAGAGCTAATGTCTATCATTTTGAAGACAAAATACAGTTTTCTCGGATTAATTGAGTAGCATTAGGTTCGTGCAGGAAGCGTATGGCCGCCGCTTCCACAAGACAAGTGCCACGGCCGCTCGAAGGAAGCGCTGCGCTTCCATCCGTGCAAGTGCAAACTCTCTGCGTCTGCGTCTTTGAGAACTTGAAAGCATAGAAACGCTTTTATTTACGAAGGTACAATGATGTTAAGTGGGAGGCTTAGCGCGGAACAGACAAGGACAAGAGAGGCACACAGGACGAGCGCTAACTTACAACTGAAAATTGGAAGGGAAAATGTACGAACTCGAGGGAAAAATATGTGCGCATGCTCTATAAAGCCCTGAATTTGCATGACTGGAAAGATAATTCAAGATAATCTAGGGCCACCCAAAGGCAGATAAAACAGAAGAAATAGAGAAGAAATACCGGAAGCATACAAAAAAAACTTACACAGCATTTAAAAACAATGCTTCCTTTTTCAACAGAATAACCGACGTTTCACTAACACACTTATCGGTTCCTAATCTATGGATGAATGACGCCTCAAGAAGCTCTCTTGCTAATTGCACCTTAGACCGACCAAGAACTTTTGTTTGCCCGAAAAGTGGATGGCATTTTCAACTTAAACAATGCCTAGGCAGGTTATTAGATTGGAACGATTTAAACGATGCAGCATGTTCCCTTAAGCGCTCATTTAGACATCGGCCAGTCTGGCCTATATAGGCGCGGCCACAGCTTAGAGGGACTTCATACACAACACCCACTTTACAGGCAACGAACTTAGTTACATGCTTTACACTACATGCCGGTTTCTGGTGGCTTAGGCTGGTCAGAGCGCACAGACTAGACAGTTTTTGAGGTGCCGTGGAAACAACGTCTACATCGAACTTTCCCGCTATTCTCTTTAGGTTGTGCGTTACGCGGTGAACGTAAGGCCTTGTCTGTCCTTGTCCTTGTCTGTTCCGCGCTAAGCCTCCCACTTATCATGTATTACCAACTAGCCCAGAACTCTACTTTGCTTAAGTACAATGATGTAAACGCTGCGATTTTTTCTTTACACTTCTCAGCTCTTAAAACTATAGGACGCACAGGCCATCCAGCGTGTATTGGCAGTTCAGCGAGTAAATGATTTGGGAGATGCTTTCTGCAGGAAGTGCGGCTCCATACTGAGTGTATGGTGTAAATTGTACTTCCGCGTCTGGTCATGCATTGGTCTGCACATGTGCTTCGTGAGTGCGTAGTTGTGAATTCTGATTTGGTGGGCACAAGAAGGAAGTGGTTGGTTGGTTTGTGGGGTTTAACGTCCCAAAGCAACTTAGGCTATGAGAGACGCCGTAGTGGAGGACTCCGGAAATTGCGACCACCTGGGGTTCTTTAACGTGCGCTGACATCGCACAACACACGGGCGCCTTGCTTTTCGCCTCCATCGAAAAGCGTCCCTGGGAACAGTAGTCGAGCATAAGAAGGAAGTGTTGAGAAAAAGTTTACCTTAGTAACGGCTAACATTTCACTACCGCAAAAGCAATCCACAACAGTATTTGTAACGCAATGTGGCTGCTATGTATACAGAACATATAATGCTGAACAAAAAATACTACGCTGTGAACAGTATTTTTCACCCCCCCCCCCCCGCCACACACACACACACACACACACGCGCGCGCGTGCACAGACAGATACATGGCAAAAAAAGGACCCATACCAGCATAGGGTCGGAGCCAGTTTAAAATTTCTGTGGCCAGCTGCTGAGGGTCTTGGCTCAAGACGTCGACAGACTGTTTGGTCATGTTGTACAGAAGCTCGATTTTCCAGTCTAGGAGCTATGAGGGGTAAAAAAAAGCGAGCGAAACTTAACAGCCTCGTCAACTAAGCTAAAACGAAGGACATGGTTCATACATCATTCACATAATGGCTCATATAGGGCGGTGAGAACTAGAAAATATTTTGATCAAAGGGCGCAAGATATGCGGAAAGCTTATCCCGTCATCCATTGTTATTTGAGGTATCTGGCGGCGCAATTTAAAAAAAAAAATAAAAGCCTTCAAATGCATTCCTGCCCTACTTGGTCGCTGGATGCCGTCATTTTATACCCTGGTATTATGCCATCGCCGGGATAGGTCAACGACGCAGGAAGCATAGACCAGTGAGCAACAATGTGACCAGTGACTGCTGGCGACATGTTCCAAAACAGAAGATGTCGCGCGCACTCACTCAAAGGACAATGCGAGATTCGTTAATGTAGGATCGGTTCGGCGAAATTAACGCATCCTCACCTGCCACCAAGCGTCGAACGTTTCAGGTGCCATAAAATCGTGCACTCTTCGAGGAATAAAGGACTATGAAGACTGTTCTCCTTGTGTCATGACATATTAGCCGCCTATCTCTACATCATGCAAAAGGGTGTAAAGAAAAAGTGGACGTACTTGTGCGCGAACGATTTCCAAAACGCTTTTCACATAGCTGATGGAAGCTCCTCTAATGGCGGAAAGTAGAAATTCAAAATTACACACAGCATCTTGATTGAGCCGCTTCGAGTCCCCTGTAAGCAAAAGATATGAAAAAAATTTAAACACCAGGGAAATAGAGATGCCTTTCTGCTGATGGAGTGGACAACACGTTGAGGTCAAGAGAGCTAGGGTATCAATTCAGTTGTGATAGACGCGATGTAACTCATAAAACGCCGCAGCGTGCAGCAACCTTGCGTTTGAAGCGCTACGGCCTTAGTTACCACCAGGCACTTAGCCGCCAATTAATATCAGAGAAAGAGCTGGTGTTTATGCCTGACTGCTTCACACTGCTATTGTTTTGAACGAAGCAAAACTTCCAAAGAAGTGTTTGCGTAATAAAAGTAGCCATGGCGTAGCTTTTTGTTCGCGGCGATACGCCAGCAGCTGTGATGACACCATTAGAACAGTCCTCGATTCTTCGCTTACTACGTTTTTATACACCCGCAAAAGTTGCTTTTTGCATTGTTATATTAAAATGAGAAAAAAATATTCTCCTTTGTTACAGTCTCTAAATTATCTTACCGCTATGAAATAGGTGCTGCCAAAGCTCATCGACCTCTCGGAGGAGATCAGACCAGTCTTCTTTTCTCTTTGATTTGCTTGAATCGTCAAATGCAGGTCCCTGAAAGAAGGGAAACGAATAACGCGGAATATTCAATAAGAACAAACTCACAGGCATCATCATTGTCAGCGGAGTTCACTACAAATGGCCTCTCCGAAAGAACTGTCCCTGTGAACCGTCGCCAGTCTGTATGAGCAAAAGAGAGGCGAGCGCGCTTGTCTAGAGCGCCGAGGCGGTGTGCTAAGGGACAAATAGCGTGAAATCTTATAAAATCTTCTTCGTTGGAGGAGTGCACTTGTGCTTTTATTCGTGTAGCAATGCGGCAGCGCTTCAGCTCAAAATTACCTCTAAAAACCGCTACCTCTATTGTAATTGTCTACGTCTTGTTCCGCCTGCCACTTCTAGAGTGCTCTATACGAGCCTACTCATGTCTGCGCACCACTTTTTCTCATTCTATGTGGCCATGAACTAGGCTGTCTTTCCCTTAATACCCATTCTGACACTCTACCAAGGGTACTGGTTATCAATACGGCGCTCCAGGTCGGTTACATCGACATAACTGAAGCTAGAGGATCACCCACTGGTATTTGTTTCCTCATCATCGATGTCCTCTAGACGCCAAACGCAATTGAAGCCGCCGTGGCATGGAACCCTCGATTATTATCGTGGATAAAGGTAATCGAGGTCCACAAAGCGTAAGCTGTAAGGCGACAATGCTGTAATAATTGCAGCTCCTGCTGCAGCACACCTAAGCCTGCAGGTCTATGGCACATTTACAGCCATCGTGCACCCCATTTCGAGTTCACGCTGTATACTTCATCAGTCTTCTATGTTTTTGTAGCATCCGTGCTCCTCTTTCCCGTATGTAGACAGCAAACTGTATACCACAGCCTGAGAACATCATTTCTTTCCCCTCTCCTCCCAACATCCCCTCCACCCCTTCCCTGGAAGCCAATAGTGATGCCTCAAGACGGCCAACATAACTTGCTGCGTGTAGTATCCGCTCTTAAAAATATCCCAAAACCACAAGAACAGCACCCTCGCATTTAATTTTTTTTCTCTTTTGCACTGCCACATGCGACTGCACCGCGTGCTGCCTGCCAGATAGTGTGCTGCCTTTCATCTATGAGAGCGACCGGAGAGAAACGGACGCACTGCTGTAGTGCTCACACTGCTAAACACAGTTGCAAATGAATGGCCAAGACCAGCGAGCAAGGCGTTATAAAAGTGGCGCAAGCATATGAGAAGCGACGAGACAGCAGGTGAGCGAGCAGTGCAGCTTTGCGTTTGCGACCCTTCTTTAGAGAGTTAGCTCTGCGACGCCGCTCCCACATTTCGCCGACGTTTACTTGTGGGCACGGTGCATGTGGGTCTAGCGCTCTCTCCATGGCTTTCAAAAGCGGAGTAGAAACATGGGAGCCCTTTGAGAGCGGGCATGGTTGTAGCCGCGGACCGCGCGGTGGCGCGCGCCTCAACATGGCATAAAGGCCGGTTCACGTGTAAACGATCGAGCGAACTCCGTGACGAGCGGCAGCGATAGAGCGAAACATTTTCAATTTGTTGGAACTGCGTTGTTCTCGCCGCTCGAGCCGCCGCGAACGCTCAAAACAGGTTTTTGCGTCGACGCGGCAGAAATCGCGAGCATTTTCGCTTAGGGGGGCAGCGGAAGCAGCCCGGCCTTCTCGTCAGAGAGGATCGTGATGGTTTAGGCGGGAACATCGGGCTTAAAGGGGCGCTGTGACGTTCGCTAGACCACTAATTCCAGCTGGCCTTTAGGTTCTTTACACCTTCCCGATGCCCCAAAGCCCAATCATAACGGCGAAATTGTAGCGCCTAACATTTTAATCCGCTTCAATCATCAGTGTTTTGGCACCGATATGAGCGACATACGACGGCGAAATTCGTTAACGGATATGACGTTTCCTTCTCGCTTGGGCGCTGCTTCGCTGATTGGTTGAGCACGCACTTTAGATTTTACAATCGAATGTTCTTCGTTATTACGCAGAAAACAAATAAAATGCGCTTTAGTTCCGCGTGTTTCCTTCCAGTGCTTGTAAAGATAGGGACTGTAAACTCAAGTAAATGAGGTGTTGTCAACAAGCGTGGTCGAGCGTCTGCTTGCTGTGATGATGGTGATGGTGGCTTTGCCCTTTGTAGCGGGTCGTTGCTGCCTTTTGGCGCGGCGGAGGCAAAAATTAAACAAAGAGAGAGAGAGAGAAAAAAAAAAAAAAACGTTCGGCAGTTAGCTGTCCGGGCTTTGCGGTCACAAGCACGAAGGTTACATAGCCGTCGCCCACCGCTGCCGAGGTCGCAGGGCTCCCCGTTGCCACTGGAATTTGAGACGTCGCTTTGTGGTCTCCCCTCCTGCAGGCTCCTCAAATCCCAAGGCAGCTGAGAACGTTCTGATCTCGGAGGTCAGCAAGATCGCCGGACAGCCGAAAATCATGTGGCTAATCGTTTCTGCCGACGCTCCACAGATGGCACAAGTTGTGTCGAGATAGCTCGTGAAGCGCGCTCGCCACACCCGAGTCCGCAGCTGGCTTCCGCCGGAAGGGCACTGCCCAGGGAGTTGTCAAATAGTCGTTCCCGACAGATTACCTCCTTGCTAGCCTTGTACAGGTCCAGGGTAGGCTTCGCCTTAGCTCCTGTACGCAATTCCTCCGTCTCCACTTTTCGCACTCGTTCTCGAACTTCTTGAACAAGCAGCGCTCGAGTGATCCGCGGCATCAGCAGCGATGGACGCCGGTGGGACACCAAAACGGAGACACAGATTTGCTGATTGTCGGGTCCACTTCGTCGACACCCTCGCAAAGATGGTCTGTAGCAGCGTTGGTTGGCTAGGCTAGCTTTGGGCAGATGGAGAAGCCGATCCGCTTAGCACAGCTTCGCAGTGTCGTTATCATGGTAACGATGCTGCCACAAAGCGCCGCTACAGGTTGAGTGGGACAGGCAACCATGGTGGATAGCTTCCGATACGTCCGCAAAACGCTGCAATTCTCATAGGTTCCGCCCAAGTCGAGCTCTGGGCGAACGAAGTGGGAGAGGAGCTCCCTCTCACACTGGCTCAGACGCGCTGTTTTTTTTTTCTTGTGTTTAAAAATTTTATAAACTGAATAACTATTGTTTCCGCTCGCCAATTTTTGTAATTCTTTTACGTCGGCATGATGCAAAGAACGTGTTCTGGAATTAGCGGCCTGGTGAACGTCACTGTGGTCACTGTGCCCATTTAATTTGGCGAAGTTGGGCTAGCGCAAGTCCTTTGCATTTAAACAACCACGGAAATTGGCTGTATTTTTTTTTTTGTCCGTGACAGGTGAGTATGCTAAAGTGGGAGCGTCTACCTTTTCCTCCTTCTGCATGAGAAAGCCAAGGTGGAAAGCGTTGGCGAGGTCGGCGTGGCAGGCGATCGCCTCAGCCCGCTCTTGCAGGTAGCGCTGGCGTACGCAGGCGCTGATGCAGCGATGACTCCACTGCAGGTACGACCGGCAATCCACGTACGACTCCTTCAGCAGTACCCCTGCAGGCACCAACCATATCCACGTTAGCGGCACATGGGCACAAGGGGAGGCGACGCCGCCGAGCCCCCATCACAACGAAACAAGGACACAGGGCCTCGGGATAGCATTCCCAGCGAGGCTCGCGGCCGGAGGCACGTCGGCAGAGAATCCAAAACGGTCCATGAGGAGGGAGCGCTTTGAGCTAGATTTGTGAGCGAAGGTACGTGAAAATAAGTTACAAACACAGTACCCAAACAGCACAAAATTCTTACTGGAATGCCTGTTGTAATCGCGTAAAAAAACAGACGCAGAAAGAAGAGGCGGGAGTAGGTGTGCTTTAGCTTCTTTATGCGTGCCTGCCTTCTTTTTTTAATTGCGATAGCGCGCTTTGCAGCCTCCTTGCTTCCGTAAATACAATATGCATTCCTTTAATACGAGTTGGTAGTTTTGGTTTTCCACACTGTCTATTCTGTTGTGTCGGTCTGCCCTAAAGTGCGGCATCAGCCGCGTAGGCAAATCTGCAAAGTTGCATAGACGCGCGAAAAGGAGCGAATGAATAAAAACAATAAACAACAAAGTTGATGCAATAATAATGATGTCGATGGCAACGGCAGCAATGAGCACTTCTCTAAAATGGACCGCAAGAACAATACAAAAAGTTAAAAAGTGGCCACACTAAATATATGCTGCAAATTTCAGCGGTTGACCCCTCCATCCTTATTACGTCTGGGTTTGTCGCAGACAAAATGCTCGAAGCCAAGTTAACTGCCTCTGAAGTGACACTCAGATGCTGGAGTGGATATCATCGTTAATTTCCTCTCTCTACTCTGGCGGCAAGCTTCGGCTTCGCGAGCGCGCTTAATCCTGGCACCATCCTGTCATCTCGGCATCGTATGCTGGCATGTCAGAACCCCCTCGGCGGTTTTACTCCGCTTCACGGACGTGCGACTCCGTATCTTAATGCGCTCGCTGCCCGCGTTCGCGCCGACGTTAGCTACAGTCCTGCTAGTATAGCTTCGGGTCACCGATGTTCGCAGCTGTGGCAGAGAGACCATCTCGTATGTGGCACACCAGGGGTTTGATCGACTGGTCTCCGAAGGGCGAACTCATTTCCTTGGATTCGTTGTCCGTGGATAAATCTTTGGAAGAACTGAACGTTTGTTCTCAATTCGAACAGACCTTTGAGCCATTGTAACTGAATCATGACAATCATCTGCCCCGATAGCGCACGAATAAATGACGGCACACTTTTTGCTTTCAAGCTGCTTGGATTTAAACGCAAAATACGAATTCAGTTACGCCGGTCGAAGTTTTTATCACGATGAGTGGCTGCTTCTGCAAAAAATGGTCGGCCTATACGCGGCATCTGAGTGCGGCATATGAAAGTGTAGATGGTCTGTCTCTGAAAGGAAACTAAATGACTCGTTTGTTTCTGAAAGGCTCTTAAGCCAAGCTGCTAAATATATCGCAGCTGGACATTACTTGCATGGCGTTGCAAACATGTTGCTCTGATGACTGAGGCTGAAATATTTCTTTAGAATTTGCGTACATTTCGTCATGGCGCAGTTAGGAAACGACAGCACTGAAAACAACGTAAAGCAATTGTTACTAACTCAGATGTTGCCGTTGTTTTGCACTTGACAAGACACAACTTTCCCTGAAGCTGGTGAAGCAATGCCCTCTCTGGAAAAGGGAAGCCACCGAAATAAAGGAGCCGATCCTTTTAGTGTTGCAAGATTTACCCTTGAACAAGCGACTATCGCAATGCGAGGACGTTCTGCAATAAAATTTACCAAAGAAAAAGCTCAAAGTTCCTGTTCCATTATGACGTCAATGTCTGTGGAACGAATGCGGTCACAAAAGCACCGAACCCAAGTAAAGTGCCAGCGACAGGTTCGGTGACAAAAGCAACAGTGGTCTTCTGCAAGCAATCAACGACTGATGCTCGCTTAACGATTCCGCCGTCTCGTCAGAGTGCCTGCTATCGTAGCTGTGGTCGTTACCGTTGCTTTCAAACGTGAGTGAAAGTTTGTTAAGAAATAAGCGCTGTCCTTGCAGCATTTGCCTCATTTAATCTGAATTCTTCTGGTTTTTGTAGAACTTAGTATACAGCGCAAACATCGATAGTTCTAACTTGAAGGAGGCTGAAAGTTTGTTTGATCGATGTTGATCTCTAATAAAATAACTGAAGTAATAAATTAGGGAGGGGAAGGAGAAGCCTTATAACGAAAAATATTATAGGGAAAAGGTATGACGGCTGTTGATTTCTTTTAATAATGTTCAAGAATTGCATTGAGCAAATCAGAGCACCTTCTCAAAGTGTCGTTGATAAATCTAGCTCAGCTAAACGGAGCCCTATCAGAACGAAAGAACGAGACTCTAAATTGGACGGTAAGCGTAATTGGCCTCAGCGCGTGCCAGGCCCTCTTAGGCGCATGCGGCCGCTTAGCACCGAGTGATGCAGGTGAGGAATGCTTAGTGGCTCTTAGGTAGTTCACAACAGCCGGTGGTTTCGGCCGCCGTTTCCTCGCGGCCGCCAAAAAGATGACGGTTCTCTGCAGTTATAGATGAAAAGGAAATAAAGGGTCGGAGGATGAAATTAGGGAGACGCTTAATTGTAATTATGCGTGACAATCTGACAGCACAACACTCGTTTGTGACAGTTACTAGGTGGGCTCTTTCGACCATAGAGCTTCTTACTCTTACCTAGAGAGAAAGCTGTGCCGCTATCTATGGGAGTTTGCATGAAGCTTCATGACGACCAATTCAGCCGCCTTAGGCGCCCAAAGCATCATGGGGTGGATAGCTGCCGTGTGCAGAACTACATCTTTTGGCCCAAAATAATGCGAAAATAAGCTTGTTCTACAATGAAAAACGTCCCAACATTTAATATTGTGACTCTAAATTGCAAAAAGCTTGCGAAACAGAATGTAAGTGTACAATTTGTCCAAAATAAGCGATGGCTCTCTCTCCTATTGGCTAAGTATTGAGCAGCTTGGAAACCAATGTTCCGCCTCTAATAGACACGCTTTAAAAAGAAAAAAAAAAGTTCTGAAAATATATATAGTTGCTTAATCACTCCAGGAAGTTTTTTAATGACATTTTGGTTAACAGTAACCTTTTATTGGCGCCGTCTGATTTTGGGTCTTCGCTACTATGACTTTTGCTCTCTATGTTCACACCTCGAAGTTACTATAATGAGGAGGAGGAGACATCTTAGTAACGCCACTTTCAGTTCCCAACAAAATGCGACTATCCCGCATCAGTAGCTGACCGGCCCATGATTCTTAGCGCGCCCATGGTGGCTGAAGTGCAGCGCCCCAGCTTTCCCTCTAGGGTAAGAGTAGGAAACTCTAGGCGTTCGACAGTGCGCGAGGCCCCGCTTTTGGCTTTATGCCAGCAGAGACCTTGGCACGTCTGCCATTGTAAGCAACAACCTCCAAATATATTTCTGTTTAAAGTTTTAACCGAAAACTCCCTAAGTATCTCTAAAGCTTAATAATGATAATGTTTGATTGTCTACTTGATTCGCGGTTTGTAATGGTCCTTTGTTTTTGGCGTGTAATTTTTCTTCTATAAGTTATGCCCCCCTCCTGCTTAAGGCATTCTTGAAGGCTGGCAGTAATTCTAACTAACTAACTAACTAACTAAATAAATAAATAAATAAATAAATAAATAAATAAATAAATAAATAAATAAATAAGTTTGGTTTGTGGTGTGTAACGTCCCAAAGCGACTCAGGCTATGAGAGACGCCGTACTGGAAGACTCCGGAAATTTCGACCACCTGGGGTTCTTTAACGTGCACTGACATCGCACAGCACACGGACGCCACTCCGTTTCGCCTCCGGCCGGGATTCGATCCCGCTTCCTTGGGCACAGTAGTCGAGCGCCTTAACCGCTGCGCCACCCCGGCGGGGATAAATAAATAAATAAATAAATAAATAAATAAATAAATAAATAAATAAATAAATAAATAAATAAATAAATAAATAAATAAATAAATAAATAAATAAATAAATAAATAAATAAATGGCAAGGTCTGGTTTACTTCGATTAGGTTTAGTTTATTCTGCATAGTGTTCAGTACTCCCCAAAGCGACTCAGGCTATGAGAGGTGCCGTAGAGGAGGGATCCGGAAATTTCGGCTACGTGGGCCTCTTTAACGTGCACTGACATCGCACAGCACACGGCCGCCTTGCTTTTCGCCTCCGTCGAACAATCCGAAGCCGGGATTCAATCCCGCATGCTTCGGCACAGCACTAGAGCGCTCTAACCGCTCTGGCTCTGCAGCGGAACGGAATTTCATGCAAAGGTTTATAAACTACTGCGCGACGATGTGACGCGCGCAACAGGAGGAGTTGGTGACGCATCAGGCCACCGCAGTGGGTGCCCTTTTTAAAATAATAAAAAATTCCAGAGGGCACTTTGGGCCACTAACGTGTGATGAGGCGAAAGCCATTATAGCGTGGTGGATCGTATAGCCCCCCCCCCCTACGGCACCTCTATCTCCCTCTCTTCTTTCAATCCCACCTCCCTCCCTTCGTTTACGGCATGTTACATGTGTCCGCGGAGAATTGTGACAGATACTGCGCCTTTTATATCCTGTAAATGTACTAACGCCCCCTAGACATCTGGGTCTGCTTCTGTTTGCTGTGCACAGTACGGCGTTAGAGGAAGCAGCAAATGAAAGGCGCCGCACGAACGCCTGGATCGGACGCCCGTCGGGGTCAGCTTCGTATATGCATGAATCGCCTGGTGATGTCATCACCTGTCCTGAGGGTACATGGCGCGCCCCTTGTCGAACAGAACCGGCATTCCATCGAACGCATCAAAGCTCACCGGCGTTCTATAATTTGTTTACAAGAAAGGAAAGGAGCAGCACTGTCACTCGCGGAATCCCGCTATCATCCCCACGGCAGACAAGGGAAATTGTG
The DNA here is from genome assembly GCF_055883805.1 of Amblyomma maculatum. NCBI lineage: Eukaryota > Metazoa > Arthropoda > Arachnida > Ixodida > Ixodidae > Amblyomma > Amblyomma maculatum. Next base: position 111,724,172 of record NC_139344.1, on the reverse strand, counting down.
AAGAGCACTTCACAATCCGGGGCGGGGCGCAATTGGTAAAGCGCTTGGCTGGTGATCCAAGGGATATAGGTTCGATTCCCGGTGGAGACAAGGTTTATTAGTTTATTTTTAACTCTCGCTCTCGAAAGCGTGACACCTCTGCTAACAACCTTCTGTCGACAAAGGGAACTGAGCAAGAGAGTTTTAGGTCACTGACCGCACCCTCCTACGTCCGTGTATGCCATTTGTTATCAAAAGCGGGGAATGTATGTATGTATGGGCTTGTCTCTCGTTGTTAGGATCGGGTTTTTAATACAATGAGCACGGTAGTCCACGTATAGTTCCTGGAACCTCCTTAGGCGACTGGCGTTACGCTCGGTGAAGTTAGCGTTTATCTGAGGTTAACCACTCGTGTCGAGCTGATGCCGCCGACGCGTGGTAGGCCGTCCTGTGGAGTAGACAAGAGTGGCCGCGCTATAAGCTGCTGCTGCTTCAAGCGAGCGCGTCTAGACGTTCCTCTTCATAGTTTATTTAGTCTGATGGTAAAAGCACCATTTTGCGTCGCAGATTCAGTTTTGCGGGTTCGAAGTATCATTCCGGAAGGCCGTATTTTCGGCTGCCTAGACCACTAACTTCCAGGCATAGAAGCTTCACGCACCTCAGGCAGAAATTTAAGACTTTCATGTGAATACTGAAAACATTTCTCGCCATAAAAGTTCTTTCTCTTGGCAGAACAATAGCTGTCACCATTTTAAACGGAGACGCTGACATGAAGGCATTACAACGCAATCCCGTAGTAAAAAACCGGAGGGGTTGAGCAGCAAAAGCGTGGAAGGTGTCGCACGCGGACCGAGCTATTTTCACAAAGTGGACCCAATGAAGCTGTAACTGTAAAATGTACATTATATAACGTAAGAAACTTTAAATAAACCCAGGTGTAACTTACGTATGCAAAATTCTTGGGCGCAAGACGGGGCTGTTCTGGCTGAGAATCACTCAAAAACATGGTTGCGCGTGACTCGCCAACAGCGAAGGGGGCTCGAGGCAGCGCGTCAGAGTTTTCACAAGGTAAACCATATATGCGACGAAACTTGCGCTTGCGTCTATACGCCCGGCGTTGCAGGAGGCCGACCGGGTAGCCGTCACAGGCCCCCAGCCCGCTCTCAAGCGCTCATCTGAAGACCTTGACGAAGAAGATTGTGACGCTCTCATTTTGATGCTCAGATCTTTTTTTTTGTCTTTTCAAGAGCACGCGTATTTTCTGGTCATTGAAATATGCTTTCCATAAACACAAAAAGAAATCCCAGGCTTATTAAAGAGCAAACGAGTGATGGAATGAAGAGCGCCCGCGTCTGTCTCAAAACAGGTAGCGGCACCTACGACACACGCCTACAAATTAAAACATCGGCCAATGCACTTTTCCGCACCACGCAATCGGACCGCCCACAGAAATTTTGTGGCGCGTGAGCCGCAGCCTGAAATAAAAGGTAGACAGACATGGTTCTCTGGCTATTCGTCCTTCTCTCTCTTTACTTTCATGCGCAATAGTGGTGCGGTCCTTTTAAATCAGGATATGTGTACTTTTTCTTTCTTCTAGAGGGGTAACGCCGACTTTTTCTGCTTTCAGTTGGTCAAACTTTGCCCTTGAATGTCGCGCGTCGGGTGCTATTTTTCTGCGCCATTAAAAGCGTCGCCGCGGTTCTGAAAATGGCACTGGATTTTTGTACCTCCTTTACAGCCTAATACAGCATGACCATAATCGACAAGTGTTTACATATAAGAACATGAGTGGGTAATATATATGAGATCTCTGACCCGTTAGATGTCAGTGAGCGCAAGATCTGAAACAAAATTGGGCAAGCAATTGTCTTGAAACAAATGGATACGAAAACAAATATGTTCAGGCGTTAAATGGGTCGGTATTTTTTTTTTGCGTCATCATCATCATCATCATCATCATCATCATCATCATCATCATCATCATCATCATCATCATCATCATCATCATCATCATCAGCCTGATTATACCCACTGCAGGGCGAAGGCCTCTCCCATATCTCTCCACTTAACCCGGTTCTGTGCTAGCTGCATCCACTTGACCCCTGCGAACTTCTTAATCTCATCCGCCCACCTAACTTTCTGCCGCCCCCTGCTACGCTTTCCTTCCCTTGGAATCCAGTTTGTTACCCTCAGCGACCATCGGTTATCCTCTCTTCGCACTACATGTCCTGCCCATGTCCATTTCTTCTTCTTAATTTCCACTAGAATGTCGTTAACTTGCGTTATTTCTCTGACCCACTCTGCACGTTTTCTATCTCTTAATGTTACCCCTACCATTTTTCGTTCCATAGCCCTCTGGGTTGTCCTTAACTTAAGTAGAACTCTCTTGGTTAGCCTCCACGTTTCAGCCCCATAGATGAGTACAGGCAAGATGCAACTGTTGTATACTTTCCTCTTGAGCGATGCCGGTAAGCTGCTAGTCATAATCTGCGAGTGCTTGCCAAATGCGCTCCATCCCAATCTTATTCTTCTTGTTATTTCCTTTTCATGGTCCGGATCTGCGGTTACTACCTGTCCTAAGTAGTTATATTCGCCTACTACTTCCAGTATTTCGCTACCTAATGTAAACTCCTGTTCCTTCCCGAGGCTGTTGAACATTACCTTAGTCTTCTGCATATTGATTTTCAAGCCTACCTTTCTACTTTTCCTGTCTAGGTCATCAATCATTATTTGCAGTTCATCTCCCGAGTTGCTTAGCAAGGCAATGTCATCAGCAAATCGCAGATTACTGAGGTATTCTCCATCTACCCTTATCCCTAACTGCTCCCATTCCAAGTCTCTGAATACTTCCTCTAAACAAGCTGTGAATAGTACTGGGGAGATTGTGTCTCCTTGCCTAACACCTTTCTTTATGGGAATTTTGTTACTTTCTTTATGCAGAACTATGGTTGCTGTGCAGCCACTATATATATCTTCCAGCACTTTCACGTACGGCTCGTCTACCCCCTGATTTCGCAATGCCTGCATCACCGCCGAGGTTTCAACTGAGTCAAATGCTTTTTCGTAATCAATGAATGCTATGTATAAGGGCTGATTATATTCCGAGCATTTTTCTATCACCTGATTGATGGCATGGATATGATCGATAGTAGAGTACCGTTTCCGAAACCCTGCTTGATCCTTTGCTTGATTGCAGTCTAAGGTTGTCCTGATTCTATTAGCGATTACCTTAGTAAATACCTTATACGTAACAGACAGTAAGCTGATTGGTCTGTAATTTTTAAGGTCCTTAGAGTCCCCTTTCTTGTGAATGAGGATAATGTTTGCATTCTTCCATGGTTCCGGTACCATCGATGACACCAGGCACTGCGTATACAGGGTGGCCAGTTTTTCTAGCACGATATCCCCCCCGTCCTTCAGCAAATCTGTAGTTATCCGATCCTCTCCAGCTGATTTCCCCCTTTTCATAGTTTCTAGTGCTTTCTTGACCTCGTCCTTCGTCACTGGTGGAACGTCTGACTGTTTTTCCCTATCGCCAATTTCATTACGGTCCTGACTACTTTGGCTACTGTAGAGATCTGTATAGAACTCCTCGGCTACTTTGACTATCTTTTCCATATTAGTGATGACGTTGCCCGCCTTGTCCCTTATCGCATACATCTGGTTTTTGCCTATGCCCAATTTCTTCTTTACCGCTTTAAGGCTTCCCCCGTTCTTTACAGCATGCTCAATTTTCTCCATGTTATACTTCCTTATATCGGCCACCTTGCGCTTATTGATTAGCTTTGATATCTCGGCCAATTCGATCTGGTCTGTTGGATTGGAAGCTTTCATACTCTGCCGTTTCTTAATCAAATCTTTCGTCTCCTTAGACAGCTTACCGGTATCCTCTCTAACTATCCTACCGCCTACTTCTACCGCGCACTCAGTAATGATATCTCTGAAATTATTGTTCCTTGCCTCTAGGGTAATGTTGCCATCCTCAGTTAGAGCTGAATACCTATTCTGTAGCGAGATCCTGAACTCTTCTGCCCTCCCCCTCACCGCTAATTCGTTGATGGGTTTCTTTCTTACTAATCTATTGCGTTCCTTCTTCAGATTTAGGCTAATTCGGGACCTCACCATCCTGTGGTCACTACATCGAACTTTCCCGATTACCTCTACATCCTGCACAATGGCGGGGGTTGAACACATTATGAAGTCGATTTCATTTTTAGTCTCTCCGTTAGGACTTTTCCATGTCCATTTTCGGTTCTTCCGTTTGCTGAAGAAGGTATTCATGATTCGTAAGTTATTGCGCTCTGCAAACTCAACTAGTAACTCCCCCCTGCTATTCCTAGAACCAATGCCATAGTCACCTACTGCCTTGCCTCCTGCCTGTTTTTTCCCTACCTTGGCATTGAAGTCGCCCATTAGTACAGTATACTGCGTCTTTACTTTTCGCATTGCCGATTCTACATCTTCATAGAAGCTTTCAACTGCCTGGTCATCATAACTACATGTAGGTGCATAGGCCTGTACAACCTTCAGTTTATACCGCTTATTAAGCCTAATTACGATGCCTGCAACCCTCTCATTAATACTATAGAATTCATCTATATTACCCGCTATATACTTATTGACAAGGAAACCTACTCCTAGTTGTCGCCTCTCTGGTAAACCTCGATAACACAGTACATGCCCATCCTTCAGTACAGTATATGCCTCATTCGGCCTCCTAACCTCACTAAGCCCTATGACATCCCATTTCATGCCCTCTAGTTCGTTTTTTTTTGCGTAGCAGCAGGGAAAAGCTGCTCCTCTGGACCGGAGGGTAAAAGCGATGCAAGGTACTAACATCAGACGCTGATCCGACAATGGATAAAGCATTGCCCTTTATCAGGCGCAGGCATTAACTGCTGCGCCTTTCACATTCTTTTCCTTGCTTTCTAAAAACGCTACAATCACCAGCTCTTCGGTGTTTTCGAGCATAGCCTGAAAGATCTGCGGCTTCGGCTATAGCTTGGGTCTTTTCTTTTTGGTCGCACGTATGTAAGCAAAAACAGGCATAAATCCGTTATTATTGATTAAAGCAGAGTGATGAACATTAACGGAAGGAAAATGTGAGCGTTTACGGAGGTCGAAGGCGAAAGCTTGGCACTCGCTTGGACTAGCCCAAAGGTGTTTAAGAGGGGCTCAGCCATGCAACCCGAAACAACACGCAAAAGAATAAACGGCTACAGACGATTCTCTTCTCCGGTTTACGGTGCTGGAAAACAGCGGAGGCATGTTCCTTTATTACTTTTTTTTTTAACACATGAGCCAATATTTGAGCCCAGAAGCAGCCTGTAGCCAAGCCTGCGGCGAACCTCGGCACCATGCCGGGCGCGCATTATGGCAGAAGGCAACGTATCGGCACAAAGGCGAAATAAAGGAAAAAATAAAGAAAAAAAGGAAAGAACGGGTGAAAAACAAGGCCGCAGGCTTGCGCCATAACAGCGCTCGGCATAATGGTTTCGCAGCGTCTTCTGCTGAGATAGCCTCCCGTTTCTCGTTATCACCTTCAAAACGCTGCTTCTTTTGGGTCCTTTTCTATAATGGTGGGACATGGAGGTATTGGGAAGGAGTGCGGCGGGCCCGGCTTTCGCGCCAATGGACAAAAGGCAGCTCGGGTGCGCTCCGAGTGGTTTTTTCTGACCCCGAGGCTGGGATCGTGACTTCCTCCAGTCGGGCCTGCGAACGGAGGCGCTTGTTGAGCGCTCAGCGGGCGTAGAGCTTGGCGACCTGCCTGGGCCGCTTCCGTCGTCCTTTTCTAGCGTTATCTTTGACTGGGCCAATCGATGCCGCGACTTGGAGACAAAGAGAGGATCGCCGCACTTTCCGTGTTCTGCAGCTCCTTGCTGGCTCCGTACGGAGGAGCTTCCGTTTTTTCGGGCGACCCTGGCTTCTTTTGATGGGTAAATCGAAGACAACGCTGGTAAGAAATCGCTAGTTTGTAATGCCGTGGTCGCAGCACAATAAAAAGGGCTCTAATGGGGCTGCACCCACGCTTTCGCTTGTGTCTCTCGAGAGAAATGTAAACAACCGTTGCAGTGCAACCACTAGGAAGTAGGCAGGCGCTCAGCGAAGCAAAGTTCCTGTATTGTCCCGAACGGAATGGCAAGAACACGTCCGGCAGCATCTGTTACGGAGTGAAAACCATTCCCCTCATTGCGGAAAATAAAGGTTGAACTACACGCTCTAAAGGCGAAGCTCTGGGCTGTAGGAAGAAAAGCTCTGAACCTATGTTCAGTAAAGATGTCTCACAAGTGTGCGCAGTCAGAACATCAAGAGACTCTTTAGAACACCGAAGGGGTAGACGCACTTCGTGTTCTGGGTTACGCGCTTTTCTGCTCTATGGATGTATCCAACTTTATTCATATATTTTCATGTAAAGTGTAGAACGGAGCCTGCAAAAACTTTTAGAAAAGTGCGAACTTTGCTCGCCTCTTCTTTCTGAGATGCCCAGTAGCAAAGAGCAAGGCGAGGAATTAAATGGCCTAAAGGTAATTGCTTGAGGCCGCTGCAAAACTAGGTATGAGGGGACTCAGTATCCGCTTATAGACTCAAAGAGACTGTTCATCTTGCAACAGTTGCTACAGCTGGCGTCAGCGATTCACGTTTGAGTTGCAGAAGCCTGAGCTTGTCCCATGCATTCACAGTTCATGCATGGCTGTGCGACGCCTAAGAACAGGCCAATCGTTACAAGGAAGCTGAGCTGGAGGTTTTGCAAGTCAATTTCAGCGCCGTAACAAGCAGTACAGGGATCAGTGCAAAATGTTTTCGTTACGCACGCCCTTTTTTTTTTTTGTCACATGCCGTAACATATGTTTATATCTGTGATCTTCTCTTTCGCCAAAACTATGAATACCGTGAATCTGTGCGATTATCTTTGTCAGGTGCATCAAAAGTGGAAATTGGAAGAAAAAGTGGAAGTAACGCATAACTCATCGACTCATCATAATCCACAGAACGTCTCTAACGACAACTTCCCCCCTCTCCCTTCCGGCCGGGTCAATAGGGACAAAAGGAACTTCTTGTTTAAAAATGAGAGCCCTATCTGGGCACGGGGGCCGCTGCACATTGCCACGACAAAAGTCGGCGGCACACGTCGCAAAGACGGCCTGGCTCGCCATTGTGGCAGTGAGCCAGCAAGGCGTCGGACCCTTACGACAAATAAAGAGACCTCGCCAATCCCTGTTCCGAAGTCACAGTGAAGTCACGGTTCCATCCGAAACCGAACAAATCACAGGTGGCCGACACCAAACCTCTGATAATCCCTGTTCTCAAAGAAGGCGACGTATCCGCTGCATGTGGGATAAGACCTCCATCTGCACTTTTGCATGTATTTCTTGAAGGCCCGGAACCATGTGGCTATATGCAACCACACAGCGCACCAGCCACACCTGGAACGTGCAGTGCACGAGCAAGAGGACGAACTGGTTGACGGAACCATCTGGCAGCGGATTTAAGTACCGCCCCGTTTGGTACGGCACACTTGGAGGTTGTAACCGGTCAGCTGCACGACGGGGATGGGGCAACGGAGACGGTCGCGTAACCGGCGTGGGGCTGCGTGGCTGGAACAGTGTATGTTTAGAAAGAGCCCTCGAGCACCTCAGCACCAGAGAGGAAAGTATAACGTATAGTAATATAGATCAGAATGCCAGAAGTTCTGATCCACAAGGCTAACACGGGATACGAGTAGTACATATATATTGCCGAATGGCAGTCCTTCAAGAAATGCGCGCACTACTGGCTTTTCGCGCACTGGAACGACGACCTGGAGACAGACGCCGGCTACCAAACGACAACGGTCACGGGTGCGAAGTTTACCAGGGTTGCTCGCCAAACAGTAGAGCGCATGCTGTGGGACTATCCGGCTAGCATGAAGTAGTAAAGAAATGGCGCCCCAAGACACATATCGAAACATATCATGAATGGACTACATAAAACACTTGGGGTCAACCCACGTGATTTTCGATCTTGTTAATGCCGATCTTGTCAATGCCTATTGCGAGTTAGCAGTCGCGACAGGCATTGACAGTCAGGTGTGATCTCCCTGCTCTCACTTTCACTCTCCTGTAAGACTTTGTGCAAGCACTATTTGAATACAAAATTACTCTCTCACTGAAAAGACCATTTACATGAAAAGTGTATTGCTTGTTCTGAGTCCCTTTGGGACGTGAAAATCTACAAATCGAAATAAGCCAAACCTAACCATCCTTGCTCTCACACAACGTCTACACTTAAAAATTCGTTTTACAAATTCGTAAACGTCCTGTGAGTTTTTTTTTATCATTCAGTGAAACAATAGCAGTGTCGTATGGGCACTGCAGACTTACTGTAGCCGGCGATAAGGTAGCCGATGTACCAGCCAGTAACGGGGCTTATCAAAAGCCAACGAATTTAAGATATCGGCTTTGTACTTGTTGGCAACAGTTTTAGTTTCTGAAGATATGCGCGACATTTTTATACACACCATAGAAAATGAAAGGTCTTCATATGAAAATGCTTCATGTTTTATATTTAACAGAGTTTTAGGAAAATAATGACTTTCTGACTTCCATGGCTTACACTCAAGTTGCTGCTTATTCAGGAGGCTTCACGCAAAGATGGCGGTGGCTAGAAAAATGCGACCGACTTTTAAGAAAAAAACAAACAAACTGAACTTCTGTTGCTAGAGGCAGCTTATAGTAAGCGCATTTATTTTGTGAATAACCCATCCCGTACCTATTTCCTTATTAGCCAACAAAGTAAAAATACAACAGCCTTACAGCAAATTAACCAAACTATTATTTGCGCGTTTGAATCGGGGACCCGGACCAGATCTCGGAACTTCGAAGGAACAAAGATTCTACCGCGGTCTGATCCGAACAGAAAATCAAAATCCAAATCGGAACGCGCTTTTTCACGCAGTTTAAACACTCACTTCTTCGGTTTTGCATGGCAAGAAAACCTGCTCCAGATTGCCTACTCGAAAGCGCTGAGGTCAATTTTAATTTTTAATTCCTTGCAGGACGGGACGAGATATATTTGCAGTAGAAAGTTCGACCGGCAGCTGCGTGCCACCGAAGGCGCAGAAAGCTTGAAAGTGATACTCTGCACGAATACGCTTACAGTTAACAGGACTTAAGGATGGATTAACTTCACTTACCAGATTTAGAGCGCCGTTCCATATATACGGGCTACAGTACTACCCTGCGCAGCGCAACGACGAGTTTAGACAGTGAAAGTGCAACCGTATAAGCAGCTAAGCGAGACTGTTCGAGCCGATCGTGAGTTCGGGCAGGTTTGTTAGGAACGCTGTTTAAATATACTTCCTCCTCAGTCCAGCGACAGACAGGATAATTTTTTTCTAAATACTTACTATATGCCGAATCTGGTAAGCTCATCTCAGATAAAGCCTCTCGTACAGCTATCACTGCAAAAACACCGCATGTTCTGTGCTCAGGTGATAAAGAACAATTTTTGTGCGTTGTCCTGCATTATTATGCTGGAGCCTAGCAGGGCGCTTTTCGGGCTTTAAGCATAAGTAAACGCAGCAGTGTGCGGATGGTGGCATAAAGCAGGTTAGTTGGAAGTGCACTCACCAAGTTCCTTCTTGAAGGCAAGCCAGCTGACGGCTGCCAGCTCTGTTCCATCGCACTCTGTGGACGAGAGCAGCTCGATGACCTCAGGCTCGCGCAGCCCGTAGCTGGTGCAGGTTAGGTACGAGGCGATTTTCTTGACAGGCGCTAGGCCAAACTGGCGCTCTATGTGCTCCAGGCTGCGGCTTACGAATGCTCCAGTGTCGGCAGGCACGTGCAGCTCGCCGTCCAGCACCTCGTACGAGGCCCATCGCATGGCCTGCTGAGACAGCAGGGTCACGTACAGCGGGGTCGCTGACTGGCCCGCCAGCCGCTGCCGCAGCACATCCCACTGTTGCCGCGTCAGCAACCGCTTGTTGTCCTGCGATGACGACCACATGCACTCCCATGAACGCCAAAGGACGGATGTCTAGCAAAAGTGGGATGAATCTCCAAACAAAAAAATCTTATTTTAAATTCCGACCTTTAGGAGCCGACTCAGAAACCACAATGCTTAGAAAGACACTGCCACACTGCAGACGCGGGCAAAACAAAAGACGGACATGCGGTATTCTAAGAGCTGGCCAAGAACGTCTTGCCAAAAAAATTTATTCGGAAAACTAATGACCTCCAAAACGGAAACAGCATGCTGAGAGAAATCAACCAAGAGTTATTAACCGGAACCAAAAATGTGACATTCTCTCTTATGCTCGAGACGCCAGTGAAAACATCGCCCAAATCTTGAAGGAAGGAGTCCAAGAAGCGATAAACCTACGAACATGTTGCATCTTTTTTTACTCGTTCTCAAATACGGGCCGCCGAAAAAAAAAGAGCCCAAGACATTGTATACATAATTCCGTGCACCGATTGCAATCCAAGCTACACAAGAACAAACAAAAACATAAAATAAAAAGGTCGTCATCACAATAACGATGTCGGCAACTTTTACGAGAGAGTAACCCCCTAGCCGAGCGTTCTGAAGAAGCAGATCACTGAATCAACTACCTGGAAGCCACCATCGTCAGAACCTAACTGACTACTGAAAAAGACTCCTCGAATCATAGCGCATCCAAACGGCACAAAACAATATCAGCCGCACAGAAAGAAATCTCTATGTATGCTGAAGGACTCCGTTCTTCCCATCCCCGCTCACGAAGAAAGAAAGGACGCTTGCGTCCTTCGCCGGCACCGTAACACACGATCATACATTCATCTAGTCGACTCTCCTCCCTTTTCCCTGCCCGTTCCTGCAAACCGTAATTAAAGCTGCAAGCGAAATAATCCCCAGTCACCAGTGAAGAAGGAGGCGATCCGGTTCTAAAACGTCGGGATTTAATAGTTTTTGGTTGAAGATGTTTTTAAGTTTCCTATAACTTATCAAAGCAAACCAGACCAGTAATTCAGCCCAAAATGTTTAGTTTTCAATCTGTACCAAAGATACCCACCATCTCTACCAGTGAAGTTTGCGTTTTACGTGACCCATTCACGATTAGCGTCGATAGTCTCAAATTCTCCTATCTCGGCTTGGCAGACATTTCAAAACACAGGCACAATTTCCGTGTCGTGTCTTGATATCGGCAGACAGTACTCATCAAGGATCTGCTTAGAGACTCGGCGGGCTAGCAAAAAAAAAAAAAAAAAATGTTAATTGTCGAAAGGAAAGTGCAAAAAAAAAAAAAAAAAAGGCAAATTTGACACCCTATTGAATTTGTCCCTTATTCTCTAAAGGAACAGACAGTACATGCTCGTGTCGAAGTAGATTTCGCACTATCATATTGCTTTGTCGTTTTCTTCACCTGCCTCTCAATAGGAACTCTGGAATACTTCGAGTTCATTCGTACTAGAGAAACGACATGAAACATGATCTTTGATAATGTTGGCCGAGTTTGCTCAGCTTTGCTGGTTCTTCACGGTCATGCATTTATTAACGCATAAGATCACTTAACAGACGATGCATCCCCGAAACAGCGTATATTTACCAGAAGAAACCAATTGATACCCGTTTTATACGTAAACAATTTTTTTGTGGTACAGATGCTCTCAGCACACCACGGAACGTAAATAAATACGGAGCCTATCTCGGCATGTAACAGACCTTTATGCACTCTGTAATTCCATCTGACAGATTAGTACATGATGATTACCGGAATTCAAAGGTTGTTGGCCCTTGAGCTATCGTGAAATTATTACAGGGTGTATTCGTGCCCATCGTCGCCCTTGCGTCACTTCCCAAGCTCTATCGTGGTCACATGCTCCTTAAATGTGGCTTGCGTGAAAATCAGTGACTTGCAAAAACCAGCTAAGCGTGCTTCACAGAGGCTGTGTCTTGTGTTCTGCACACGTTGCTCTTGCAGGGTTCAGCATCTTTAAACAAGAGGCAACCTGCACATTATAAAACCGCGTGTTCATTCATTCGCAGTGCTACCCAAGGCCCCGTCCGCGCCTGAAAAAAGCACGTGAACATGACACCGAATTGAAAAGACAAAGTAAACACTCTCATGCCTAGGCCAAAGACTCGGGTGGGCCACCGTTTATGTGGTGTGCCCATGCTTTAAGTGCTCTATGAAAAGTAAGGCGTGGAAGCTGTTCATCGGCCACAACCGTTACTCTTTCAGAGTAAGGTCATGAGGAGTGGTCTTCGAAGTAGAGGTACGCGCATGAGGCAGGACGTGAGTGCTGACCTTGAGGTGCGATTGCAGCATGCTGGCAGCATCAGCCAGTGGTGGGATGAGTACGTAGCTATCGCCTGCTGGGATGCGGCTGCGCAGCAGACCCAGAACGGCGTCGGCCTCCTGGGCCACCGAGCAGACCAGGTGCACGTTGAGGGGAAGGTTCCAGGGCAGCCAGCCTAGGGTGGCCGCCTGGTGGTGGGCGGGGCCTCGCAGTCGGTCCAGATCGTCCAACACGATGACCAAGTCGCTGGTGCTAGCCTCGACACGCTTAAGGAGCTCCTGGAACCAGGTACTCAGCTTGCTCAGCTCGAAGCTCTGGTGCTTGGGGCTTATCTCGAAACCGAACACCATACTGATGTGTAGGCACAAATTGCGTAGCATCTCGGCTGGGTACGAACAGCACGGACTCTGGCCCACACCTCGAACTATGCGCACCACGTCGCAACCGAGCCACTCCGGACAATACATGAGTACCTGCGAAAACGGTAAGTCAGTCAAGCGCTCTGCACTCCGAATGCAGTATCGATGACTGCGTGAAATATTACGATTTCGACACTGTTCTTCATTCGCGATTATTGGTTGCGACGCCTGATTAGTTGCATGTCTTCAGTTGAAAAACAAGAAAATGAATACAAAATATAGTAATGAATGTTCTATACAGTGTGTCATTAAAAATCACTGGCATGCGATGCTTCACCATGCTTCACCGATGTTTCGTGCACCTTGCACGCTGCCTATAAGCAAGCCGGTGAGGATGCTGCGCATGAGATGAGCGCACCTGAGAAAGTAGCGTTGACTTTCCGCATCCCTCTCGGCCGCAGACGATGATGGGGGTGTGGCGCACACGTTCTTCATCAGCCAACATTAGCTGCTGAATCTGCAGAAGCGGGCCGTAATCGCTGTCTAGGGACTGGGATACTCCCAGACATCGCAGGAGTTGCCGGCTGTTGCACAGGTGTGTCTGAGACTCGCGTACCACCTCCTGCAAGTCGCAAAAAAGTTCTTCATTCATCTCACTTCTCAGCTCCATCCGAAGGGCGATATTAAAGAGGGAGACGAGGACAACCTCGTCCAATCGCTGTTCTCAGCAAAAACTCCTCTCGCTCTTCTTGGCTCTGTTTCCATTTTTCCGGGAGCCAAAGAGGCATTTATCGGTGAGAAAATTAGCTTTAAAAATACTCTCACCAGTTGATTCAAATTCGTGACATTTTTAAAGAAAATGACAGGTCGCCACAGTTTTGAAGTAAATGGCGATCTAGCGCATATAGCGTCTTCAATGTCCGACAATAATCAGTGCCAGCGCACGCGTATGTCTTCCAAAATCGGCCTTTGATGTGATACCCGCATTTAGTTTCTTGGTATCTTCTAGCTTACAAAATCTCAGTTTCCGGCGAAAGTATTGTTATAGTGGTTAAAATGGAGTAGCCTACGAACACAAGTTAACTTTGTTTCTTCCGAGATTCCTGATGACAACGCTACCTTGAAAAATATAGGAAGAAAAAACAGAGAAACAACAGCATTGTCTTCTTGGGAAGGCTTCGAACTTGTGATAACAGTTAGGCGTGATGCGAAAGTCTCTAATGCGCTAATTGGTCACAAAGATGTGCGATTATCTGTGAAAACACTTGTGAAAGACGACATCATCACTATTTAATCTATTTATTCCTTGGCCGCAGAGTCGACGATGGGCTGCAATAAATTGCTTCGAGAAACTATTACAGGGGTCCTATAGTCCTGGTTCTCCCAGCAGTGGTAGCGTCGCTGCCAGCGGAAAGTGAAATGGCAGCATGCACCGACCCTAGAATTCAAGGAGCCTTTTGGAGACGTACGATGCAGATGTTTTGAGAAATCTTTGTCTGATATGATAGTATCGATAGAGAACGGTATTCGCCTGCTTTCGCTACATTTGCGAAATTCGGTGCCAAGAAAAGTGTCCGAGCAGATTACACTGCTGCTTCAGAAAACGACATCGGCTTCATTTTAAAAGCTACCACAATTTCATTATTGAAAGCCGACAGAATGAACGTCTTGGGGGAGGACTCTAACTGAATCGCAGATGTCTTTAGTACTCGAAGTTGTTCAGTACGAAAAGAAAGAAAATGAGGAAGTACTGACTACTCTTCGTTCGCGGGTGTTCTTGGTAGAAAATTAATAAATTTCTTTTTTTGTTGGAAGATTTGCGATTCGACTATATTACATCAAACACCACCATTTTCACTGATAGCGCTGCGGCTGCCTGTGATTTCTGCCGCGACGCTTACCAGGCCGCTAATGAGTATCGCAACTTACTGCTCGAACTACAGCTGCATGCCACATGCGTCCTGGCAGTTGCAACACGTAGTTTACGGTTTCCATCAGAAAGCAGGCCTGGAATGGGGATGTAAGAAAGTGGGTGGGTAGGGGAGGGGGGATAAACAAGTCCAGAATGGGATGCAAGTAAATAAGCGCCAGGGCAGACCAGAGCGCCACTGCAAACAGCTCTCGCGTGTGAGTGGCCCGCTGCAAAATAGGCCATCGATATATATCCTCTGCAACTTTGCCAACCACCGCCGCCCTGAGTACACAGCTGCACGCTTTGAATACGGCGAAGTTTGCAGAAGGCGCCGGGTTGCCATGACGAAATACACGCGTCAGGCACGAGGGAATCCATGCCTCGTGAATGTACCTACCGGTTCCGAGTCGCGACAGGAGGGGGCTATGGCCTGCCCACGAGCGCGTGGCGTCGAAGCTCGCAAAGTCCCAGATGGCGCAGTGAATTATTCACACGCACGCACAAAAAATACACTAGGGAGGCTAGATGAACGTTACAGCCCTGCACTGCTAATTATGCATTCGGTTCGCATCACCGACTTCCCGTTTATCTCGTTTCTTCTGCCGTCTGAAACGCCACGTCGTGCAAGCGAAATGCGCGGAGAATGCACCGTGGCTGCGACACTAGGGGCGCACAGGGAGATGCAGTTTTCCCCTTTTTCCGGCGATCGTTACCGAGAGTGGAAGAATTGGAATTGCTGATACGCTTATTAATTAGGCAAGCCGAAAGCGTACAAGAAGCGACGGTGAGGGTAAAACAGCTTGTCTCGCGTTTTTTTTTATCTCTTTAGAACGGCTAATAACAAGGGAAGGTAAACGCGTAAACAAAGAAAAAATTAATGGCGTGGCAGACCTGAACGAAGGGTGTAAAGAAAAGCGTCGGCACGGAGCTTTTACGAGGACGCGTAAGTTTCAGCTCTCCTACGAGGTACTGATATTAAATTCGAAGTCGAGGAACCTGCGTGATTAAACTGCTCCACATGCGTCATATGACGAGCCTACACTGTACAGATTAGAAGCAGTATGCAGATACAACCTGAAAGGTTGTGTAGAAGGTCGCCCTAAAAGCTCAACATTTCCTGGCTCAGATATAAAAGCGAAGACGCAGGGGTTTCCAGCTCACCTTTGCGACCACCTGTGATATTCAGTAAGTTGAGGTGAATATCAAGGCATTGAAAATATTTTCTCGTAATGGGATACCGCAAAAACTCAAAGTCAAAGAAAAAGCAAACAAAAGACCAGCGCTATCAACGGCGGTGTTTTTTTTTTTTATTGAAAATATGCGAAAAATGTGTATGAAAGAGGAAAACCGCCTTTCCTGAAAGAAGACAAATACTTTGATATCCGGCTGCTGTCGCAAACAGAACGGGCCGCATGAAATGGATTATAAACCAGAAGCTGCAGCGCTGAACGAATTGAATTGAAATATCACACTATGGTTATTGGTTGGTGTGTTCCACACTGAAGTAAAATAAAAAGTGAGCAAGTAAATATTCTTGGTCCTCGCTTATGTAAGGTGGGATGATCCTTTACATAAAAAAAAAAACAAATCGTACACCAGATTTTGCAAATTTTTGATAGAGAATTAATCAGCTTTCATAATATTTATTGCCGGTAATTTGCTTTGATTTCTAAATTTTAACGTCTCAAAGTGACACAGGATATCTGAGACGCCGCAGTTGAGATATCCGTAAATTTCGACCTCCTGGGGTTTTCTAACGTGCACCGAATCGCACATTACACGGGCGTCGTGCCATCACTTCCATCGGTAAGCGGTCGCCGCGGCAGAGATTGAGCTCATGCCTTTGGATTCAACAGTCGAGCGCCCTAACCACTCTGCCACCGTGGCGGGGGTATTACATTTGTGCATTCGCCACTTTAAAAACGCTGTTTTTATCGGCATTAGTGTTCATGTAGAGCGGCAACGTGGAAGTTTCAGAAATTGTATCTCCATTTTTCTCAACGCAGATTTTGTTTTTAGGTTTATGTAGTTTTTCTCATCAACAGAAGGCGCAGCCAATTGGTGGTAATTTCACAGCACCGATCATTATTTGCTTAAAGCTCATTAGCTAGTCATGGTTCTGTAACGTAACTTTATTGATTCTCATACAAAATTTCAGGACTTAGCTTCCGGGATGAAATTAAAAAAAAGGTGCACAATTAAAACAAAACAATACTGCACAAAATTTCAATCTACTATCACACTCTAATGTAAGGTGCATTTATTTACAAAATGGCTAGCATATTTTATGGCCAGATATTTAATAACGCCTACTCTAGAGCTTACCTTTGAAAAAGATTAGGCGTGGTTTAGCTCTGGGTAAACCTGGATAGAAGCGGAAGTTATTTTGCCTGCTACATTATTCTCCTATCACACCCTATTAGTTTAGGGCGCTCTATAATCGGGGAAACTTAAGCTCAGCCATTAAGGGTACGACGTGAGAGCGTAAGGCTGGTTGTGATATCACCCTCCCAAATGAATATATACTGACCCGAGTTGGCAGCTCCTGGCCATGGCATAGAGGTAACGTGAATTCATGTCACGGCAGCTGATTCTAATGTCACCTCCCCACATGAAAGGAGAGATCCTAGTTTACGCTCTTTCAGGCACCCACAGACACTGATGCTGAAGGCTCGAGTTGGCTGCGGTAGTGAAGCTTCCGCTTCAAAACATTTGAGTCCCATCTCACCCTAAGAGTGAGACGTCCGGCTAGACAAAATGATAGTTTATTAGCATCCTTAGAGAGACTGCACGTAAAATATCCAAACAGTTACGAAACTTGAAAGTGAACATGGTTGAATAATCGACTGATTAATTGAAAAAAAGAAATAAAGAGCACTGCAGAATCCGCATTGGAGTAATGTGTTAGTACGGATGCTGCTGTTGGTTGCTTCTGGTTGCTTGTAGTTGCTTAACTCTCTTCTTGCTTACCCATTTTAGTCTTTGGTACTTTCAAATTGCGCGCCAATCCCTTCCTATGCCCTTTTTTGGCTCTACTTCCGGTTTCGTGGCATCAAATCCTTGACATCACAATTATTCATTTCTTGTTTACCCATTTTAATCTTTCGTACGCTCAAATTGCAAGCCAATCTTTTCCTATGGCCTTTTTTCTGCTCTACTTCCGGTTGCGTGACGTCACAACCTAACGTCACGCTAATTGATTGACTTAATTAACTATTTTAGTCTTTGGTCCTTTCAAAATTCGCGCCAATCCCTTCCTACGCCCTTTTTTGGCTTGACTTCAGGTTGCATGACGTCACATCCTTGACGTCATCCTAATTGACTGATTTAATTAACTATTTAGTATTTGATACATCTTGACGTCACTCTAATTGACTGATTAAATTAAATACTTTAGTACTGATACATACGTGACGTCAAGCCATTGGCCAATGAGACCATTTTCGCCTTTATTTTACCTTTTTCTGTCTTTAATTAATTACCTAATTAACTCATTGGCCTAATTATTTTTTTCAGGCACAACATTACGTCACCCTCTATTGATTGACACCACTCATTACCCTCTACCACTTCTCAATTACTCACAACTGATGCGGACACGGTGTGCGGACAGAAATCTGTGAAGATAGCGAAGTAATGTTTTCGCATTGATAACTGAATAAACAATTTATGCGTTTGTGTAGTTGTCACTATTTTGTTTGCTCGCAGGCCTCAAGAAGTGGTGAAGTGTTTGAAAATTACTATGTGCAGGTTTTTCGCACTGCCCCCATCACGCAGATTTCACTCCAAGGCGAGCGCGCTAGTACTTTATGGAATTACGTTACCCATATACAGGATAAAAAAAAAATGAAAACAGATACAGAGTATGCCACATTTTTCTATGCGTCTAAAACAAGTCTTTTTCGACTGGGCAAGAGATCTTGCGAATTTTTAGGTTGCGCTGTTACCGAAGTGACATGAATGCTGGAATTCCACCAGCTTGCCACCGGTAGGTATATGCTTTCCGGTATTTTTCTATTATTGTTTACATAAAGCGGAAAAAGTTAAAGACGTGGCGTGGATATATTCAGAAACACCAAAGAACAGCACGAGTCCCTTAATCTTCGGCGGTTAGTGAGTGTACTGTGATTGTATACTCGGCACACATGAGCAGTTTCGATTCTCGCTGCGGTGACCGATTTTGGCGGTGGCAAAACGCAAAAGCGTGCGTGTACCGAGATTTGGGTGCCTCTGAAAGATCTCTGAGTGGTCGAAATTAATACGGAACCTTCCGCTGTAGCTTTCCTCATGACATGTAATATTGCTTAGGTGCATAAAAAATTCATTAATCTACGGACTCCAAGAGACTTAGTTCTAAGAATCGAACAGCCAAAGTTATGGTGAAAAGAGCGAATTTGTCTTTACTTTTCTGCGTGAGCAGAATAAAAAAAACAACGAAATGTTGTAGGTGGCCGTGAAATAGCCTCGGTTTCCGGTATTGAAGGAGCACCACGTACCTGGACCACTTTCCGGAAAGTGGGGGGCAGCTCATCCCAGTCGGGTGTCTCGACCTGTGAAGCTTCGTCTACCATGCCTTTGATGGTGGTGAGCAGCGCCTCGGCCAGCTTCTCTAGGTAGGAGCTGTGAGCCGACAGCTCGGTATCCAGGCCGCTGGCGTGCCAAGGCACACTGCACGAAATGAGCGTGGATGTTGCACCCGTAAATTATCTTAGTTCTCTCTCATATAGTAGCACTACGCTTTCGAAAGCACGTTCCACATTCCAGCACCTTCGAGAATACGTTCTCTGGACACATATATAGCGACGCTAATGTCACAGATGCAAAAAGTGTAGACGCCCGCCACAGGGCTGGAACTGCAATCCAGGTATCAACCGAGTGGGCCAGATACTAGGCATTCCATAGACGCCTCAGTTTTGCGTAACAAGAGGACGGAGGAGACACGAAACCTTTTTTGTCAGTTTCTAAACAAAGTTGCGCTTTTTTTTGTTTTTGTATTCAGCGACAAAAAAAAAAAGCTAAAATGCACACTTCCTCAAACAATCACCGGAACATTTCCAGCTCACTAAGCGGTACAAAGGCAGTAAAATTGGAAAGAATCGCCCTTCAGGTGGTCCAATTTACTCGCGAGTGCCCACAAAATGTAGTATAGTGCAATCTGTGATCACTACAATGCGGGCCAACAATGTGAGGGAGGTAGTTACCTGTAGAAATGAACATTTTTCCTTGCCACGTTCAGTATAATGTCAGCGACCAGGTCTTCAGTGTACGTTGCCGTCTCCTCGTCCGAACACCCTTGTGTGTTGACATCAGCGAAGGAGGAGGCCAAGGCGTCGTTCATAATAATACCTTAAGAAAGAGGCAGGTGCAAAAAAAAAATAAAAATAAAAAATAAACGGTATTGCAATACACTTCCGAGTCTGTGACTTTGGAAACAGGCGGGGTAGGTATTTGAAAGTGCCTCTTAATTTAAGCGAAGACTAAGGGCATATTGGGTAAAAAGAGGGAAAAAAATGAACACAGCGCCACCTAGAAATCGCACAGAAGAAAGTATTATGGAGGAGAAAGGGGATCTGAGAACATGACACGGCGCAGTAATGTAATTGGCGGTAAGACTGCGTACACAGTTGGTGTTAACATTGTTTTTGTGTTCTTCGGCAACTAGTTAACTCACAGATTTCAAACTATTTCACTAAAACACTCCATATATCTATACCATATCGGTTCTCATGACATCACAAACACATACAAAAACTCCTTGAGCGAAGTTTTTGCTATTTACACTTAGGACCTTGTTCGTATACTCTGCTTCACCCGTATGACCATGTGCGTCAGTTGAGTTTCTGCCTCTACTATCTAAGGCACCGTTATGAATTTCATATAAAGACAGTCATAACATTATATAATGAGAACGATTAGGCCGCGCAAAGGAAAAAGAACTCACCAAATCAATTATTGGTGGAATTACACAAAGCTGTAATTAATTGTTCCCCTCTGCCTCGAATACACGGGATTTGCGCGTTGTTTTCGAACGCTAACATCTGCGGCAAACGTTGCAGTGTTGTTGTGTCCGGTGACCGCTCACGATGATAATAGCGAGTCTAGCACAACACGCAAATACTTTCCGTAAGTTCTCTCGTTCTTCACTCTAGCACCGCTCTAAAAAGCAATAGGTCAAATTAATGCCTGGCATTCTCCACTTACCTTGGGGGCTGAAAACTTTAATCGATCGGCTCAAACCCGTGTGTCCCAGTAATAGCGTACGCTTTCCAACCTGAATTAGCTACGCGAAAGCTGGCACAGATGCCCATATCACAAATAGTCGGGGTACTTATTCCAGCTATGTTGCGCAGCGCTACTCGTAATCTGAAAAGTCGGCTTTTTCCGCCTCTTGCCTTCCTTATTCAGCGTGGTGGCAGGATTGAAGTTGCCCTGTTGGGGTTCCATGGCAGCACGCATTTAGCCTCTCTGCCGATACCGTATGCAGCTTAGCCCTGTGAAAGGAAAGCATTTTCTTTTTGTTTAGAGGCGCCTTTCATTTTTTGTTCTTTTAATTCATAGGACAGCTAAGTCTTTTTTTATCCTCCTGCGCACGCACACACGAGGCAAGTTTAAACTACTTCAATAATTAAATACTAAGTTTCCGAGAAGACGCGGTTTCTTTCTATATTTATTTGAAAAGTGACAGAAAAGACTTGTTGGCTCGTTGATATACGTATATACACTCAATGGAGCACATGTCGGTGCCCGTTTATCAAGCATAATTTGAGGTCGATAGTTTTTAGCCATAATTGTATCCGGAGGAGTTTTTATTGCATTTAGCTTGCGCTGAAGGGGCGTTTCGCAGAAAACTAAATCTTCTTTTTTTTTCAACCCTCTAAACACGATGTTTGTCTGTGTTTTTTTCCTTTCCTAAAAACGTTAGCATTTAAGCGACTGCGTTGTAGCGTCTATGGGCACGCCTAGTGGGCACTTAATTTCTTATTTTCACTGTTCTGTTTGTTCTGCACTGCCATATCTTAATCTTTTGCCTTCGTGCTTTTCAAGTCGTAGCGGAATTAATTTTTTTTTATACCGGGTGATTTTTTAAACCGTTTACAAGCTTGCAGTTCAAGAATTATGAGAGGTAGTCTTTTATTAGAGGTACAGTTTTTTATAATTTCCTTTGTCGCAGAAGTTGCTTCGAGATATATCTTGAAATATTACAGCCACGCGTATGTATTTCTGCAATGTTCCATGGTATGCTAGTCACCGTTAGTTGTTTTATCTTGATCTTTCTAAGCCGCCTTTGAATCTAGCGCTGAGGCGCGAAACGGGCATTCCTTGTTCGACAACCGCCGAGCACGATTGTTGCTATCGCCGCCGCCGAATCGCTTAGTTCTTTTGCGGGCGCAAGTCAGCCATATAAAGAGTTTCTTCAGTGCACTCCCAGACTCTTCATTTGTGTCATCGACCTTGTCGCCACCACGTGACAATATTATATTCCAATTTGAAGGACGTCGACATCAAGGGTGAGCCCAGTTTTAAATTGCATATTTTGTTGTGTGCTTAGATATATCGAACGTTGAAAATTCGCGTCTGAAAGCTCATTGAGTTGCCATTTTGGCAATGCAGATTAAGAAAAATGTGTCTATTGTAATCACTATGCAATAAATACACACATCATTTCAGTAATTGATGATGTACCAGTGCGAACAAAAGTAAACGGACCGCGCTTTTTTCTTATATCATTTTTCACGCGTTGCATAATTGAAACTGGCAGTCGTGGTATGTGCGCACCGGTGGTAGACGCCAGTGCCATTTCACTTGTAGAAGTACTCTTTTCTTACCTCCAGAGAAGAAAGCGTGATTTTAATAATTAAACAGAAAATCATGCTCTGTTTACTTATGTCCGCACTTGTACAATAAGTTAACATGGGTTTGGCGACATTACCACGTCTAACGCCGCAACAATAAAATTATGACATACAGAAAAGGCAGCTGAACTGCTTGAAATAAAAAATAAAACAGTCAATTAATTTGTTTTAGAAAATTCACCAACTAACCATAAAATCATCAAACTCAATCACGGACACAATATCTGCCTTCTTGCAAAATCTACTTGGCATGGACGCATTTCTCGTAGGTTTTAAAGTAAAATACAAGTTTCTACCGTATATTGCCTATACATACACTGGTGACAAGGAAAATTTCCTTCAACGCGTTCAACTGCTCTATGCAGTTGAATGCATATGCTCTATGGCGTATGTCCGGCAATCATCACACCTAGTTTCCATCTGAGCAGCGGGAATTGATTTCTAAGCACATCCTTACTTAGTCGCTTAAATCCAACACCAGCAAACAGTAATACTGTGAATGTTAATATTTAGTGACGCGCTCAAGTGACGTACAGTCGAGTCCTGCGCTATAGTTGACCTCAGCTGCCTGTGCAAGGGTATAACTCTCGCGCTGCATTGCTGTACGTTCAGCTTCTAGCATTTGATGTATTGAAAAAGAAAACCAAACATTTAGATGGACTTGGTTTAGGAGGTTTAACGTTTCAAAACGACTCTGGCGACGTGACACGCCGTAGTGGAGGGGTCAGGAAAATTTGACCACCTCATGTTTTTTAAAGCGCACTGACATCGCACAGCACACGGGCGGCTTGCTTTTCGCCTCCAACAAAAAGCGGCCGTCACGGCCAGGATTCGATCCCGCATACTTGGGCACAGTAGTCGAGCCCCTTATCCAGTGCACCACCACGGCGTGGTTAGGTGGGCATATTGCGATCGTGAAGAATCATTTTATGAGCCACTCATCAGGCACAAATAAATATCGCGTGCATCGAGGAACAACGATGGACAGAATTGCTAGATTTTAGCCTGGAAGGAAAAAACAGCTTCGCATTTCATGACACAAAAAACTCCCAGTGCACATAAATCAGCAGCGACCGAAAATTGCAAGCAGTCTAACGAGTCATACTGTTGTTAGTTGCGGCAATTTAGCGCAGGAAACAAAATATGCAGCGCCGAATAAAGAGGAAATCTCGAACGAACGCATGTGGAGCTAAGCCTTACAGCCGTACGATCAGCGGCGTAAGAGCTCGAAGAATTCAAACATTCAGTGTAAAAGCAGATGTGTTCATTTCACAACCTTTCTTTCTAACTAAAAGGTACACTGATCTAAAAAAAAAAAAAAAAAATCTAAACAAAAGAGCGCTTCGCCGCATCAATACCTTTGCTGAGGCAGAGTATGCTTTACAGTCAAATCTAGCTCCTGGTGACGCAGCAGCTCGTGCTAAACGCTCGGCTAACACGAGCCAGGCAGGCTCTGCCCAAGCGTCCCTTCGCAGTCGGCCGTACAGCTCAGTTGTACGGAGTGCACGCGGGAACAAGAAGAATAGCAGAAGGGGCGCATGAGGGGAAGAGGGGCATCGTAGCTGCTGGGGTCATTACCGAAGCGGCGCCATCAATGTGCACCACCGTCGCTCGCGCAGTGGCACTCGAGAGCTTCCTGAACGAGTTAGTCAAAACGCGGGGAAATGCGCTTCATTCTGGCTGTACCTTCGATTTTTGCGGTAATGGCTCGTCACGTGCCACTTGACTGCGCTCACCGAAAAAAAAAAAAATCCGCAGAGTAAAGCCAATTTGCCTCCTGGGCACTCACTCGCATTTCTTCCGTCTCGCTCTTACCCTCAGCCCCCCGTTCCATCTTTTCGCGTGCTTCTGCTGCGTGTTGAAAAGCGTGCGTTCCGCTGCGAGTGGCATTTTGGAGTTTTTGACACTGCCTTCCCACATGTACTTGACGTGCCGTTTTGGAAAATAGATTTTATTTCTCTTCACATTAATTTCGCTCCTGCAGTAAGTAAATGTGCTTCATTGGAGAGCGAGTCTTGACGAGTTTCGTTCTCTTTCGAGTCTTTTCTGGCGCCTTATTTTACTTTTCACTCACGGCAGCACGAGAGGAAGAAGAAATTACTCTATGCGCGGCCCTAGGGGCACACGTTTCACATATTTCTTTTTGTGTGAAATGCGTCGTTAGCAAGCGTGAACGTTTGTCTGCTCAGAACTGTCATACGGAGAGGACGTGCTTCTCACGGTTTTCACAATTTAGGGTGGTTCACCGCGCTAGCACATAGAACGACAATAAACACAGTACCACGGATGAATAATCAACTAGGCCCAATTCTCGTAATTTTAACAATTTAGGGGGCTGGAGAAAGAAGTAATCAGTACAGCTGCCGGCCCTCTGCATCGTGTGCACTCAGCAGACGTTGCTACGCTGCGTCATCCACAGAGACAAAATGTTGCTTACATTACAAAAGGCCACAGACGTATGGAGAACAAAAGACAGCCAATGTGTAACAGCTATATGACTTGAGTTGATCTCTGATTTGTCTTCATGCGGTACATATGAAGAGGCTCAAGCTGTTGTGTACAAATTTTCTGGGACAGATGCTTGAAGTGATACAGGACTGCCAATTGATACAGGATCTTTGATATAAACGCTGCGCCCCTGTAGTTGCTACTCGCACAAAACACCACATGGTGTTTGCGACAACACAATAAAATAGGTTACCGAGAAGTCCACCACGGGCAAGTGCCAAAAAAAAAACAAACAGAAAAACAGGAGGCAGCCCTTCGCCTTCATGATTTATATGGCCCAGTATTAATATATGCAAATATCATTGCAATAAAAAAAGCGGCTATGAAATGCGGCCCATTTTCAGCTGTTTCATTTTTGAAGAAGTTTAGATTGGACTGCCCTTGTTTTTTCAAAGTGTAAAAAAAGCTTTCGTTCGCGCTTGATTTATTGTATGTCACTCCTCGAGTCAAAAATATGTGCTGCTTATCGCAAAACAGTGCATTTCATTAGGAAAGAAAGGTGAAAGATGATTGACCCTCCTAAGCAATATACGTAAGATCGACAGTGATGAGAACTTTCTTGGGCCTCTTCTGCGACTAGTATGCAATCTCCCTTTGAGAAGAACGAAAACCGTGGTAACTTTCGAGCAAAACAAGAAACTACCCGTTATATCAATGTGAGCTTAAGCATCGGGAGACTTCCTTTATTGAAGGCGAGGTGCGAGTACGTCTTCTTGCATGCAGTGTTCATTGTCGTCATTTTACGCGCCTGGTGCGGCTCGCGGTTTATTGGTCGATTATGTTGTTCTAGCGGTGCAGCGGTGGCGTAGCGGTAGAACATCCGCCTCGTATGCAAGAGGACCGGGGTTCAAATCCCGGTGCCGCGCGATTCTCCACCGGATTAAAAAAAAAAATCCGCGTGTCGATGGAATCGCATAAACAGGTTTGGGGTGCGACCTGATGCCGGTGAACACCTCCGGCAACGCACTCTCTCACCAGAACAGGAGTTGGCCACCCTGGTGAAGTAATTGGCCGCAACCTCTCATGATAAGCTCCACAAAACCCCGACCCTCAGTCACCAGCGGCTGCGGAACAACTGACCACGGCGGTGGTAAGACCTGTGACGCAGCAGGGGGTGCTAAGAATGCCTGGCTCCGCTGGACAGGCCGCCATTGGAAACTGAACTTGGCAGCGTTTAATGCTAGAACCCTAGCTAGTGAAGCTAGTTTAACAGTGCTGTTTAACAGGGATGTCATAGGGCTTAGTGAGGTTAGGAGGCCGAATGAGGCATATACTGTACTGAAGCATGGGCATGTATTGTGTCATCGAGGTTTACCAGAGCGGCGACAACTAGGAGTAGGTTTCCTTGTCAATAAGTATATAGCGGGTAATATAGATGAATTCTATAGTATTAATTAGAGGGTGGCAGGCATCGTAATTAGGCTTAATAAGCGGTATAAACTGAAGGTTGTACAGGCCTATGCACCTACATGTAGTTATGATGACCAGGCAGTTGAAAGCTTCAACGAAGATGTAGAATCGGCAATGCGAAAAGTAAAGACGCAGTATAGTGTACTAATGAGCGACTTCAATGCCAAGGTAGGGAAAAAGCAGGCAGGAGACAAGGCAGTAGGTGACTATGGCTTGGTTCTAGGAATAGCAGGGGGGAGTTACTAGTTGAGTTTGCAGAACGCAATAACTTACGAATCATGAATACCTTCTTCAGCAAACGGAAGAACCGGGAATGGACATGGAAAAGTCCTAACGGGGAGACTAAAAATGAAATCGACTTCATAATGTGTTCGGCCCCCGCCATTATGCAAGATGTAGAGGTAATCGGGAAAGTGCGATGCAGTGAGGTCAAGATGGTGAGGTCCCGAATTAGCCTAAATATGAAGAAGGAACGCAACAGATTAGTAAGAAAGAAACCCATCAACGAATTAGCGGTGAGGGGGAGGGCAGAAGAGTTTAGGATCTCGCTACAGAATAGGTATTCAGCTCTAACCGAGGATGGCGACAATACCCTAGAAGCAAGGAACAATAATTTCAGAGATATCATTACTGAGTGCGCGGTAGAAGTAGGCGGTAGGATAGTTAGACAGGATACCGGTGAGCTGTCTAAGGAGACGAAAGATTTGATTAAGAAACGCCAGAGTATGAAATCTTCCAATCAAACAGACCAGATCGAATTGGCCGAGATATCAAAGCTAATCAATAAGCGCAAGGTGGCCGATATAAGGAAGTATAACATGGAGAAAATTGAGCATGCTGTGAAGAACGGGGGAAGCCTTAAAGCGGTAAAGAAGAAATTGGGCATAGGCAAATACCAGATGTATGCGATAAAGGGCAAAGCGGGCAACGTCATCACTAATATGGACAAGATAGTCAAAGTAGCCGAGGAGTTCTATACAGATCTTTACAGTAGCCAAAGTAGTCAGTACCGTAATGAGACTGGCAGTAGAGAAAAACAGTCAGACGTTCCACCAGTGACGAAGGACGAGGTTAAGAAAGCACTAGAAACTATGAAAAGGGGGAAATCAGCTGGAGAGGATCAGATAACTACAGATTTGCTGAAGGACGGGGGGGATATCGTGCTAGAAAAACTGGCCACCCTGTATACGCAGTGCCTGGTGTCATCGACGGTACCGGAACCATCGAAAAATGCAAACATTATCCTCATTCATAAGAAAGGGGACTCTAAGGACCTTAAAAATTACAGACCAATCAGCTTACTGTCTGTTACAAATAAGGTATTTACTAAGGTAATCGCTAATAGAATCAGGACAACCTTAGACTGCAACCAAGCAAATGATCAAGCAGGGTTTCGGAAACGGTACTCTACTATCGATCATATCCATACCATCAATCAGGTGATAGAAAAATGCTCGGAATATAACCAGCCCTTATACATAGCATTCATTGATTACGAAAAAACATTTGACTCAGTTGAAACCTCGGCAGTGATGCAGGCATTGCGAAATCAGGGGGTAGACGAGCCGTACGTGAAAGTGCTGGAAGATATATAGTGGCTGCACAGCAACCATAGTTATGCATAAAGAAAGTAACAAAATTCCCATAAAGAAAGGTGTTAGGCAAGGAGACACAATCTCCCCAGTACTATTCACAGCTTGCTTAGAGGAAGTATTCAGAGACTTGGAATGGGAGCAGTTAGGGATAAGGGTAGATGGAGAATACCTTAGTAATCTGCGATTTGCTGGTGACATTGCTTTGCTAAGCAACTCGGGGGATGAACTGCAAATAATGATTGATGACCTAGGCAGGAAAAGTAGAAAGGAAGGCTTGAAAATCAATATGCAGAAGACTAAGGTAATGTTCAACAGCCTCGGGAAGGAACAGCAGTTTACATTAGGTAGCGAAGTACTGGAAGTAGCAGGCGAATATGTCTACTTAGGACAGGTAGTAACCGTAACCATGAAAAGGAAATAACAAGAAGAATAAGATTGGGTTGGAGCGCATTTGGCAAGAACTCGCAGATTATGACTAGCAGCTTACCGGTATCGCTCAAGAGGAAAGTATACAACAGTTGCATCTTACCTGTACTCACCTATGGGGCTGAAACGTGGAGGATAACCAAGAGAGTTCTATATAAGTTGATGACAACCCAGAGGGCTATGGAACGAAAAATGGTAGGGGTAACATTAAGAGATAGGAAGCGTGCAGAGTGGGTGAGAGAAATAACTCAAGTTATCGACATTCTAGTGGAAATTAAGAAGAAGAAATGGACTTGGGCAGGACATGTAGTGCGAAGAGAGGATAACCGATGGTCGCCTAGGGTAACAAACTGGATTCCAAGGGAAGGAAAGCGTAGCAGGGGGCGGCAGAACATTAGGTGGGCGGATGAGATTAAGAAGTTCGCAGGGGTCAAGTGGATGGAGCTAGCATAGAACCGGGTTAACTGGAGAAATATGGGAGAGGCCTTTGCCCTGCAGTGGGTATAGTCAGGCTGATAATGATGGTGATGATGATGATATGTTGTTCTACTCTCTCTCTATTCTGCCTTCACGCGATAGCGATAGCGCCTAGTTAGTGCCAGGCAACCGGTATTCATTCTTCCTCGCTTGATGGTTCGCTGCGTAACTGCCACGAAGCGCTGCGCCTCTGCGTTCTGAGGTCTGAATAGCGTAAATAATTTAGTTGGCATTGAAAAAAAATATACTTGTCTTGAACCTGCCGAAACTCAGCCCTTGGCACCTGCGACGTAACTCGAATAAATGGACAAGAAATCAGGTCAGCAAACCGTCACAATAGCACCCGTTAAAGTACCTTGAGCGGCTGATGGTGCTTCCCAAGTTCGTGTATTGTAGCGTAAAGCTACACTAACGCAGGTCAGAGCTGAGTTTCGCGTGAGTCTTGGCCGCCCGTTATGCGCTTGCGCGATAGCCTCCAAATTCGAAGCGACCAACCAGAAGTGTCATGCCTAATCACCGTTGAATCAATATTTAAAAATAAATTATTAAACCTTTTCTTCCACCTGGGAATCTTACCTCCATCCCTTGGATCCCCAGCCCAGCGCTTTACCACTGCGCCACGCCCCGAATCGTGGAACACTCTTAATAATTCCTCTTGTCTACAGTAAGAATGATAGCGGGATTCCGATACTGCGCCTTTCCTTTCCTATAGACGAATTATAGAACGCCGGTGAACTTAAACGCGTTCAATGAAATGCTGGTTGTGTTGGACAAGGGAAGCGTGGTGTACTGTCACGACAAGACGCTTTCCCAGAGCGGCCGTGAGAAAGGCCCGGAATACTGAATCTTCCTAGAACGAGAAGAACACCTAGCGAAAAGACGTCGCCAGAAATCTAAACGAGGTGCTATAGAAACAGCAACAGCAGCAGCTGCCGGAGGAAAGCGAGGAAGAGGACGAGAAAGATGAAGAAAGTGATTCCAAGACTCGTTGGTGCACTGAACACACGATAAACCTCAATGAAAGTGCAAACTCAGCACCAAGCATAACTGCATAACTGTAACTTTACGCTACGTACACCAAGGCATAGCAGAGCTAAGCCACTGCCAATTTGTTTTGTACTCGTACCTGATACTCGACGCAAACGCTCACTTTTGATATGTGAGCACTGCTACGAGAGAAGAGTTGTAGTGAGTGCGCACATTTTATCCTACAGGGTGTCTTATTATAGTAGACTTCTGATCAAACGAAATTTACCCCAAAATCGCTTTCGGTGGGTTTATTGCTTACGTCGTTCATTCGCGAAATCATGCCCGAAATTTCATGACTACATGGATCGGAAGACTCCAGGGCCCGCTTGCACAAACAATCTTAAGACTGTCTTAGCTAAGTCCAGACTTAACTGGAGTCTAAAGAATAGGCCACTAGCATGGCCGCTTAAGACTGGAGTCAAGACTGGGCTTCAGTCCTGACTTGAATAAGTCGCTTGTATGATTACGACTCTAGTGCTGTCTTGGTTAAGACACAAGGACGCCAGGTGTCTAAGTAGAGAAATTAGGGAAATACAGGGATGCGCTGGCACTGTCCCTGCTGTAAGATGTACACATTCCGTCAATTTTGTGTTGTGTAAAATCCGTGCCATTGCTTTTTGCGGCATAAGATTGTGTTACGAGGAAAAATGCCCCAAGTGGTTGCTGAGGCCGTTCTGGGAAGCCACTCTGGTGAACATGAACCCGAAGCGTTCGACGTTCGGAACACGAGCCGTCTTAAATTAGCTTGGCCTTTCTAAAGGCACCATTTAAGTCTGGACTTAGCTCGGACTTTATCGTGCAAGCCGGCCCAGGTGTCTTTCGTCAACATTAACCTTTAACTCGCATTGTTCATGTCTATAAATACACAACAAACGATTTCCTGATTAATTTTTCGCGCCTTCAAGAAGACCAATCAGCCGTTGATGTCCTGGAGTCATGTCACAGGCTTGCAAAAGCTACAGCTATAATAGCGAAGATGCACAAACATAACTTCAAATTCTGTTTCATTCGGTATGTCACTGCGGGACCGATACAATGTTCTTTGATTTTCTTGTACAAATCTTCATGAAACAATTTCGTTAATGGGTTCCTATACGCGTATCTTGCTCAGCGTTTTTGGCTTGGCTTGCGATGCTGCCAGATAAGCTTCAGCGTTCTCCCACAGCCTGCCCCGTTCACAGGTGTGGCTCGCAGAGTGGATTCCCAAGTTCACTGGCATCCCCAACCTCTAGCAAGTGCTTTCCCAAGTAAGGACCGCCTTCTCCGAGTGAGAAATTTTACATTAGTAAAGAAAATCACGATAAACTTTTTATTTTCGACGATGGTAAGTTTTCTCGGTACATAAGTCGCCTCTGACAAACATAAAAAATGTGCAATGGAAAATCCCGACACGCTATTTAGTGAGTGAACTGACGCTGCTATGAAATAAAGATAACGATGCGGTATGCGCATCTTTCTTCATGCAGAAGGGACAAATTATAAAAGGGCACAGTGGACATATTTGAGTAGCTGACAGAGGCTGTGCTGTTTTAGCAGAGAGAACGCATCAACGTAGCCTGAAACGCCGGATCAAGAAGATTGTGTTCTCTGCCTAACCTACAAAAATACTTTCAGAAACTCTCGCTGTCAGAGAATGCACGCCTTAAGGAAAACGTTTCACACACGTATATAATTTTACCTCGAACAAAACTTCTCAAAAGGACGTGAACAAAGATGTCTTGGCAGCATGTTATTTCGACACCCCTCTTGCTTTGTGGCGCAACAGGCAAGTGTGTTGAAAGCCCAGCTGCACTCGTGTTCTGAAGCATGACATCGCCAAACAAAGCCTGAAAAGGCCACGCCGGCCCTGGGGCGATGCGGCTCGAGTTATGTGCCAGAATTCAGGGACGCTAAACTCGCTGGCGTAACGGTCACGAGGCGGCCATCACTATCACGGTTTCCGTCTCCGTGTAGCAACTACAATTCCGCCGCCGCATTGACACGCTGAGCGTTGCTCTCTGTACCGGAGGACTTTTTCTACAACACTATCTTGCGCAACCTGAATTTTCGTTCATTATCATCATCATCCTTAGCCTGACTACACCCACTGCAGGGCGAAGGCTTCTCCCATATTCCTCCAACTAATCCGGTCCTGTGCGAGCTGCATCCACTTGACCCCTGCGAACTTCTCAACCTCATCCGCCCACCAAATTTTCTACCGCCCCCTGCTACGCTTTCCTTCCCTTGGAATCCAGTTTGTTGCCCAAAGCGACCACCGGTTATCCTTTCTTCGCCCTACATATCCTGCCTATGCCCATTTCTTCTTGATTTCCTCTAGAATGCCGGTGACGAGTTATTTCTATGACCCACTCTGCACTTTTCCTATCTCTTAACGTTATCCCTACCATTTTTTTCCATAGCCCTATGCGCTGTCCTCAACTTAAGTAGAACCCTCTTTGTTAGCTTCCACGTTTCATCACCATAGGTAAGTACAGGTGAGATGTAACTATTGCATACTTTCCTCTTGAGCGATACTGGTAAGCTGCTAGTCATAATCTGGGAGTGCTTGCCAAATGCGCTCCATACTAGTCTTATTCTCCTTGTTATTTGCCTTTCATGATCCGGATCTGCGGTTACTACCTGTCCTAAGCAGACATATTCGCCTACTACTTCCAGTGCTTCGCTACCTAACGTAAACTGCTGTTCCTTCCCTAGGCTATTTAAAACATTACCTTAGTCTTCTGCCTATTGATTTTCAAGCCTACCTTTTTACTTTTCCTGGCTAGGTCATCAATCATTCTTTGCAATTAATCCTCTGAGCTACTTAGCAAGACAATGTCATCAGCAAATCACAGATTACTGAGGTATTCTCCATCTACTCTTATCCCTAACTGCTCCCATTCTAAGTATCTGAATACTTCATCTAAGCAAGCTGTGAATAATACTGGGAAGATCGTGTCTCCTTGCCTAACACCTTTCGGGTTAGAAATTTTGTTACTTTCTTTATGCAGAACTATGGTTGCTGTGCACCCTATATATATATATATATATATATATATATATATATATATATATATATATATAGCACTTTCACGTACGGCTCGTCTACCCCCTGATTTCTCAATGCCTGAATGATCGCCGAGATTTCTACTGAGTCAAATGCTTTTTTGTAATCAATGAATGCTACGCATAAGGGCTGGTTATATTCCGAGAATTTTTCTATCATCTGGTTGATGGTATGGATATGATCGATAGTAGAGTATCGCTTCCGAAAACCTGTTTGATCTTTTGCTTGGTTGCAGTCTAAAGTTGCCCTGATTCTATTCGCGATTACTTTGGTAAATACCTTATACGTACCAGAAAGTAAGCTGATTGGTCTGTAATTTTTCAAGTCCTTGGCGTCCCCTTTTATATAAATTAAGATAATGTTTGCGTTTTTCTATGGTTCCGGTATCGTCGATGACACCAGACATTGCGTATACAGGGTGGCCAGTTTTTCTAGCACGTATTACCCCCCGTCCTTCAACAAATCTATAGTTACCTGATCCCCTCCAGCTGCTTTCCCCCTTTTCATATTTTGTAAAGCTTTCTTAGCTCGTCTTTCGTCACAGGCGGAATGTCTTACTGCATTTCTTTAACGCCCATTTCATTATTGTCGTGATTTCGTTGGCTGCTGTAGAGATCAGTATAGAACTCCTCGTTAGGGTATTTCCATGTCCACTTCCGGTTCTTCCGTTTGCTGAGGAAGGTGTTCATGATTCTTATGTTATTTTCGTTCGAAGCAAAAGCAAAGCTTAAGATCGCTGCCCAGCTTTTTAGTACCGCAGGGAAGCTACTCGCGGCAAGCTACTAAAAGATTTTCTGCGGCTACGCGGGGCCCCTTTTCTGTAAGAATAAGTAGAGGAGAACGATGTGTTTCCGCTTGTAGTTTATTGATATATTTAGTATTAAGCTGCAAATGTTCACACGATTGTTGAATTATTGTCTATAGCTTTATAACGGTTTTTCTTGCAGCTGCAAGAGTAAGAGTGTAAGACATTTGTCTTGGTGTTTTGGGAACTCGTTCGTGAGTAACTAACATGGCGTCATTATCCCCGATGAAGAAGAAATAATAAGATATGAGTGCTGAACTGCTACGACCATAAGCGTCTTGCTTTTACACCCAGATCCACCTCGCTTCCCCTATAATAGCGGTAAAGCCAGAACAACACCTCTAATAGAAAGGGAACCTATGTTGGTGTCGACATAAACAGAGATAACGACACGGCGTATAGAATATGATCAAGTACGACTATATGCTTACACTGACCGTATTTCGACATACGTATAAGTAAAGATTTTCTGTCTAACACGTGCTGCGCCTAGATTGGCCCACTACAGGAATGCAAGCATGCTCAACAGTCTGATCCCATGCATACGCAAGGAACAGCGTAAAGGAGTCTGTCACCAAAGAAACCTTCGCGCAGTCTTCTCATTACTCCACGTCTAAGCACCTACGTGGCAGCATCGATGAAGTAGCGTGTACAGCATAAAATATACGCCTCTATCGGCGCAACAAGTTTGTTCTTGATTACTTTTATTATACTATTGTGTCACATGTTCTAGGTGAGGTAGGTCTAGCGGATGCAAATTATGGCGACGCGAGTTCGGACAGGCAGGCTTATCGACATTTCATGCACACTACGAGCCAACCAGAGACATGAAAAACGAGAGACGGTATGACTCCGGCAACCAACGTGGTATCACGTAAAAGCTTGCAAATCTAGAAGGATTTTCCTTGCTTAATTTTGTGAGTGGGCCAGGTTGGTTTTAGACGAGAATCAACTCAATTTTCGAACTCGGCAAAGCCAATTTTGGGGATGGGCCACCCAAATGTCCGGGATGGGCAAAGTCTATTTTCGGAGTGGGCAAAGGCGGCGTCGAGAACACAATCTAATTTTTGGGCATATGTCAAACAAATTTTGACTCGAGCTCAAATGTTTCTATCAATGCTCAAATTCGGCCAAGGCCATCCCAAGGCCAAATTTCGGGCGGGTGATGACATTCCCTTCATATGCACAACATGCATTGTCATTCATATTCAGCAGGGCCACTGCCGAATTGTGCATTGCTTGTTGCGTTGAATGCCCTCCCAATGAGTACTGCCTCGTGTTCTTTCCTGACCCCTGTGAAACCTCGATAGGCAGGGTACAGATATTTTCGCACTGAAATAATCACACACACTAATAAAGCAAACGCGGCCACTGCGAGCAAGTGCGAGCGAGTACAAGGACACACGCGAGAGAGGCACAGACACGTGTTCGAATGTAACATAGATATCATAAAGGAAGACACCGTGCACGATCCAAAACGATAAAAAGAATTTTCAGGGAGTCTCGTCCTGGACATCTCGTGAGGACATCGCACCATTTATAAAAGGATAAAATTTATCTTTTGAATGATGCCTTTTTTCTAAGTATTTGCTTCTGAGCTGAACATGACTGCATTATCGGGTCCCTATCGTTCGCATCGCATATTCACTAGGTCGCCCTCTATTCAGCTGGAACTCATAAGCCTTTGTGACCAATAGGTAGCGTGCCGTCTTGCCCTGACAAGGTACTGGGTTCAGTTAGGAACCTACCTAAATTCGTCGGATTCAATTGTTAGCTCAATTCCGTTTCTTAGATTACAGGAACCTTCCTGAAGAATCTTGAATCAGTCCAATTTTTCTACCTCTTCCTGAATATATATAGCAAATCTGAGATAATCATTTTTTCCCGGTGTTAACGGACAGGCTAAGAAAAGTAAAAATGTAGGCGGTAAATGTATTCTTACATAAAAATCTCCACCAACCTATCGATAAAGCGTGATTGAAGTTCATGTATCTCAAGTGTAGCGATGAGTGGATAGTACATTTGTCGGACTGAATTGATCATGAATAGCGTACCTCCGCTAACGAATGGAATATGAATAGTGTAGCTGCTCTTCCGAATGAATACGAATCGAATAACCGCGGCACCGTGTCGAATATTTATACTAATAGTTGCTGCGTTTGTGAACAACCGTATAAAGCGAGCAATAGAGTGGAACACTCGAGTGACAGCGGCGTCGCTACAGTGCGGTGATAATTTCTGGTGTTAATATTGTAGCTCCTAAAAGAAGCACGATATTCTTTGCTAAGGAACCACAAGTTATACATGTAGAAAAATTACCTGTTATTACTTGTGACAAAAGAGGATAAAATAGATTAACGCTTCGGGAAATCAGATGGGAGACAGCGCGTATGAGCCATGACCTCCAAGGTCAGAAATTACGAAAGGTTAATAAACTTGCCTGGGCTTTGCCGCGTCGTACTAGCAATGGAGGCCACGTACGAGCAATCGTGTACTCTGCAACACGAATGAACCGCGGCACAGCACCCTTCATACCACGCACACTGATTGCTGTAGGATGGCACGTAACGCCGGTTCGGGGCCGGTTTTTCGAACAGTCGTCGAATACGATGGTGGGCCTTATTCTAGTTCGAGTCTCATGCTAATTGTTGGAACAGAATTGGGAACGTTCATGACATATTCCATTCGTTTCGAATAATTTTCGATATGTACTATCTATTTCATTCGAGCAATTGAATAAAATATCTGATTTGAGATTCGAATTTTTTTAATCTTCAAACGCGCCTACTCAAATGCTAGCATATGATAATGAACAAGCGGTGCACTGTTACGCGTGTTACGGGCGCTAAATGTCTAACATTTAGGTTAGCTGAAAGAAAGAAAGAAAGAAAGAAAGAAAGAAAGAAAGAAAGAAAGAAAGAAAGAAAGAAAGAAAGAAAGAAAGAAAGCAAGCAAGCAAGCAAGCAAGCAAGCAAGCAAGCAAGCAAGCAAGCTCTCAAAAGAGCAGTGTTTGTTTAGGAATCAGCGCTGAGCGCGTGCTCAGGTCATATAGCATCGTAAACTCGCATAGACAATACGGCAGTTTCCAATGCACTTGTGTGGGATGCACTTGGCGCCTTACCGTCAAACTGTCTCACAACACAGATGATCTTGTGCTGAGCCGTCTTCGAGAGCTTGAGCGCGTAATCTAGGAGCGAGTGAACACCTGCAAAAGAAACAAAGGGGGATGGATCATAAGGAAGAGCCAGGGCAAAAGTCACAAAGAGAAAGTACGCCGACAACGGCGAATGTAGGCTTCTTATATCTCGGCATGCTTTTCTTTTTTTTTTTTTTTTTCTGATCACGGGTTCTTCGGTATTCGCATCGCGAAGCACTCACCAGACATGCGGAATTGCCTTTCCGTGTCGACGTCAATGAGGCCCTCGTCGAGGGCCACTTTGGAGCCGTACTGGAGCACCTTGACAACCTGCTCCTGCTCCTCGAGCACGCTCGCTGACAGGCATTCGTCGGGGACGGCCGCCGCCAGACCTCGCCGCAAGCCACCGCCGCCGTCCGCCTTGCACGTCCTGTACGTCAACGACCTGCTGAGTCAGACAGCGGAGTCAGGCCAACGCACTGGTTGAGCTCCGTTGCTCACCATTGGCGCTACACTGAGGCTGCAGTTGCCGCGACGTTTTCAAGCGACGTACAGCGGGGAAACGTCGGCATCGTTTTTTTTTTCCTCATCGTTTAGCCAGTTTCATGCAGTACATTGCAACTTTTGCATGCGACTAAACACATCAAGGCAGTAGCAGATGTGTCACGCGAGAGAGAGAGCGATCATGCTTACCCGACTCAATCGCTAGGCATGCTTTAAACACGTTTTCCACGTTGAGAAAAAGGAGCGTTCTTAGCCTCAAAGGAAATCTTCACGAGCATGGTCTTTTGTAGTACGACCGCAGTTACCTGAAAAGCGGCATGAAACTTATTTTGTATTATGCCCAGCATTTTTCTACGATATGAGCACAGGGAGCTTAATGTTGGCGGAATGTACCGCAAGCCAAAATATTGGTGGGGCGATTTTAAGAAGACCACGCAATGCATGGCAGGCCAGAATCTTTTATTTACTTCATGTCTTCATATGTCGTTGCGTGGTAGGTTGGAAAGAGGAATATACAAATATTTTGTTTAGAAAACAACAACAACACGCCGATGCATTAATATCGTGATCACGACGAGGTGGACTCTTTATTTGAGAAATACATACCTAAACATAGTTGCAGCGTGATTCACGACAGGGACAGAGAACGCACAGTGCTAACTTCCAACAGCCTTATTATCAAAAGCACATCTGTATATGCATTCTGCATCGCCGTTCTGCACATTCTGTATTCTACATTTTGCATCGCGATGGTCTTGTGGTAGAGCATCCGCCCCGCATTCGGAAGGTACCAGGCTCAATCCCTCGTACCGCCGGGTACGCGTCGGTATTTTACTGGGTATACGATTTCCCCACACCTGGTGCCCGGCTCTTCAGAGGTGAAATGCTTGGGAAAATGCCCGATATGGGCTTCTCCCGCACGAGGCGGAAAAAAAAAACAGTCGACTCGGAGGGGGCATTTTTCGAGACTATTTGGATAATCTAATTGCTAAATATATTTGCTACCTTCGGGCCCGATAACATCACTTATGACTGGTGATATCAAGGCAATGCAGCGTGTATATATACATGTGTTTTTTCGCAATGATGTTATTGAAAGTTAGCGGTATGTGTCGCCTCTCGTTT
The DNA here is from genome assembly GCF_055883805.1 of Amblyomma maculatum. Lineage (NCBI taxonomy): Eukaryota > Metazoa > Arthropoda > Arachnida > Ixodida > Ixodidae > Amblyomma > Amblyomma maculatum. The sequence goes on along the minus strand of NC_139344.1, from coordinate 111,685,751 downwards.
TCTTTCCCTATCGTGTGTTTCGCTACAAAGATGTTTAGCTGTCAGAACCAGGAAGCCGAAGTTTCCACGTGACCTAAACATATATAGTAATGATGGTTTGTGGTTTGGTTTGTGAGGTTTAATGTCCCAAAGCGACTCAGGCTATGAGAGATGGCGTAGTAGAGGACTCCGGAAATTTCGATCACCTGGGGTTCTTTAACGTGCACTGACATCGCACAGCATACGGACGCCTTGCTTTTCGCCTCCATCGAAAAGCGGCCGCCGAGGCCGGGATTCGATCCCGCGTCCTTGGGAACAGTAGTCGAGCGCCGTAACCACTGCTCCTCCCCGGCGGGTCATATATAGTAATGAGAAGTATGATTTATGATTCGTACTATTATACATCCTGCCGATCATCATCATCATCATCATCATCATCATCATCATCATCATCCTTACTATACCCACTGCAGGGCGAAGGCCTCTCCCATATTTCTCCACTTAACCCGGCTCTGTGCTAGCTGCATCCACTTGACCCCCGCGAACTTTATAACCTCATCCACACACCTAACTTTCTGCCGCCCCCTGCTACGCTTTCCTTCTCTTGGAATCCAGTTTGTTACCCTAAGCGACAATCGGTTGTCCTCTCTTCGCCCTACATGTCCTGCCCATGCCCATTTCTTCTTCTTAATTTCCACTAGAATGTCGGTAACTTGAGTTATTTCTCTGACCCACTGTGCACGCTTCCTATCTCTTAATGTTACCCCTACCATTTTTCGTTCCATAGCCCTCTGGATTGTCCTCAACTTAAGTAGAACTCTCTTGGTTAGCCTCCACGTTCAGCCCCATCCATACAGGGAATATGCAACTGTTGTATACTTTCCTCTTGAGCGATACCGGTAAGCTGCTAGTCATTATCTGCGAGTGCTTGCCAAATGCGCTCCATCCCAATCTTATCCTTCTTGTTATTTCCTTTTCATGGTCCGGATCTGCGGTTACTACTTGTCCTAAGTAGACATAATCGCCTACTACTTCCAGTACTTCGCTACCTAATGTAAACTGCTGTTCCTTCCCGAGGCTGTTGAACATTATCTTAGTCTTCTGCATATTGATTTTCAAGCCTACCTTTCTACTTTTCCTGTCTAGGTTATCAATCATTATTTGCAGTTCATCCCCCGAGTTGCTTAGCAAGGCAATGCCATCAGCAAATCGCAGATTACTGAGGTATTCTCCATCTACCCTTATCCCTAACTGCTCCCATTCCAAGTATCTGAATACCTCCTCTAAGCAAGCTGTGAATAGTACTGGGGAGATTGTGTCTCCTTGCCTAACACTTTTGTTTATGGGAATTGTGTTACTTTCTTTATGCAGAACTATGGTTGCTGTGCAGCCACTAAAACTGTAATATATATGTATATATATATATATATATATATATATATATATATATATATATATATATATATATATATATATATATATATATATATATATATATATATATATAGTTTTTACATATATATATATATACAGTTTTTACAGTTTTAGTTTTACTACCTCAGTGGCTCAGTGGCTGGCCCGTCACCACCAAGGTTTTGAAAAGGCCAGCGCATCCTAGCAGCATAAAGAGCCAGCAAATGAAGGTCACGTGGCTTCCCCTCACCACTTTGTTCACATTCATTCACGAAGTTTTATTGGTTGACCCTTCATCGTTCATCCGCAGTTACGACCTTTCGCTGTTGGAAATGAAGGTGATGCACCGGCTTTGTTAAATTTTCGGTGGTGACGCTTTGTCGCAGCAACAGCATTTTGAGGGAGACGAAACGTAAGGCGGCCATGTACTATGCAATGTCACATCATGTTAAACAACCCCAAGAGGCCTAAATTATTACTGCCCTCCATTACGGCGTCCCTTATAACCGATGTTGTTTTGGGACATTAAACCCCATATACCATAAAAATACCATAATATACCACACCACACCACTTGACAGAAAACACGTGCAGCAGCGGAGAGCGAAAATAAGTGGGCGCACTGTAGAGAAGTAAAAAATTTGCTCTATTCCAAGGCATCTCCTCATAAGTAACTTTCAGGTGTTCGTGTCCAGAGTTGATTTGGTAAACACAGCGTTTTGTACGTGGACGCAGAAGCCCACACCTTCTTGGTGAACATTTCACGCTAAATATTTCACGCTAAATATATATATATATATATATATATATATATATATATATATATATATATATATATATATATATATATATATATATATATATATATATATATATATATATATATATATATATATATATATATATATGATGCAGATGAAGTTATGTGATGTTAGGAAGATAGTGAGAGACCGGAAAGCGTGCCGTGACATGGTCCATAGGGTCACGAAGAGTCGGACACGACTGAACGACTGAACTGAACTGATATATATAAGCGATGACAACAGGAGAAGAGAGAATATGCTCGATGGTCGTAAGATGACGTTTAATGAATCTGTGTGCGGGCCTAGCGCGCGCGCTGCGGCCCACGCCACCGCCCTCTTCTTCCTCCTTCGTCCGTAACATGACCCGGGGCCACCGAGCGATCGTCCCGATCGTAGACGAGGAAGTTTACCGATGATGATTCCATGGCATGATGATGGGCGTCTCTGAATGCTTGAAGAACAGTTCAAACATTCCTAAAACTGTGTGACTTATCCTTTCTCATTTGAAGTGTAATACTTCTTTGTCCTTGCCTTAGATATGCGGATGATACCACTTTAATGGAAGAAAGTGAAGTTAAACTCGAGACTTCTGACGTGCGTGCAAGAAGAGAGAGAGAATTTTGGGCTTAAACTGAACATTAAAAAGACAAAGATCATGGTGTCTTGACCTATCAAGTCCTGGAACATCCAGGGACAAGAAGTGGAAGCCGTGACAGATTTTCTCTTCTTGGACTCCAAGATTATCGCGGAAGTGACTGCAGCCATGAAATTAGGAGACGCCTGCTTCTGGGAAAGAGAATCATGGCTAGCCTTGACCGCCTAATAAAGAGCAGAGACATCAGACTGCCAACAAAATCCGTATAACTCGTGCTATGGTCTTTCCAGTTGTGATGTATGGATGGGAGAGTCGGACTGTGAAGAAGGCTGACCGCCGAAGAATTGACGCTTTTGGATTGTGGTGCTAGCGGAGACTCTTGAGAATTTTTTGGACGGCCAGAAGATCAAATCAGTCGATATTGTCGACCATAAACCCTGACTGCTCATTGGAGGGTCAAATTCTAAAGTTAAAGCTCAGGTAATTTGGTCATCTGATGAGAAGAGAGGAGTCGCTGGAGAAAGATTTGATGTTGGGAAAGGTTGAGGGTCATCGAAGAAGGGGTAGGCAGCGAACGCGATGGTTAGATGGCATCCTCGAGGCGCTGCAGATGAAGTTATGTGACGTTAGGAAGATAGTGAGAGACTGGAAAGCGTGGGGTGATATGGTCCATAGGGTCACGAAGAGTCAGACACGACTGAACGACTTAACTGAACTGAACTTCTTTGTCAACATGCAGACATTTTTTTTTTTTTTTAGCAACGTACAGTTCCGTCCGCACAATCCATAAGTTTGCTTCGTTCAGTCTCTTCTTGATCCCTTAAACATTGATGGAGACGAAACGAAAGGCATTTACAGATGTATGACAGCTCTCAACGTGTCAAAATTGCATTTGATGGTATTTCCCCAAGTAATGCAAAGCTAATGCATTTTGCTCACCTGTATGGCTTGTTGCAGGACCACGTAAAACCCTTTTGCTCTCATATTCTTATTGCTACAGATGACTCCCAAATGTCGCGAAAAAGGAGGTGTGAGAATATTGCTATTCGTTGGACAGGCCATTTTCCCGTCGTTATTCCGGCTACACACATTAAATTATTCCGGTAAAACTATTAACAGTAATTTTAAACTCAGCATTCCGTTTCCGAAGTCATAGGTGCGACGAACTCTCCGTCTCTTTGCCTCGGGTATTACGCCCATGAAATGTTTTGTCTCCAGTCACCTAAATTCGGTACGGTACGTTGCTTTCGGAACCGGGGTTGCAGATTGAATGAGGTTGCAGACTCTCTAGCAAGTCCATCTCTCTGAAAATGTGCATGTGAAGTTGCAGTGAGGTTTCACAGTTATACAATATTTCAAAAATTTGCGGCCTCGGCACTTACGTCGTCTTCCGAATACCAGTCTGGGTTGCATTCTCGGAGAAGCAACTACTTGCGCTCGCGTAGGCTGGAGGAATCGTTCACGCGGTTGTGGTGCACAGATTTTCAATGGGTACAGAATTTTCCGCGGCTTGATGCTTGTCTCTTCCGGGGGTGAAATGCGTGGGAAAGGGGTCATGGACCAAATGGTCACCCTAGAAGAGGCGAGCACAGGCCAGGGGAGAGCTTGTACCAATCAAAAATCGGTGGGCACACGGCGGTTTTGGGGATCGAACCTGGCACGTACCGCCCGAAAGCAAGGCGGATGCTTTACCTCAAGGCCATCGCTTCGACTCCTTTGCTATATTTTTACCTTCGCAGATACAGTTAGGCAGTCTTTCTATTGTGCCGATTTTGTTCCGAACCTGCGGCAAGGACCCCTGCCTGCGGCTCTGCCACCGCTTTCTCTCTTTGAGGCGGCCTCCGTTGCAGGAGCTCTGTGTGCCTGTGTCCACCGCGGTTTAGATTTCGATTGGCGCTTTCGTGCTTGGACGAAGCAACGAGAGTGTGCGCTCTGAATTGCACAATTACCTGCTAGAAACGCAGCGACTTCAATTTTAAGGCTTTTTAAATTATCAATAATTCGAACTTCAAACCTCGCAGGCAATATATCCGAATTCGGGCATAAAGCCATTGTATCGTATTCAATCTCGCACTTTCTAGGTCCCCTATAGTTCCGCTGTGGAATCTGTCAGGCAGTTTTATAATTAGTACAATTGTATTTCATATTTACTTTTTTTTTTCAAAAACGCTTACGTCTCGCAAAATTCACTGCCTGTGTCTTGGTCACTACACCATAGTGGACATGTGCCTTAGTTTCTTTAGGCCAACCAGCCAACCATCTAACCAAGCCATCATGCCTCCAACTGACCGATAAGATCAACAGGTTAGATTTCTTGCGCAGCGCGCAATTAAGTGCCCCCTCTGAGAAGTGGAAATGAGAAGCCGTTCACCTGGGTATACGTGCAAGCTGCCTTTAGGCTCCCCTTCATTGCTGTAAATTTGGCTGCCTATGTTTTCCTCTCTCCACGTTTGTTGCACCGCCCTTTCTGGTTTGGTTTGGTTTGTGAGGTTTAACGTGCCAAAGCGACTCAGGCTGTGAGAGACGCTGTAGTAGAGGGCTTTGGAAATTTCGCCCAACTGGGTTTCTTTAATGTGCGCTGACATTGCACAGCACACAGGCCCCTTGTTTTTCCCTCCATGGAAAAGCGGCCGCAGCGGCTGGGATTCCATCCCGCATCCTTGGGTCAAGCGCGCGCCTAACTACTACACCACCACAGCGGGTCGTGCCGCCCTTTCTCAGCCAAACCGCCGAGAGCACTAATCTGAATCAGTTCTGCAAACGCCCTTAATTTGATTTATTCAAGCTGCTACCGGGAGTTGCTATAGTTGTAGAATGGCACGTAAACTAAGTCTAGCCACCGCGCGTATAGACCCCCCCCCTTACACACACACACACACACACACACACACACACACACACACACACACACACACACACACACACACACACACACACACACACACACACACACACACACACACACACACACACACACACACACACACACACACACACACACACACACACACACACACACACACACACACACACACACACACACACACACACACACACACACACACACACACACACACACACACACACACACACACACACACACACACACACACACACACACACACACACACACACACACACACACACACACACACACACACACACACACACACACACACACACACACACACACACACACACACACACACACACACACACACACACACACACACACACACACACACACACACACACACACACACACACACACACACACACACACACACACACACACACACACACACACACACACACACACACACACACACACACACACACACACACACACACACACACACACACACACACACACACACACACACACACACACACACACACACACACACACACACACACACACACACACACACACACACACACACACACACACACACACACACACACACACACACACACACACACACACACACACACACACACACACACACACACACACACACACACACACACACACACACACACACACACACACACACACACACACACACACACACACACACACACACACACACACACACACACACACACACACACACACACACACACACACACACACACACACACACACACACACACACACACACACACACACACACACACACACACACACACACACACACACACACACACACACACACACACACACACACACACACACACACACACACACACACACACACACACACACACACACACACACACACACACACACACACACACACACACACACACACACACACACACACACACACACACACACACACACACACACACACACACACACACACACACACACACACACACACACACACACACACACACACACACACACACACACACACACGCACACACACACACACGCACACACACACAAACTGGATAGAAGTCTGGAATGCATTCCGAAATGTCTGCTAAAAATAAAGAAGCCAAATTACGTAGGGCATCTCTACATATTTTATGGGCATTGTAGCGAAGACTTGGAGGAACTTCAACCATTTTAACTCCCTATCAAATTTGACAATAATATCAGCCACATTATTCTCCAGCATTAGGAGTCTCTGTCACTTTATCCTCCACCGTGCCCTTTCCTTTCTTCCTAAACACTGCTCAAAGAATAAATTATTCCTTTTAGCGACATTAAAACTACGCCGATGTTTGTGATAATATTTTGCGTACAAAATAAAACAAACTTGCAAATATGCAGTAGGGCATGCTGAATTCATCCAACAAACTTTGTACTTCCGAAAGTGAATAAAAAAAAAGTTTCGGTTAGAAACGGGTGGGAAAGGAGTGCAAGCGTTCGAATGACGCAGTTTTCGATGGTTGTCGTGGAAGTTTTTGCCTCCTGTAAATAAATTGTGCTAAAGGTCAACAAGCGCAAGATTGCGGACGTTCGTTCACGCGCTTAACGCGAGAGCAGTTGCACGCACACGAGCGCACCATGGCAACGCCAGTTGCAGGCGCTGTCAAACGCGGCGCGTTAAAACCGAGCGCTAATGCCGCAGACCGTTTGAACATTCGCGTGTTTTCCTCACTGCTCGATAAATATATACAGAAAGAGCAGCATTTCTGCGAACTTCACCACTCGATGTTTATGCTTTTCACACTATGGTGATTTTCTAACTGAAGTTTGTCACGTGTAAGCGCCGGTTACGAAGCTCACCGATTAATCGTGATTAATGTGTTGACTGGGGGACAAAAATTACTTTCGCTTGTGCACAACAGAAATGCCAGCCGGAACCGGGAACCATCATGAAAACTATATAGAGTACGAAGGGGTACCCAAAGGAGACCGAACTAATATTTTGGTGGGCAGCGCTGTTGTAGTACCGTGTTTTGTCGCTAGAAGTGAACAGAGTGAACATTCCAGATTAACTCAGCCGAGTGGTGTCGCTGAAGGCCAGACATACTAGCTTCGGCAGAGTTTACAGTGGCAACTGTTTTCTGTGAGCGTCGTTTTTGCAATGACTGATTTTCGTGAAGAGCTTGTGGCGGTGAAATGTGCTTTCTGCTCGGAAAAAAATGGAGCAGAAACTCTTGAAATGTTAACAACGGCGTACAAGGATGATGCTATGGGGAAAACTCCAGTGTTTGAGTGGTTCTCCCGTTTAAAAATGGGTGAAATGTCAATTGATGACCAACTTCGTTGTGGTCGTCCTTCCACGGCCCGAACACATGAAAATGTTGAAAAGATTCGTGCAATCATCAATATTTGACCAAAAATAGTATGATCCCTGTTCCTCACCCCCCATACTCACCGGACCTTGCCTGGTGTGACTTTTTTTTTTTGTTTCCCAGAATGAAAAATATATATATATATATGAAAGCGAAGCGTTTTGCTGATGTTGCAGAGGCAAAGAAGAAAATGACGCAGGTGCTGTCAAGCATCACAAAAAATGAATTTAAACAGTTTTTTGAAAAGTGCAATGAAAGTTATAACAATTGTATGAGTGAAAGTGGAGAGTACTTTAAAGGAGATTGAAGGCCTGAGCTTCAAATGTGAATAAATAGATTCAAAAGGAAAAAAAGTTCGGTTTCTTTTGGGTACCCCCTCGTATGAGCAAGCAGGGAGCCCGTCTACAACGCTGTCGGTGCATATCAGAACGGATCGTGATCATTGAACACTCCTTGGTTGGCGCGTTGATTAGTGTAAAATGACGGTGCAAAGATGGAAGGGAGGTATGATTTTTCCCTGGTGTCTTGGTTCAAGTGGGAGGTTGAGGCTGTAGCCGATGGTTACCCAACATGTGTGCGACGTGGGCATGCAACCACGAAGAGGTGGCTGCAGCTTTGAGCGTAGCGCAGAACGGGAACAGACTAGGGGCCGCATACCTGAAAGCCGAGGTGGACCAGGCTGCTCAGTATGTATCATCTATAGAAGGCAAAATGGAAAATGATTGTAGCTTCTGCTTGAGTAATGTAGATTCGCGGCGAGTGAACTGAGAAGAAGTGTCGAAGGCGCCTGCGATAGTGACGTAGTTCTGCCTTGAATCTTTGCTTTCTCAGCTTTTATTTTAGTTTAGTTTATAGGGTTTAATGTCCGAGAGCTATTGAGGCTATGAGAGACGCCGTAGTAAAGGGCTCTACTTTGGATTGTAATACAAATTGTTGCACAGGACGATAGGCCCTGAACAATGAGCAGAATATACGGCGATGAGTCTTAACTTGTTCCAGCCCACGCACGAGCGTCGGAGCGAGCGTTGTGCCGTTGTCGTCGTCGCCTTTCTTGAGCGCCAGGCGCTGAAAATTCCGTAGATAGTTGTTTCATATATATATGCTTCAAATCGACAAATATAACATGGCTTCTCTGTTCCTAAAATTCTTATGCAAATTACCCAAGTTCAGTATTTACTCGGCAGTATGGTGGTTCTCCATTTGAGTTGCGTTGCTGCTACTTAATGATTCCTCCTCCGATAAGTGAAAAAAAAAAAAAAAGAGCCCGAAGGACAAGATAAAGCAGCACATGACAAGTTTTGACGCCTCTGATACAATCGTCGTCTGTTGGGAAATTCAAATAAATGTTCTCATATTGTACTAGCACTTCTTCACAGACGGCATGAAAAGCTCGAATTCGCGAAGCCAACGTACATATCGTAACATGTTCCGTCGCCGCAACGAGTAATGCGTGTACGTGGATGCCATAAAATGTTTTATCACCCTCGTGAGAACAGCGTTGAGTACCGAATTTCTTAGGATATGAAACAGTCAGATAGGGCATGGCCTACTTTTTCTTTAATATGCGAACATTCAGCACTCTGATCCCAGCACCTGCCCTGCGTGCCATAAAGTCCAGAACAACTCAGTGAGGACGGGACAGCAAGCCTAATGTATTTCATTTTTTCTTTCCTTGAAATACGATAAGGTAAATATATTCTTACTGTAGCCTGATTGAGGGGCTATGTATGCTAACAAAGAATAAAAATGGACTAGGATGCTTTATAAATGCAAGAGAGCAGAACGTTCCTCAACCCAGCGCATCTTAAGGAGAACCTGCCGCTCACCTTGACCTTAGCGAACATGTGAGAGCAATAGCTCTAATACTAGTGCCAGAAAACGCAAGGAACACACGTAATGAGGCAGCCCAATCATTTATAGAGTAGAAACCGGCCGAGATATAGACGTCGCCTTGGACCTTGAGCCCTTTAGAAAGCCTCTTTCTTCATACCATTATTATACCACAAACCACACACTCGAGAGAAGCACATATATACCCATCAGCGCGCAGCTCAATATCCAGATAGCAGCAGGTGGTGTGGAAGAAACTTAAAACCGGAACCTTATTAACTTCCTGACCCATACCTCACTTCTAGATTTCTTAACTAAGAAATTAGTCCGGCCTGTTGCTTCTCTGGCGAAAAAGCAACATGCATGACCCCTCTAGTCATACGTGGAATAAAGAAAAGGCCACTGGCATCACGGACATCCAAACACGAGGTGTGACAGGGCCTGTGCCGCCCGGTAGCTTCATGATCTCGAGCGGAACTATTGACCACCTTGCCTATCCCCCCCCCCCCCCCCCCCCATTTTTTTTTAAAACTTTTGCCAATAAAGTTTTATTGACTTGTTGCTCGGTCACCGCGCCAGCCACCGAGTGAAGGGAATGAACCTGCGGCTTACTATTGCTTCCCTCTTGCACAATAAAATGGCCCAGAGCTTTCCTTCACTTCACTTTAATTCACTGCGCGAACCTTAAAGGGGAATATACTAACACAAACAAAATTAATTTGCTTGCAAAATTTCTTCAAGACCGCCGCATTAAAATTTCACGCACCTTTTTCATTTGTGTAAGCTATATTTGAGAATCTGTCTTTTACTTATTCCTTCTTGCGCAGCAAACTCACTCGTTGGCATGAAGAGTTCCTTGAAAGCACTACAACATCAAACCTGGCATGGACGTCTTTACGACAGGCAGCAGGAAATAATCACTCAGAGTGAAATCAACAGACTCGGGCGAATGAGACGCGCACTTAACTTTCGTGGACTTCATTAAGTGGAGGCTTATACGCACCAGCGCAGCGGCTGCTGCTTGCTGTGCACCTCAGACAGCTGAGGAGCCGCAGCGCCGTATTGGCTTCTTCGTCAGTTGGACGGCGCCGGTGGTGATGGGGATGCTCCACTTCGCGGCTGGTCTTCCGAAAAAGACAACAGTCTCCACATGTGCGGAAATCGTAAATCGTGACTTATTCCCGAATAGCCCCTAAGGCCTGTTGTGACTCCGAGAGCGGCGTACCAGTCACGCAGTACCTGCTCGCCAAGCTTGCGATATGACACAAAAGCTGTTTTGTACTCAAGCCGCAATGCCTGGCGGTGCCTGTTGCCATCAGAGGGGGAATGGAGGGGCAGACGAACTGGCGAACACAATTTATTACGCATGTAACGCAGTCTCAATGGAGATAACAGACAGGGACGTAGTGCTAGTTTTTTTTCTTTCTTTTTGACACCGCCAGATCCCGACCAACATGTAAAGATAGGCCCACGGTCTCTCCTTTAGCGGCTCGTTCTCTCACTAAGAAACACACTATCTTCCTGCATTTCAGGAGTTCTCGACAGAGAGACTGTGCCTCCCGGGTGCGTTCCCCCCGCGGAATATTACCAGTGTACGGGCGCAGAAGCTATCCCGCTTGTCCTTTGTGAATGCCACGAAGAATGCGGATGCCTTTAGGTGCAAGCGACTTGGTCTGCGCGCCAACAACCTTGCCGACATTCTTGACTCGCACAGCCACTACCGCGTGTAGCCTTGTGTAGTTCTCGACACAGACCGGGATCGCCTCGAAACTGTAGCAAAGCTGACCTTGACGTTTGATGAAGCGACATACCATCGTCGGCAATAACACCTCCCCCATCTTTCCTCCCACTTCCTAGTTGGCGCGGTTCTCTGTTCCACTTCCCTCGTTCGGCTTTGCTTTTTCCCTCGACCCCCATGCCCTACGACGTCGCGTGCATAAGGTAGTAGCTGCGCCCCTACTCTTTCCGCTTCTCTCCGGCTGAATCAGTGGACTTGACGCTGAAGTTTTCTTTTTTTTTTTTTCTATATCGGTGAATTCTGTCTTTACCAGCGTTACCTACGGACTCGCCGTCTACTTGCTGTTGGAAGCGATTGACCACTTATGCGCTCTCGAAGTAGCAAAATAATTGTGAGGATATCGGTAAGGTCTTCGAACTCGCAGCAAACGCTCAGATTTTTACGAAACGCCTGCTACATTACACTGCGGAATCATCGTTTGAAATTGATTCACTTGTAGCTTTATTGTAGACGGCGACAGAATGCCAAGCAGGCTGCTACAGACGCAGTCTTGCGAAGAACAGCCATATAATTTCTCAAATTACCCCTAGGGAAGAGAGATGCCGCTGTCATTGCGAGTTTTTTAGAGAGAGTTGCCATGGGTATGCCGGGAAGTGACTGCTTGGTACATGGATAGGCTAGCGTTTGAACGAAACGTGATATCAACATAAAAAAAAAACACTAGTCTGTAGTTATTCACGCTATTACTTGTCATATATAACAGCGGTTAAAACGTAAAAGTGCTACATTTAATCCCCGAAGTATTGAATATATTTCTGCAGGCTGTTATATTCAGCTTGAGTGCACGATGAACAATTTATGTGCTACGTTTTTGGCTTGTTTAAAAATTTTCAAAAAAGACTTTGGCACTGGGCACGTCGTGTAGTTATCGAAGCATTTCTTTAAACATTGCCTTAGAAAAGTTCTCTTTCAACAGCTATGTCCATGTTCTTCGTTCAACTAGAGCCGTCCCAAGGACAAAGTTCGCAGCTGCATGTATTTCCCTGTATTTCCGTGATTAGGGAATAATATTAGTAGCATGTTTCATTCGGGCATTTATGTAAAAAGCAATAGAAACACCTATACGCCCGTATATTTTTACAGGCTTTATTGTCAGGCCAATTGAAGAAGACCTCTGTCCAAATACAATTATATCAAATGTCAAGGAAGTACCTGATCGTAAAATAAAAGAAAGCAGCGAGTTATATAAGTCCACGTATCAAAGCGTCGGCTGGTGGACAGACTTTCCCCCTGCAACACTAGTTTGGTTTCCTTTATGTACCCATCTTCTATGCCTAGCTCTGCCCTAGAACCGAAAGTGATTTTCTAGGATTAATGATGAAAGGTGCATGATGTAAGGGGTACTTTCTATAATGTCTGAAGACGAAAAAAAGAAAAACCTACCATTATCAGCGGCCGCAGCCTATGGAGCGAGCCTGTGCATAGGGGCTTTGCCTGAAATGTTTTCCCCATTTCCTTTCCTTTTCATCATACTCTCTTTCTCCTTATTTTTCATCTTCAAGTGCCGCTGTTGATATAGATGGTATATGGAATTCAATTTCCCAAAGCAGCATCGGCTATGAGAAATACCATAGTGGAGAGCTCGGGTAATTTCGGAGTTCTTTAGCGTACACTGACCTATCGCAGTAATACGGAAATTTGAGCTAATTGGTACATGATTGCAAATTACGAGCGCTGCGACGGAGAACAGTGCCCCTTCATCCAATTTGGCCCTTCATTACAGAGACTGTCATTTGAGTAAACCTAGTGGGTCAAATGTGCCTAGTAGGAAAAAATGCCTACCGCTTTTTAACAAAACCAAGATTAAGTTTAGACACAAAGATCAAATGACTAGAGAACTGTCAAAGTCATATCACATCCATAAGAACAGTGACACATGCGTGAGCTCACCATCTGTAAGCATCCAAAATGTTAGATTTTATATCTGGATACCTAGGAAAAATCTGTGTAGAGCATGTGCCTTTGGTTGTCTTCTGCGAGTATTTAATCTGTGTTCTTCGAATAAACTTTCCGTTGATAGTAGCGCCTGTCCGTGTCATTACTCTCTCGTTGTTGTTCTCCGTCGCAGCGCTCGTAATTTGCAATGCACTGACCTATCGCACAGTACACGGCCGCCTTGTGTTTCGCCTACACTGAAATGCGGCTGCCCCGGCCCTAATTGAACTCGCGTCGTAGAGATTAGCAGTTGAGTGCCCCAAGCAATAAGCCACCGCAGCGGTACGCTTATGCAGAAAATGTAGGTTAAGTAACTGAACTGTGGGCTGCCATTGTCTGGCCAAATTCACGCAAAACTCCTTTAAAAAAACTGTGTTTATTAGTTACAAAGCTGTCTTCACGTCTTGGTGTAAACGTGAAACGTAGAGACAAATTCGGCCAAGATTAAATTAAGGCGACCTAAAAGTGTTGATTAGTTAATATTGACTGATGGAGAGGTGTAAACTATAGTTGGCTGTCTTGACAAAATTTAAATTACAATTATTTTTAACTGCAACTTGCTCAACTGGCTGTAGTAGGCTAGTCGAACTATCCTGCTTGTGAGTAGAAAAAAAGAAAAATATATGAGCGACGCTTAAGCTCCGCCTTTAAGGGTTTGAGACAGACTGAATGGTTCCCGTCCGCAGCTTCCCTTGCGAATAACCGCTTGCGTACGCATACATTTTGATATTAACCCTTCATTTTGTGCTTCTAATATCTCGCTCATGTACATTAATATGCAGCCGCAAGCTACCACCTTATGGGAAGGACCATTCAGCATAGATGCCTATAAAGCGCCGCTTTAACCACGACGCATAAACGTGCCTGCGTGGCCTAGGAGTAGGGTGTCTGACTCGGGGTCCCAGAGGGCTAGAATCCCATCCGACTTTCCCAACTCAAAAGTGAAGCCCGAGTTGGCAGACATCATGTCACCTGGTCTCGAGACGTCACACAGTCCGCCGACCGATGAGTCCATGTCATGTCCACGTCACCTCAACAGCTACCTACCTCACCTGCCACGTCAACTGCTACTATGCCAGGGGCATACTTATGATGTTTTGCTCGCAACGTCCACGCGACAATGCTGACGCCGGATTTCCCGAAAACGAGGCCTTTAACAATATCCCGGTAATAAAGCGGTCAGAGCTTCTTCTTGTGTGTTGACTTGAAAGCTGTGAAACTTTCGCTTAGCAGAGTTAGATTACTCTTTGTCACTTGAATACCTTTTGTTTTGCTGCCCTTTAAGGGCCCCGTTATACGTTGTTTGGATGTTTACGTTATGATGCAGTTGTTTTGTCACCAGAAATGCCTGCATGACATTCCTTCTGCAGCCGTAGCAGTTGCATTTAGAAAAAGAGCATAGTGCAGTGTTGTAATAATGTTTTAGCGTTATCATTGTCTAGCGTGACGGTGAAAAGCGAAACGACTGTGCTGCCGTTTTAACCTGCCCATTCCAAGCTGACGAAAAGAGTGATAGTCAGCCTCTACCAGAGCAGCGCGATCTAAAGATATATTTCATGACAAAAAGCTTGCACGGCCAGCAGTCGTAAGATTTGGGACTGTTGTTTCTAAGTCTTGTTTACAGCGAGCAACAACAAATAACACTGCTGACACAGAGACGTACGAAGTAACCTGCGCTCACGCTCCATTCATGCTCTCTGTTTCTTCATGCGTCTCTGTGTCAGTAGTGTTATTGTAGCGCGCGGTAACGAAGTTGTTATGTCGTAGGATATCCTGCCCCTTTAGTTCCGTCTGTATATCTCTAAACGTGTGTTGAACAAGGAAATAAAGAAGCATTTGGCAGCAACAAAGGAACACAACATTCGCAAAGAAAGAGTTGTCATTCCTTTCATGGAAAGCGTGTCACTCCGACTCGAGGAGACTGGGCGGCGAAGCGACGTGTCTTCTCGGACCCATGGAGATATGCAGGTAGCGTGCGCAGGTCATCAGAACAGGCGAAGAGCGTAAGCGGTGTAACACGGCGCATCAGAAGCCCTTCGTTGAGTGTGTGTAGAGCGTGGTGTGCCCTTTCTTGCGGCAACTTATATTTCGTTGAGATGGGAAGATGCTGGAATGAGAACCTAAATATACGCATGCAGGACTTATAACAGACACACAGAAAAAAAAAAATCTTTCTTTGCACCATCGCGAATGGAACGAAGTGGCACCGAAAGGCGGCGCGAACCGGATTTTGCCAGCTGAAATGATGCTGCAGGAGATTTGAAGGCTGCTACTTTAGCTTTGCTTCATGATTGTTGTGTTAGCGCACCTTCGATTTTCGTAACAAAAGAGCAGGTGCAATTTTTGACCAGTTAATCGACGAAGTTCTTCAATTTCCTGTTTATGTAATATTCATACATACATCAGTCGCATTTCCGTTTAACAAATGCCAGTTAAACGTTTAGCGATCGTATGTCATCTCTTTGGATTCCGCCTTCGCTCTATGTTGCACTGCAATCCTACATCATTAATCACGAACCATATCTATAGCTCGCTCCCTTACTCTCGTGATGCTGGATTTCATTTAGTGCTCGTCATGCGGGGATGCTAATGCGGTTCTAGTTTAATCTTTCCGTCTTTTTATTATTATTATTATTATTATTATTTTTTTTTTTTTTTTTTTTTTTTTTGCTGGTCAAAATTGCCCGACTGAGTAAGAAAAACGATGATCCCCGACGGAGTTTCTCAATAG
The DNA here is from genome assembly GCF_055883805.1 of Amblyomma maculatum. Classification (NCBI taxonomy): domain Eukaryota; kingdom Metazoa; phylum Arthropoda; class Arachnida; order Ixodida; family Ixodidae; genus Amblyomma; species Amblyomma maculatum. Next base: position 111,669,411 of record NC_139344.1, on the reverse strand, counting down.
CGAAAAACTGAATTGTAGCCCATTTCACCTCCAAACTGCTCTCGCCGCTCGAGTATTTATTCTTGCGATTTCAAAACATTACGAGCACTGCACAGCGGGTCGTATTGGTCTCAGAGGCGACTTATGTCGACTCACTAGAACCGGCCTGTTCACCCTCTGTTTGAGATCCTGTGCTCGTTCTAACAAAGGCATCTTCATGTTTCCGCTGCAGCCGTTATATAGGGTGAAATAGTCTTTAAAAAATGAAGAGCCGCGCCAGTGTGAAGCAAGCAGCGAGTGGATCATGTGTATTTAAAAGAGCGGCAATGAACGAAGGTAAAAAAAATGCCAGGAAAAATATAGATCGGGAGATTCTTGTAATAAAACACAACACTGCACATCTTATTACTCTTTCGTTTTTCACGCTCCGATGGAAGTGCCGTGAGCCATTCAAGTACTAGTCCCTTGTTTGCATTTATTAGCTGCAGGTAGCGCTGATAATACAAAACGTCGGTTCAATTTACCGCAGGCTGGAACGGAAAGTGCATGAGAGGAAGCGCTGGGCGAAACTACAGTTATGCGGAAAATGGGCAACGAAAGAGCCAGGAGCAGCATGAAGTAGCCGCCGTGTAAAGGAAAATTAATGACGCTTTGCGTCATATTATTTCAGCGCTTGCTACCGTCTTTCACGAAACTTCTTTTCATGGACTAATCGAGTCGTTTTTCACGCTTCCATAAAGGGCTCGCAGCACCGAACGCAACCAGCTGTCCCGAAGAAGGAGACGGCAGCGACAGCAATAATGAAACATTACCACGTAAAGCGCTGCGATAGAGCCAAAGCTGCTTAGTTGCCGAAACGAAATTTATGTGCGCATGAAGGAAGCAATTAGCCACCAGTTTGTGCTTGAAGCGAACACTACTTGGCGGTTATACCGGTCCCGCCGCCGCTGTAGCTTATGCGGTCGCGTAGTTTTTTATTTATGCGAGCAAGGACACAACGGGTGAACTTCATTACTGGAGGTTTATTTATGGAGCGAGGCGCGGTCGAAGCGCCAGCCTTTGTTGGCGATGAAATGTGATAAGGCACGTCGATGGGGAAGCGTGGGCTTTAAAGTTTCCTTGCGGTCTATGAATATGATACAGTGTATACCTGATGTGGATCAGTTCGGTCATGTTTTCTGATATCTTAGTTCCGACCGTCAAGAGGCCCGGCTGCTTTAATCATGTTCTTTCCGTTATGCGCTCAACTGCCACCAGCAATAATAAGTACGCGGAAGCATAGCGTATTAATCGTATGTGCCATTGTGAGACATGACGTCTATACCTAGCGCTATCAACAGTCGCCACAGTTCCGCGCTGCCTAATTAGTTGCTATAATAAATAAAAAAGACAATAACGAAAAAAAAAAAAGATAACTCCTGGAAGGTTAGAAAGAAAACTTACGAACTATATTGCGCCATGAAATGGATGCTAACTCAAGCTACTTTTCGTGAACATTGTGCGGTCTTCGTGACGGTGAACTTACCCTGGTTTTCTCTCAGGACGTGCATAAAGAATATGAAAATAACATGAGACAATTAGAAAATAAAAAGAAGCAAAACAAAACTGAGATTTGAGCCAAACACCGCACGGAATAGGTGATTGTTTTTTTTAAGAAGCCACTTTTTAACTTACGTGGCTTCCGTTATACCTGCGTCTTACCCTTCACAACGGCTGAACTGAAATCCGATTCAGCGAAGTTCTTGCATCCCAAGTAGACATCTGGCGGTATGAGCGGCGCCATAAGGAAGAGCTTTTGATTCGCTGCGGCATCACAACACGCAGAAGGATATGGCATATTTATTACTTCAATGTTATTCTCCGTCAGCGGAATTACACTATGTATTTTTAGCTGCAGCAGTGGACGTCAAAGCTTGCCAGGCTGCGTGTTTATGCGATTATATACCTGGCGAACCAAATGTTCAGGATTTACATGATCCCGAACAATGAGGAATCCTCACCACATAACAAAGAGTGGCGATGCGCTCGCGCGCGCACAAGCACATGCACACGCACGCACATACGCTCTCTCTCTCTTCTCCCTCTTTCTCTCTCTATGACAAGTCTGACTATTTGACGCGTCGGATATAGCGAATGGTGCCGCGCTCTCCTGAAAATCCGGCCCCAGCATCGGCGTTGTGACCGAAAGATGACGGACATGGCTCTGGCAGGTGGTAGCTGGCAGGTGGCAGCTGCCAGGTGGGATGGCCGCGCGCTGACTGGTCATCGGGTCACGTGACGCCACCAGACGACATGACATGCCTGATTAGACAGGAGCTTCCAAATCAGGCTTTTCCTTTGAGACAGTACGGTGAGACCGAAATTCAGCCTTCTAGGACCCTTGGATCCCCAGTTAGGTACCCATATAGGCCATGCGGGTACGTTCGTACGACTGATGATAAGGGAGTAATTACTCATTGACATCCACCCAAGCGCACCCATACGGCTACCATCTTCCAATGGCTTCCAGGACACAGCGGCATAGCGGGAAATCTTTGGGCGGACCGGCTACCGCCTTCCAATGGCTTCCAGGACACAGCGGCATAGCGGGAAATCTTCGGGCGGACCGGCTACCACCTTCCAATGGCTTCCAGGACACAGCGGCATAGCGGGAAATCTTCGGGCGGACGAGGTCGCACGAACAGCTCACCAAGACGGCGATTGTGTATTGATTCCCGTTTCCAGGGCAGGCGCAGCGGGAAGGCTTCTCGCACTTGCGCGGGAACACACGCTCTCCTTGTGGAATTCTGGCTAGTTTGCAAACTGCCGCTTAAAATCCCTGGAGCCTGACCTGAAGCTCCGGCTTCCACCTGGCCAACCGCGACGCGAAGAAATTTTGCTGTACCGCCTGTGGGTTGGTGTAGCATTCACAAACTCGTATTCTTTTACGATAGGTATGGCAAACAGCCCTGCATGTACAAACTGCGGGTGCGAAGAGTGTATAGGCCACATTTTTTGTGAGTGCCCCATATACAGTGAGGAAAGACTGTGTCTATGCCGTGCGCTGGAGCATATAGATGGACGCCCATTAACTGAAGTTAATATTTTAGGTCCTTGGCCACGGCGATCGCCTGCGGTGAAGGCCTCCCAGGCACTGCATTCTCCGCTTTATGAAAAGCATAGGCCTAATCGAAAGGCTATGCGTTTGCTGTTATGTTACGTGATATGACTGTGACGTGATGTGACTGTACTAACTTCACCCATCCCTCTCTCGCAACTTCTATATCCACTCACCCCTTTCCCCTAGTGCAGGGTAGCAAACCGGTTTCTTTTACGGGTTAACCTCCCTGCCTTTCCTCCTCATCTTCCTCCTCCTTCTTCCTCCTCATAGTTAAAGAAAATTTCGTCCTAGTACGAGGATCGAACCCTGGATTCGATCATCACCCTCCTAATTCGAATTATTGATCAATTCGCTCTCGCCCTACCATCCATTCTGCCGACCGTTCTGGTTAGCTAAGTTGGTAGAGCGACTGCCCTGGAAAGGCGGTGGTCCAGGGTTCGATTCCTGGACCAGAACGAACTTCTCTAACTATGAAGTTTCCGAGAAAGCTGTATAGCTTTCCTTTGTAGCCGTATGGTTGCGCTTTGGTGGATGTCAGTGAGTAATTACTCCCTTATTACAAATAAGGGGATTCTCCTAAATATTCGATCATCGTACGGCTAGGTTAAAGCAGATAGTTATACCAATATCGGGTGGTTTTTCACGTAGTAGGGTGAGCTGATGAGTGTATTGGGGATAACACTGGTACAAAATAAAAGACTGCTTATCACGGGAGTAGCAAAGGGCATGTACCGGCGCGGAGAAAAGGAAACGGAGCACGCTATTTATTTCTAAAAATTTTCACGTGTTGCATAATTGAAAATTGGAGTCGTGGTATATGCAGACTGGTAGTAGACCTCAGTGCGCATTTACTTGGGCAAATAATGTTTTCTTATATTCACTACAGAAAGCGTGACTGCAATTTGAATTGCAAAGCGTGCTCCGTTTATTATGTCCGCACCTACGTGAACGAGCATCCGAAAGGAGAGATGGAATGCGGGAGCCAATAAGGCTATCGCGGCATACCTTTACTGATGGAGCTTAAGTGCCCCCGAATTTTTAAAACAAATAATTTTTAAAGGGTCCAGCAAGCACGAGCATCTCGTGTGCACTGAGCAGCCTTAAGGGTAGCAAGCATTAGATAATAAGCTCCCATCGTAAACTATTTGTCAGTATATCAAGGTTCGCAAATTACCATTACTCCGCATCTAGAGGAATGTTACAGCAGTTTTGAAATGGGTCGTCGTAGAAGGGTGGGACGATGTACAGGGGCGTACAAAAATTCCCCAACAATTTTTTTCCTTTCTTTTTACTTCCATTAAACAATCTGGGAGCACCAAAACTTCATTATACGCAGAAGGGCGCGCGAAAAGCTTGTTGAACCTGGCCCCTGCCTTGCTACACATTTCACGCGATTGGAGCTAGCGTGCTGTTTTTGACAGGTCACTGGGGTGATGCAAAAGTGATTGAGTGACAGGTCAGAGGAACAACCAGCATCGCCAAGCCTGTTTGTTGGAGCATCCACAATCTTTCTGCCCGTTGAGCACAAGAGTCCATTTAGTTTTGTACATTTCGGTTCAAACATTACTGGCCCTAAGCTTGTGCCCTTATAAAGGTTTGCATGCGCCCAATACGAGCACGTCATACAGGGAGCGCGCAGTTACCCTCGCACCCTTTCCCCCCCCCCCCCCCCCCCCATCCTCCTCCGACCCTTGCTAAGAAGTACAAACACGCATATACACAATTTTGCACTACTGAAGATGCAAAATCGGCGCTGGCTCTAGACTAGGGCGCTTTTCAAACTTTCTACGGTGGAAAAAAAAAAAAAAGATAAAAAAATACTTCAGCTGCATGTACGGTCTCGGTATTTTTGTATTTGATCTTTTCTACGCCAGTGCACGTGCGCGAGACCTTTACGAAGATTGGCTTAAGAATTGCAACACAAATATTTGAGTGAGAAAATGAAGTACCTGTCCGAGAAAAAGACAAAGAATAGCGGAACTTTGACAGACAGGCTGCGATGGAGAGCCATTACAAAAACATCCAATAAAAGCAGAGACATCCTTCCAAGAAGAGTGGGTTAAATTTTACATTTTGGCAGAGAAGAAATAAAGTTTCCCAAAAAAGGATGGGCTCAAGAACTACTTTCGAGTCGGTTTGACTTTCTCCTTTTCCTTTTCTTCCTACGTTTGATGAAAAGAAAGAAAACGCTTCCGTAGAGCGGGAAAGGTATTTTTCTCACCCAAAGTGGAAAGTGAAGGTGAAGAAAAAAACACGCACACACTGAACATGAATCTTCAAGAAATTGCATAGCTGGTTTCTGTTAAGTGCAGTACACGAGAGCCACAAGAAATTAAAAAGTTAAAACAAAAGAATAGCGGCTGTCATTTATTGAAGTAGCAATTAGATTAGAGTGATTTTTTCACTTTAAGAGTAAGTTAATATCAGGTGATTAGTGACAGCTTACACCCGACACTAAATTTTCGCTTTACTAAACGTACAACTGAAAAATAAATTAACGCCGAGTCGCACACATTCCTTAAGTATAAAGTGACTGTACGCAAAGAGTCGGGATATCCTGCATAAACTTTACTTGAAGGCGCAGCAGAAAGAGTATATTAATCCAAATACCGACAGCGGCAATTTTTCAGCGAAAACCAGGTCCCCAGGGGAAAAGAGAGTTCTGCGCACCTACAGGATACGGCCACATGCAGTGAGTAAATGGTTTCTCTTAACTTTTCAAAACGCACACACCAAAAGCGTTGAAGAACTTCATTCAATACTCGTATATACTGAATTTTCAGTCTGACGAGGAAAGTCGTCTCCACCACTCGAAAATACTCAAATTTTTTTGTTCTAATGCAGCACTAGTGCATTCAAGCCTGCACTGTTGAAAAGTACCCGACAAGCAAGCAGATTCCTCGAAAAACTATCTCTTTGGACACTGCTAGGTATAATGCTAATACTGCTAGGTATAATGAACAAGTGTTCGGTCCTTATTTTTTACGTGGCAATGTAAATATCCTTTCTCTGCGTTTTCGCAATGTTATCCTTGGAATAAAGGTCTTTTTTTTTTTTTTTTCTTATATCACGACGTTGGTACAGGGCAGGTATAAGATGGAGCGCAACTTAGTAGTGCCGAAGACAGGAAGACCGCTGCCAGAATGCATCGTGCAAAGATATATTTCTACTGAAACTTTCGAGCATTTTTCAAGCGTTTTGTTTTTTAAATGCTGACTACACTAGCGCACCTTTCTTACTTAGGTATACGGAGCGTGGAGGAAAATTATTGCTGTAGGCATTACAAGCCCATCGTTTCTGGCTTGCCTAAAAATTGTCGTTAAGAAACAATATCGCAGCATCAACTCGGGTTAGAGAAACTATTCCGAGATTCAGCCCTATCAAGTGCAATATAGTATAATTCAGTAACATAAATAACTGAGCGTTCCCAACTGCTCTTTGTTAACTCAAGTTTATATGTCCCGCGCTTTATGTCACAGAGCTTCCTCTCTTCAACCGCGACCTTGACAGCCCGAAAAGGACAATTGCACTTTGCGTACTGCTATTTTGCATTTTAAAAGATTACTTGCGGCCTTCGTGTATAGTTGGTCTCCGGTGCCAGGACGTGAAAGCCCGAATCGCACTGAGATGTACACAGAAGTAGCGTGACAGCCAAGGAAAGAATGCGGCGTCAATGCTTAGAGAGGAACCTTGGGAAGGGAAAGTAAATGCCAGGCCATCAACAGTACATCGTCTGGCGGCCCTTATACCGCTAATCTGGACTACTTTGTGATCTTTCCCATAGACGGCTTTCATACATTGATTTTGGTATTTAAACCTACTTTTTCTACATGACTATTTTGTCACAGCAGCATGTTTAATGAAATTCTACAACTTGTTTCACCTACCTGTTCAGAAAGTCCCTCCGACGGGCACGAAATGCTTCTACCTCTTCCTGTATAAGACAAGCTCTGCCATCATTTCGTGAAATAGCGTCTCCCATAGCCTGAGTCGCTTCGGGACGTTAAACCCCACAAACCAACCATTTAGTAAAAGAAGCCCAAACTAACCGTTATAATTTTAACTTGCTCGTCTGCTCAAGGTTCATCAGTCAGACTACGATATGGCCTACCGTTATCATGGGCCATATTGCATCTGTGCCGTGTTCGTGCTGCTGGCCCGGTGCAACTAAGGAAAGGCCTGATGTTGGTTTTGCCGGATATTACACAGGAATCGAGCACTGCCGAGAAGGGGAGGGTAGCAGCAGCGTCGTACTTCCTGTTTCGTTGTAGCATAAAATTCAGTTCGGATGCACACTATGAACGCACTTTCATTCACATCGCAAGTGCGAAGCCTTTTGTAAACGGTAATGCTTCAGATAAATAATTTACGCTCTTCCAAGGCTACGGTGAACCGTGGGAGACATGCACCTTATACTCGTTCCGAAGTGAGCCATTTCTATTCGCAAATATTCCCTCTAAAACTGCCGACGTCTCCTTCATCAAGGAGCCGCCTTCCATGCGAGCTGGCGCTGGAATGCACGGGGGCGGAACGCTGCTACACGATTCATACAAAAACAACAAAGTGGCGCCAAGCACCTATAGAAAAAAGGGGATGGGAAGGCAACATACAGACAGGCAGTGCAGCACAAGGAATGACCTGCTTTTGCTTGAAAAGTACTGGTTGGTGGCATTATTATTACTTTTTTTGTACCCTGTGTGTGCTTTCTACTCTACAGCGTGCCTGCAGGATTCGGGCAAAACACACAGAATCGCATGCGTGAGATTCAGGAATGATTTTCAAGCACTGCGTTCCCTCAGCGAAGGAAGTAAAATACAGAAACGACATGAGTGAGTAATACGTGACGTTAGCTCTCTGAAATGCGATGTGCTGCCGTCAAAAGCCAAAGTCAAAGGCATAACAAAAAGAATAAACGTTATGAACAAAAGGTTCCTAGCTATCATAGATGCAGATTAAGCAAATGGCTCTGAAGATATCCACCACCAAGAGCGGGCTCCTGACGTGACACCTACACGCGAACTTAACCCTGAAGTATTATGACAAAATATTATCTTGAAAATCATTTTAGGCTTAGCCAAGACCTGTTATATAAAAAGAACTCTGCAGGCAGCGGATCAGTTCTTGCGCGTTTTTGTCATTGGAGATCATTCGCAATACATCAGCGGACGGAAACCACGCGCACTAAATAGTGGCCCTTAATTTGGCTTTATATTGTTTTGAAGTGATGTGCTTTTTTACCTTTGCCATGAAAACTACCTCAGCGGTGACTGCGAAACCACAGAGTAATTACGGCGTTTAGTGTATGCCATGTCAATTGACTGGCATTTACCTCAAAGGAGAACACTCTACACTCGCGATGTTACCAGTTGCAGAAGTCAAAGCTGTCTAGGGTTCTAGACTTCTAGACTTTGTCTGTCTGTAAGAAGGCTAGACAGAAGTTAAAGCTGTCTAGACTTCTTACAGACAACAGATACTTAGCTCTCATATGTGGAAGATCAACAGCCACTGGCGTGCCAAGTTGCCTTTTATCGAAAAACAGTGTCAATGACCAATATTCTAGAAAAAAAAAAAAAAAAAAAAAAAACTACGGAAGGCCCTTACAGCTACTCACATGCTTTGAATGCGAAATCATCAGTGCCTAATTGTTAATTTTTTGTTCATTATTGACCATAAACTGAGTCTAGTGACTGTGCGTTGTTTTGCTACTTATCTTTGTACCAAACTTTACAACTGGGCGGCAGCCCATTGGCGTTTTCAATAGAAAAAGATGTGGCAATGCACGAGCTTTTCTAGCAAGAAAAAAAAAAAAGAAGAAAAAAGCTGCCGATGTGAAAAAACAAACAAACCTCCGCTTATTGAAAGTGCAGCAAAAGCAGCGCTTCTACTGATCTGCAGGGTTGCTGCACAGCCAAGTATTGAACTGTGCCCGCTGCCTTATACTTCACAAAAACGCCAACAGTAGCAGCCGTCTATGGCAGAATATCAGAGCCTGTACAACCAAACAGGACTAACAGAAATAAGCGTGCGCTATGGGTACAATCTCACTCCCCCTCCTCAAAAATGTAGTAGTTCGGAGCACACGAAGGATGTCTGACTTGAGGCTTTCAGGCAGCGCAAGGACGGCTTGTATATTCCGTATATGGCACTGGTGAATACGTGCCTCGAAGGGTTGTTTTTGTTTTCGCTTGAGCTGGAGAAGCTTCAGTCGATCAGTCCAATTCGAACGTCTATTGTGCCCATAGCGGCAAAACGACTTCGAGCGCTGGCCCACAGCGACGTACTGTACACATCCGGAGGCCGCGGGCGTAGTTCGCACCACACCGCATCACACGAGAGCGGGGAGACTGCGTTGATATGCATGCGCTTTACCTCGTGTCTCTTATCCTCGCCGTTTGCTTGCAGACGTGTCGCTTCCTTACAGCGTTGTGGAGTACAGTGCCTTACGAAACTTTTTTTTTTTCTTGCCGGCGCGCGTTACACAAGCGCTGCTATCGTGGATGTGCTTCCGCGCAATACTCACGCTCGCGCTATCGGATAGCGCGCTTCCAGAGACTTCCGCAGAGCGCTCAGGAAGGTCTGCCGACGATCAGTTTTCTCTGTTGGGATTTTATTCTGACCGAGGCGAAATAGTACGATGATTCTGGTTCACCGACTTCCGCACGAGTGAGTTGGAGCTGCTCCCTGCCTAGCGCTACATGAAAACATAGTACATTGCAGTCCTTAGGTATTTGTCCTCGTGGCGGAACAATCCTGGGCTCTAAGGCTGCGCGTGGGGCCTCGTAGTAAACTCGGATGATCTGAACTGGAAGGTTGAAACATACAATTTCCGGCCAAGTGAGTCAAGAAGCCTCACTATAGGCCTCCACCAAACACCCCATTGCGAGCGCTGCGGTCACTGGAGCAGACGAGCCACTTCGCATCTTTTTAGCGCCCGCAACCTACCGGAAAATCAGCACAATAGCAATATTTAGATTCCCACGCCCACGCTGCATATGCATCTTGCTCGACTGACGACGTTTTAGCACCGAGCAGCTGCGACCATGCACATGTCGGGAGTGTCCAAAGTTGATGCCCTCATAAACGATTTGACAACGGATCAGGCTAATTAAATTGGCGCGAGATTACGGTCTCCTTCTGTTTCAGCTCGCTCGGACAGGGGCGTCCACACGCCGATGGTCTTTCCGCCTGGAAAAGAGACAGCGCTGTCGGAAAAGATAGCCGCCATAGCTGCGGCTATCTTTTCCGCACTGGGTTTGGGCCCACTGCGGAGGAGGGGCGCGCAGCGGGGTTTACGGAGCTTCTCCCAAACGCACACCCCTGTAAAAGCCGAGCACCAGGCCGGGGGACGCTTGTACCCATTTTTACCGGTGGGTGTCCGGCGGTGGGTTTCGAACTGACCACCTCCCGCAGCCGAGACGGGCGCTGTTGCAAGCTGAGCTAACCGTATGCCGCTTCGTGCACAAAGGGCATGCGTGTACGATCCTCCGACCGGGGCTTCTGCTGCCGCATACAACCACAGCTGAGTTTGTTCCCCTCGTGCCGCAAACCCAGCAAACAAAGCCGCGCGCAAAATACGCCGGCTCACACCGCGCCTCATTTTCATGCCAGGAGCGGCTAAATTGCCGTCACCCCCGTCGCGGGAGCATGAGAGGGGTTACATTCAGGGCAGGGAACCACGGAGAGAAAGGTAATGTTAGGGGATTCGGAGGTGCGCCTGCGTATAATTGTAATGCCCGCTCTCGGGACACAAAGCGATTCTCACGTGGTGAGGCATGGAGAGAAAAAGAAAGCGCTGACCACCCGCGCGCATCGTGTAATCCAAAGCACGGCGATCTTCCAGCTGGCCTGTGCCTTCTCCAGCGCTCTCCTGCTGTGAACTGCGGGCTCTCGTCCTCGTGTCCTGACCCGCTTCCAATCTGTGAAACCGCTCCACTATTACTCCCTGCCGGCACCCGTGCGCTGAATACTTTTCTGTGAGACGGTGCAATGGTGCTGCTATATTCTTTTTTCTTTCATTTCTCAATGACGTGACAGAGTAACCGTGGGGATAGGGCGCATTTATCACCACTCCTTCAAATGCGCTGCATGTCGATCAAGGAGCTGGAACGTTTTTGCAGGCTGAAACACTTATTGGCTGTGGACCAGCACTCGTGCTCTGTTGAACTTCACAGCCCCCCCTGCGTTTCGACCTTGCGTGAAGCGCTGTCGTGTCAGCCACGTAAAAACAAAGGCAATAGTTTTAAGTGACACGACAACTATTTTATTCGGCCCACAGCTGTTTAGAACCTCCAACAGATGGCGTGGACCATTGTCGCGACGTCGAGGTTAATTTATTAAACAGTGCACCTGCCACCTTCTGCTAAAACGTACTTCCCAAGGTAGGATAGGATAATTATCCAGCGACTTCCGAGAACCGGTCGACGCCTTTGGAAAATGGTCTCCTTTGAGGGAGGTTTGTTGCTTCGTTACTGGTTTCACTTAGATTATAGAGTATACAGTATCTCTTCTACCAGCCGCTGAACTTTCACCGTTCAACCTCCATGCGGAAGCACATCCAGCGTCTCTATCTCCTAAGGGCGCCTTTGTTTATCCCTTATTTCCTGCTTACTTGCTTACTTTGACCTGCTTTAATTACCGCACTGTTTAAACACGACTCGTTCTCATCCGGTTGTACAAACATTTTTAGAAGTTAAAGACATCCGGTAACCAGAGACAGTGAGCATTGATTTTCTGATTTTCGCTCCTATACGCACACGATTGGATTAATGACTTGGCGAAGGAATGCAATTATGAACACACAAAACCTCCACCCTAATAGCACCACGCGATAGCGGTCTATTGTCCTGTCTAAGTGCACACGTGCTCATTAGCACACATCCATTAAGATACCACATTAGGTGAAAGACCACACGACATGTATATAAACGACCACTTGTTTTAAAGCCACGTAAGCGTGCTGGAGTATGGCGGGCTCGCATTATGCAGTCCGGTGATGTGAGGAATGAGCTGTTCGGGTTTCTCCTTCAAGGAAGTTTCCCATGCAATAAAAAAAAAAAAAAAAGAGCCTAGTCTAGCCTTGTCAGTAGTGAGTCTGGCTCGTCACCTGAGAAGAAACAAATATCTTGATTAAGTTAAAGCATTTGAACTATGCGGCGACTTTTATTTCGCATTCTGCATCAAATTTCGATCACTTTCGTCCCAGGCGTGGCGTCAAGTCTCACGTGAGCGTTGTGGGGTGTTTGAAATTTGCGCGCTAGGTCACGTGAATCTCACGTCATGGCCGCGGTGGCCAACCAGAATTTTTGCGATACGTCACCGGACGCCGACGGAACAATGCCGGGTTTTTAGCTGAGCAGTAGTATTAAACCAGCTGCTTTAAAACGAATGAGTAATCCTTTAATGTGAGAAGACCACAATTAGACGCAATGCACCCGAGGACATGGAATCAGAGATTCCAGAAACGCGAAAATAAAGATGGAGAAGCAAACGAGGAACTTGCAGAAGGAGCATACTCCGTTGCTTCGAAATCAAAGCATTCATTGACAGTCGATTTCCATTTGTTTTGAGCGCTCTGCAGTCGCTAGTATGCTCATCAGTGCACGCGAAAGAGAGAATCAGTGCGCTATGTACTTGCCCTATTGCACGACTGAGGCCTCCTTAGTAGTTTTGGTTGTGTTAAAAATTTATAGAAAGAAAAAGTAAAACGAGTCACCGCTCGGAAAATATTTTCACAAGGGCGGTACTCGGCTGCATTGTTCAAATAATCCGCTTCACTGCGGTCAGCAGCACTTGCTCGGCAGTGAAAACAGCGGTGCGTGCTACATAAACGTAAGTTGTTTACACAGCCGGCACGCCCTGCGCGTAAAGGCCCGAAAGTGGCGCTCCTGTCGATAGCTTCGGGAGTTCAAAACTGCCTGCGGGAGCAAAGGCGCGGTTTTTCCAATAAAAAAAAAAAAATGCAAACTGACTCTGCGGCAGAGGCAAGACAAAAGACGGGATAAAGCAGGGGGCCGTGTTGAGAGCTCACCTGTCGGCGGGCGGCTGAAGTTCGTAGGCGGCCGGCAGCAGGTTCTCGTTGAGCAGGTACCACTGGCCGAGTAGTGACACGTCGAGGCCCGCATCCTGCGCCGCCTGGTGAATCGGCTCGAAGACTGTGCGGTCAATGCGGTCGGGAAGGGCGAACGGCCGATACTTGTTGCCCACCAGACACTGCGTCACGACAAAAAGAATTACAGGAGATGACAATGCTGGCCTCCACGTTCTTCAACGGCTCCGCGCTCCAACCCCTTTGTTTCATGCAGTTCGCCGCCATGCTTGCCGCACGCGTGCGTACTGTAGAAACACTATATTACCATTCTGCTTCTCGCTAGCTGTCGCACGGACATCTGTGTCTCCAAAGAGACGATGCGACGTCTCGAAGCCGGCGTTTCGCGTATGTGAGGGCCATCTTCAATATATGATGTCGCCCAAGCTTAAAAGTAAAATAAAATAATTAACCCCATCCCTCCTCCCCATAAAATAATCAGTTAAGCCTTCATAACCCGCCGCAGCGGTGCAGCGGTTACGGCGCTCTATGGCTGTGCCCAAGCATGCGGGATCGAATCCCGGCAGCGGTGGCCTGTTTTCGTCGGAGGCGAAAAGCAAGGCGCCCGTGTGCTGTACGATGTCAGTTACGAAAACCCGGAAACCGAACTAATAGCTCTGCTAAAGAAAAAGGAATGGGAGGTGGCTGTATACAGCCTGGCAAGAGCAATTCCTCGACAGACGAGTTGCTGCCACAGCCAATGCAATTAGCAGCAGCGACAGACAATGCAGTGCTGGACTACAGTATCAATCGCTCCCCTAAACTGAAAAAAAAAAAGACATTTTCACAGCCACCATGGTACATCTGCATTTCTTACATTTTGTTATCAAATAAAGCATTCGAAAAATACATCCCATTTCACAGCTTGTTATTTATTACAGTTGTTGTAATGTAGAAATGTTGGGGTTTGAGACCCAATATTTTAATGATGGTTCGGGTGTTGACTTAAATTGTGGGCTCCTACGGATGGACTCGTTCTTATAGATCCCCACAGTTGTCTTGCACAGCAGTGGCCAAGCTTGTGCAGAGCGCAATAGAGGTGTGCTGAGGAGCAAAAGGAAGAAATAAAGCTGTTTTGAGACAACTGCCGGGTAATTAGGCACCAGATGTTTGTCTTTATTTTCTTGATTCTTTTCATTCCCATACAATTGTGATTATCTGATTGAACCCGTCTGTTGATGGTGCCACGCTCTCATACTTCTCTCGTCCGCCATCGTTAAATACTATAAAATCACGATGAATCAAACAGTCTCACCCAACTACTTTTTCTTCAGAAGCTTAGAGATACAATATGCACATATACAGATACAAACGCCTCCTTCTTTTAACCTCCATTCAAATTATTTACATGCTTTTCTCCAGAGCACAGCCCTCGATGGACTGTACGATCCTGAATATGCGTGTTAGTTGTAAACACTTTTAATGCGCTACATTTCACACCGAACACCGGAGGAAGCGTCCTCTGTTCAGTTAATTCCTGATTATAAAATGCTGGCCGTGTCATTAAATTTGAAGTTTAAAAAACCGCATTTGCCTGTGAGACAAAGGCAGTTGTAGCCACATGGAAGAAGACTGGTCTGTCGTCAATAAAACTCTTCATTAAATGACAGCACTGACTCGACGTTTCCGCTCGGTGATTCATACTAGTGAAATGGAAATATAGCATTAGCACTGGCTATTTTTCTTGCAAGCAAACAAAGGCAGAGCGCGGTAATGAGTGCGTCGCCAAAAAGGAAATAAGGTAACTTCGTCGTCTTTCTCATTTGCGTGTTTACCCAGCGCATTATCTAACTGCAGCGGCTACTGATGGCTGTGGGCGATGCGCGCAGATTTGACTGGCGATTTATCTGTAGGGTATAATGTGTTGCGTCACACACATGCGATGTCATCGCATTTTTTTATTGAGATCACCACAACATACCGTAAGCCTTAAAAGGCCTTCCTAAAAGAGCTACTCGTATCAGCGTGAGCATGGGCTGCGTAGTTCCATATGGGTCGCCCAGAATCGGGAGCATTGTACGGGCCACACCTGGAGTACTCTTTTAGCTCGCTGGGAAATCTTGTGGCGTACTATCGCGATAAAAAGCTTAAGGGACGCGAGAGCACGGAAATATACAAAATTTGCCTCAGTTAAATTAACCGAGCTTCTAAAAAAAACTACTGAGTCTCCTACCCCCGTGAAACGAACTGAGAGCCGTTGAGAGTCGCCTGTCTAGAGTACTTTTTCGTTCACCAATTTTAGTTAATTAATAGAGACTTTTCAGCCAACTTTTTAATCACTGGCTTGAAGAACGAAGTTTTGGAGCAAAAGTTATAGATTGAATTGAAAAACATTGCGGCTAGCCAGCCGAGATGTTTGCGTCAATGTAGGATGTTCGTAGCTTTAATCACAGGCTCTCAAATAAGACTACCGCGTGACTAGCTGTTGGTGCAAATCTTTCTTCTTGTGCACATACAATGCCCTTTTTGGGGAG
This sequence comes from Amblyomma maculatum, assembly GCF_055883805.1. Classification (NCBI taxonomy): domain Eukaryota; kingdom Metazoa; phylum Arthropoda; class Arachnida; order Ixodida; family Ixodidae; genus Amblyomma; species Amblyomma maculatum. Next base: position 111,653,774 of record NC_139344.1, on the reverse strand, counting down.
AGTTTCAGAGAGAAGCGGATTTTACTATCTGAGACGTGTCTCGGCATGCTCAAGAGCCACCGCTGTCACGTGCGAGCAATCGTTTAAGCCCGCTAAGAAACAGTACTTTAAAGGAACGCAGACAACTACCATTTTGTTTGCCTGCTTTCTTCTTTGTTATCATACTTAAGCTATTACGATTATGCTAAGTCAGCCTGCCTCAACAACAGGAATCACATTGAGGGAAGAAGCAGTGATTATAAGTCCGTTCGATTCACTTGCACTACGTGAACTGGTTCATGAACTTCGCCATTCGTTGCAGCGACGCAACATGGCGCCCTCTGCATGACGCCGTTCGTTTCAAAAAGTGCAGACGTCATGCAGGCCGAGTTCGCGAAAAGTCCAGAAAAACTCTGCGCCCCCTCAAAGGTCACTGCCGAAATGATGCAGCTCCTGCAGCTGCCGCATGAAAGCAGGCGACAGCTTGCGCGACGATGCATGACGTGTTGTGATAAACAGTGAAGCGACCTCACTCGTCAACGAGAACGGTGCCCGTGTTCGCCAAAGAAATGACGACGCATGCTTCACACCCTATATATATATATATATATATATATATATATATATATATATATATATATATATATATATATATATATATATATATATATATATATATATATATATATATATTAATCAAGTAAGCACGTGCATGCGTTCTCAAGCATGTTGACTTCAACCGTGATCTGTAAAAGTTGTGTGCGCTTCATGCAAGCTGCCGCATGGTGCACATGCATCGACGCTGGTTCGTGTCAACACTTCATTGCGATGTGCTATTTTATAATTCGTCATCTTATTCAGCATGTTGGCATCGGTTCATGTGGGTGGAAATATTACAGCTAGCTGACCACAAGAATGCGGTCGGCTTTTATAACTACATGTGCACAGAATTCAAGAATGAATGAATCCTATCGGCTGTGCATATGTCGCTCAGATAAACGGTGCTAATCATCCCGAACATGAAGCTTTTCAAATAGCACGTCGCAATAAGATCGTGTTGTGCAAGAGCATATAAAGCACCTTAATTGCGACAGTGGGAGAAAGAAACGCACATGGTCATGACTGATTAGCATGCATCACATCGCATGCGTGTGTTTACTTCTTGTGGGTACGCGCAGCCGTTCCCTTGGCGAACTCGATCGTGTTCTCGTTGACAAGTGGAATAATTAACTCGGGTATTTTCGCCGTTTATCACAATGCACAAGCCAAACACATCGATGCTGGTTAATGGCAAAACTTCGTTGTCATGTGCTGTTTAGATATTCGTCAAGATAACCAGAACGTAGGCGTCGGCTGACACGAGTTGCACACAGCCGACCGCAGCTTGCTGGCGACGCCAAGGCTAGCAGATGTCCCGACCTGCACACTACCATTCGTTTAGAAGCAGCCGGTGCCGATGCTGCCCCTGAACTGCTGGAACTGGTGCAGCACGCTTGCTGCACCGTCGCAGAACTTTACGGAACTGGTGCAAAGAGTGCAGCTGAATCGAACGGACGCAGTTATTTCATCCCATAAAGTGAGCTAGACATCATTTTATGTCACAGCAATCCCTCGGCTGTTGCAATCGAAACAGGAGTGAGGAAAAAAATTAAATATAAATTATTTAGCGGTCGTAGGAGAAAACCGCGTGGTGATCGATGTAAGTACTGTCTTGCGTATCATTAAGAAGAAGAAGAAAAATGTAAACAAGTTTGGTGTCTATACTTTCAGTGAGAGGTTGCTTGGCGCGAACATTTCCGTTAGCTGCTTTTTGAGACAATCCACAATTTGTGCATCCCCAGTGTACCTGTACTAACCTATGGGGCTGAAACGTGGAGGCTAAAAAGAGGGTTCTACTTAAGTTGAGGACCACCCAGAGGGCTATGGAACGAGAAATGGTAGGAGTAACATTAAGAGATAGGAAGCGTGCAGAGTGGGTCAGAGAAATAACTCAAGTTACCGACATTCTAGCGGAAATTCAGAAGAAGAAATGGACATGGGCAGGACATGTAGTCGAAGAGAGGATAACTGATGGTCACTTAGGGTAACAAACTGGATTCCAAGGGAAGGAAAGCGTAGCAGGGGCGGCAAAAAGTTAGGTGGGCGGATGAGGTTAAAAAGTTCGCAGGGGTCAAGTGGATGGAGCTAGCACAGAACCGGGTTAACTGGAGAAATATGGGAGAGGCCTTCGCCCTGCAGTGGGTATAGTCAGGCTGTTGATGATGACGATGATTATGAATTTATTCTTGAAGCCAGAAATTAAAAAGCTTGCTAACTAATATTATCTAATTATTAATGTTTGGGGACCGGAAAAAAAATGCTGCAGACAAGCACACACGACTCTCAATAGCCTGAGTTGGTTCCACTTGATTAGGACACTATTTAAAATCTCAGTTGCAATAAGCTGGGATACATTGTATATAATATTCCGCTAATTTGAACATGAGTCAATTGCTGAAAACGTTTTAATAAGCGGGAAGAGCAAAGAGGAGTTCAAAGTGCAATCTAGCAACTGGTAATTTTAAGGGAGTTACCATTCCGGCTGATGCCCGTTTGCTTTGCGGATATGCAATCGTGTTGCTTTTGCGGCGCAGAGTTCTCCCTTGACGATGAGTCGTAAGTTTAAGAGTTTTGTCACATGCGTCTTTCTTTAGTAACGAAGGCCTTATGAGATTAACGGTATGGATTACTCAAATTGAAACGACATCACTAGTCGGTTTTCCTCAGCCCCGATGTAGGATAGGACATTGACGAAAAAAACAAACTGCATAATAATTTATTGCTGCCTGACAATTCCGTGGATGGTCAGTGCTCCGCCAAATGTCCTCTCATGTCTTCCAGCGCGCTGGCATTTGCGACAGAATGAAAATTATCCAAGCAAAAAGAATGAGTCGTCAACAAGGAGCGCCTCAGGGTCCTGGCAACAAAAATAAATAACAGAGTTAATATAGGCAAGAAAAACATAAGGGGAAATGGAGCGGGTTCATCATTTACGGATCCAGTACGCACTGAAATACCTACGCTTTCACTACATGTACAGATTCACTGCTATCCTGTCGGCTTTATCGCTAGCTGTAACTAACTGTAAAAAAAAAAAAAAAAAAAAAGAAAGTAAAGCGTGAAATATAACTGCACGAGTCGCCTTTTTCGACTCGGCAAGGCGGTCCTAAGAGACAAAAATAACAAGTATGTCGTTTTCCACAGAATGGCAGACGCGATATGTTGCCCTGTGGCGGTACAGTATAACCGGAAAGCTCGTGCTGAACTATGCGACTGTTCGCCAGCGTTTCCAGGAGAAGGACGGCGGTGGTGATAGTCGAGGACAATGATGTTTGATTCAGCCTTGGCCCTATTTTCCAGCGTGCGCTATGCTCGTACTCTGTCTTAGCGCGTCTCTTCTCGGCGACGTCAGCCCGTGGGCTGAGTGCGCTGGACGCGTCCTCAGAAAAACGCGCGTAGAAGGCGCGTCGCACGACTGGTCGCCAGTCGGAGTTCAGGGATCGATGGCGGGCCTCGGAGACAGAAATGGCCTTGCACAGAGTGCAGATCCTGGTCGCGCAAAGAGCGCCCAAAAAGGCAGTAAGACTTCTGCGTTTTGATCGAGCGGCTGTGATTTGCGTCTCCTTCGTAGACGTGGCGCGAAGAAAATAGCGCAGAAAATGCGCGCTCATAATGCGGGGTTCCCCTACACAGATCTATTTCAAGCCGGCGACATGCGGTGCAGCGCAGCGGAGCAGCTCACATCCAGCGATGCGTTCGTCTATAATGGGAGATGCGCAAAAAAAAGAAAAAAAGAAAGAAGACGGATCCTTGATGGCCTGCAAGCCCAGATTTACAGTGCCAAGGAACACGCATGAGCACCAGAAACGCCTAGACTCTAGAAATTAACCAGATCATAGCGTAGCCAAAGATATGCATAATGCCGGAATACAGCCTGGTAAACTTGCTTAAAGAATTGATTTGTGCGAAAATAACGTTTATCAGAGGTCCACAACGACACTACATCAGAAAGAACAACGAATACTTGTACATTTGTGTTAGCGAAGGGATCCCAAACCATCATTCGCCTAAAAAAAAAAGAGAGAAGAAATGACGAAGATGGGGAAAAAAAAGTCGAAAATAATACAGTCTGAAGCGCTGACCAATCGTTATGACATTGTTACGATTGTTTGATGACACAGGGCTGCTTTACACAGTAACAGCGCTAGCTTAGGCTAACACGAAACACCAGTATAAATGAGACTATAAACGTGGGGGTATTCAGTCCGCTTACGTGCACTAGTCGTTTTGTCTCGTCGTGGCACAAATGGTCATCAGTTCTCGACAGCGCCCTTAGCTCCGTCCATCAGTACTTTGAGACACGCCATTACAGTGCTGCTTGGTACAGTACACGGATGGATAAGTGGGTAGTTTTCTCAATCTGGGCACGTGCATTATTTTGAACGAGCAATCCTAAGAATGCGCTCAACTTGTGTCTAAAAATGTAAGACATAGGCATGACCATGTTTGGCTAAAAGCCAAAAACCAACGAGTGCAGCACGCAAGCCTTGATCCCACACTAGCAGTAATGGCGACGCGTGCACCCTCGCTGTTCCGTCTCAGCAACATGGATATATGCTCGCTCCTTATTCCGAGGAATACACATAAGCGAGCATCAGGGTCGTAGTTTTGCCAATCAGTGCCATGCATACGAGCTAGGAATGTGGAGAAAGTAGTCAGACAGAAGGGAAATCTGGGAAATTTGAATCGCAGGCAAATGGGGTGGATGTGTGACTTAAAACTGCGCGGAATCAGACGGAAGACGTGGGATCGGTACAGATGGGGTGAACTTTATTTTCATGTGTTTTTTTTTTTTTTTACAGTAAATAGCTCTTACAGGGAGCTAAATCGTGATGAGCTCCAATAATCCCTCCTCAAAGCCACGCGGGAGGGACTCAATTAGTGACGAAGATTGCGCAAACCGTGTGCAAGGAACTGTCACACGACCAACTTCTAGGGAGCGCGAGCACAAGCGCTGCCGATGCTCCGACGGCCGCTTCGTATATGCGATTCTGAGCTCCCCAGAGTATGCTAGGAAGAGGGAAGCGTAGCAGCTGTAGCCCACGTGGCTGCACCCGGACAGCATTCCGGACACCCGGAATGTGTGCTAACGGGTGGACAGACAGCAGGAACTCCGCCGCGGGGCAGCGTTTCATTGAATTCATTGTGTTAAACGGTAGTTTTTCAGCCATCGCAGCTTTTGTTTTTATCGTGTATTTTTTGAACGCGACTTAGATTTTAAAAGCTGCGAAAGATACGTTGGTCCGGTCTGTGCAGCCGGTTTTACGGCTAGATGCATAGAACGCACGTGACAGAGCTTGAAGTTATGCGGTGGAATATCTAAAGTTATTTAATGAACTTGCTATTTTAAGGCGAGAGCGTTAGTTTTCCATGCAAAAAAAAAAAAATCAAAGTCGGCGTCGACGGTATCAAGCATCGCAGCTTTGAAAAATTACGGCGATGCCTCTGGCAGGCTTTCAGTGTGAGAGCGTTAGCAACCCCATGTCGGCATAAATTGTCCGACGACGTCGGCATCCACCGTTCGGTGCCTCGCTGCCTCAAAAAAATCCCAAGCATGTCTCTGACTGGTGTTAGTTGGCAGGTGACATCGCGAAGCGCTTATAGGTCAGAAGTGCAATGGAGCACGCGCGCTCACTTCTTTTTAGTTCATGGAACACTTTGAACGGTACGTTGTATGACGTCCCGATATCAGTTGGTATGGTTGAGTTGAAACGAGCTGCCACCTCGGGTAGCTCCTTTTACATGGAAGGGTGAGTTGGGAATGGAGCAGACGCGACCCTTGGAGCCCCATTTCGGAGGATCACTGCATCGAAAAATCATGAGGGCGCTTCTGGGAGGCGACAAGTGACATGGCTGTGCACACATGCTCTGATCACAAGGTTACGATGATCTCATTGAGCTCGAAATCTTCACCGTAAAGAAATGTCGAAGGCTACTGAACATCCCATTTGACCTAGGTCACCTAAAAGGAAATTGACACAGCGCAATGAACGATCCACAAACGGGCACTGTAATGTCTCTGTGATTGATTTGCATAGGCGATGACAGAACCATGCAGCACTCTGCAGAAAAGCAACCCTCTCGTGTATACGGCGCGTGAATTTCACTGATCGTCCTTGAATATTTTCTTTTTACTTTAGGGAGCAATATGATATAGCGAGATTGAAACTCGTCAACATAAAAGCTGGACCTCGGTCCTTAACTGTCGTAATCGGCACTGCGGTCCGAAATATCGAATGTCAGGATGCATATTTTAAATCTTAGAGCAGGTAGTGATCGCTGATGCGGAGCACGAGAGTGGAATAACTAGAATAATAATGGAGTGGAGAGCATTTGACAACATCCTGAGTCAAAGGTCTAGAACAGCTATATACCACCGGCCCTAGCCTATATGGAGCAGAGATGTGGAGGCTAATACATGAGTTCCACCTTAATTGAGGAGAACAGAGTCAGCTATGAAAAGACAAATTATGTACATAAAGCAAAGGGACAGCAATGACAAAGCAATGACATATTCGGAACCAAGGAGAAATGAGATTAGGCAGGGGCATGTAATGCGAAGACAAGAAAACCGATAATTCTTTAGGGTAACAGATTGCATTCCAAGAGAAGACACACGTAGCAGGGGGCGGCGGAAGATTACGTGCGCGGATGAGATTAGGAAGTCTGTGGGCCTCAAGTAGATGCAGCTGACACAGAACGGGCTTAATTGGAGGGATATGGATGTAATGTCAGGAAGCACTGCGTCCAATTAGTGCTCGGCCATGCTAGCTGCCAGCAACCGCCTCTCACTTTAACGAAAGCTTTACGGACGAACGAACGGACACGATCGTGGCCGCGAGCATGAGCCATTAAACGCTATCGCCTTAAAACGCGGACGCCATGGCACGTCTCACGCACCTCTGCCAGTAGATTGCTTGACAGGGGTCACAGCATGCGACATTGCCCGGGTTTAGAAAACCAGTAGGCACTCGGCATGACGTCATCACAGACTACCCAGTTATGCGACATATTTTGCTTTTGGCAGATACGGACGTCCCAATGTGGTGCTAAAACTGATTAAAGCACTATATACTGGAGGCGTCCTTCTGTGCTTAACGCATGACCGTTGGCAGCACGTCAACGTTGCTCCTATATATAGGGTGTCTAAGCTAATTTTAGCCAAGAATTAAAAAATAAAACAGTTAAGGTAGGCCAGAGAAGCAACTTGTATACAGCTTCCAGCTACCTGGTGTACCACAGGCAAATTTTATTCTGCAATTAACTAATTAGAAATTATGATATTTTTCTAATTGAGTAGCTATTGCCTTCAGACAATAAATGAGATCTGACAAGTGGAGAACGGCTTCTGAAATCCCCTTTCTTTATTTCCGATAAAGAAAGCCTCACGTGTACATTTTTTCTTAGCTTTAAAGAAAACCTGCTAAGTATAAAAATGTCACGTGACTGGCGCAATCGCGCGCCACGATCAATGCCATGGACAAGATTGTGCGGCTATCAACCGGGGTTTCAGTGAACGAAATCAGCTGTGGCCGTGGCTAAACGCCCCCTTGCAGCGGCAGGCCTACATGTCTGTGATGGTTCCTTCGTCCGCTTCAGGCAGTCGGCACCCGTGATGGTGCAAGTTGCAGTGCAACCATTACCAAAGCATCGGCCTTCCGGTGGAACTGGGCTGCCGAATGCCATTTAAGGGAGCCCTGCATGGCGCGAAGCATTTGGAGCACACGACTCCGCAGCGAGTATTTGAGACATTGGTTGTTTCTTCGGAACGCGGAACTAACATTGACGATATGGTTGGGATTAAAAAAAGCGCGCCATTAACGCGCAAGTTTGATGCTCCAAAACACTATCATTCAATATATTCGAGCATATGGACGCAGTTGAGAAATTTAATTTAATTAAACAATTAAGAAAGTTACCGGCAATAAATGATGTTACCATCTCTACGCGGCTGTAACAACGCTGGTTTAATTTCCTTCCTGCGCAACATAAAAAAAAAGTATTGTTCCATCATTTTTTATTTATTTATTTATTCGGGATGCCTTGTTTACGAGAACCCTGGTAGCTCAGTCATTCTGACTTTTCTGAAGTAGTTCTTTTTTTTTTTTTTTAGATCATTTGAAGGCTACCTACTATTTAGTATTTGCTTCTGAGAAAGTTCTGGTAATGGTAATGCATATCGACAGTCGCTTTGCAGCTCGAGATGTCGAGCCCCTGCTGAAATAACAGAGGCTGTGCGCTATGTGCTTGCGACAGACAGGCAGTTATAAAAGGTCGCCCAGTCGGCGACAACGACAGTTCCAACGACGTCTTAGCTGCTCACGCTGACGCGTCACTTTTCCGCGTAAATCAAAATTCGCTGTCCTCGCTGAAAAATCGCGACTTATTCCTGACTTCTTACCTTCTTTTTGTTCTTTGAGCGCAAAATAGTGCTGCACGCGGCAGGGATTTAAATGCGTTACTGGCCTTGGCTTTTGAGATATTGGTACATAATAAGATAGTATACGAATAATTCTTCTTGAAACAAGAATGGAAAAGGATAGAGAGCTTTATGTACTTCTTCTTTCTCAAGAGTAAAGATTGGTTTGGTTTTTAGGGTATAACGTCCCAAAGTGACTCAGGCTATGAGATACGCCGTAGTGGATAGCTGCGAAAAATTCAACCACGTGGACTTTTTTAAAGTGCACTGACATCGCACAGCACCCGGGCGCCTTTCCTTTTGCCTACATCGAAAAGCGGCCGCCGCGATCGGTATCGATTCCGCATCCTTGGGCGCAGTAGTCGAGCGCCCTAATCGCTGAGCCACAGCGGCGGGTTCCATGAGCAAATGATATCCTCCTGAAATGTTACAATGTTTAAGTTCATTAGCACAAAATTCACAGACGATCAATGAGATTCATGCGGTATATACGCGAGGGCGTTGTTTTTTTGCACCAGTCTACGTGATTATGCAAAGAAATGACAAGGACATTATTGGTCGTTTTCTTAATCATTTATTGTGCAGTGGCAATTTCCTTTTAGGTGGTCTATAGGACACACGGGATATTCTGCAGCCGCCGACATTGCCTTCAGATGGAGGTTTCGAGCTCAAAAGAACCACCATGGCCTTGTGGTCAGAGAAGTGGACACTCTTATGCCGCCCTCCAGAGGAATGATCGGCGTTTTTCGAGGCGATGAAGCTTCAAATGGGGGTTAAAATAACCGGTGTTTGTCACCTACCACCCACCACCTGCAAGACTTATGCTTGCAGTTTTTCGAGGCTTGAAACGATCGACGCCCACGCCACTGATAGACAATTGTTTTTTTTTTTTCGCTCTCCCGTTAAAATGCACGAGCTTGTTCTGGATGGCCTGATCCCCGTTTCCGCCCTTCCCCTTTACGCACTCACGAAAGAAAGAGTAAAAATGGCCGCAACTAAGAGGAAAGGGTAAAGCGTAATGGTAATGAGAATGACAAGTGTAGCTTTTCTCATGCCGCCGTCTCTTCTGCTCCCTAAAAGCGAGTGAGACCGTGATGGTTGCTTGTCACTTAAACGCACAGTTCCCCGAAAATAATACAGAGCACACGGCCTACCAGAAACATTGATTTTTTTTTTTTTTTTTTTTTTTTTTTTTTTTGCGCAGCGTGCTCTACCAGCTGATACGCATACGCACTGGTTGTACTTGTGGGACATTGGAATGACCAATGCCACACTTTTCATGTTCGCCTCATTAGCAGCGCGGTCGAAGCAGCGCAGTTGTCTCGCACGTCCGAACTCCTTTTTACTCGTTTTGGCAGTTTTCATATCTGGACGCGTCTGCGTGATTGCATTGGTTTTTGTATTTTTTTTTTTTTTACCTTTGAGTATACATTTTCTGCGTTTCGTGAACAAACGCTTAGTTACGAGTCAGCGCTTGTGGTGCTGTCTTCCTTGTCCCTCTCTAGTGTCCGCTGTTAATTTTCCAACACATCTCCCTACCTATGTCTCTGCAGACAAGTCCATTTTCGCTTCGTCTATACAGTGCTTGTAGTGGCGATCAGTGCGACGAACAGTGTTTCGCAGAAGTGCAAGTATCCGCAGCGGTGGATACTTCGGCGTTCGGTGATGATCAGGTTCGGCGAACCTGATCATCGCAGGTTCACCGGTTCGCACACAGACGTGGCACCCTATTTCTACTGAGGTGAGATGCAAAAACTCAAGTGTGCGCATCACTGTTTAAATTAATCTGGAGGCCAACACAAGGCCGTGTGCCATAGCCCATGTGCCGCTTCGGTTCGTTCAAAACCACAATTTGTAAATTGTATGCAAAATACATGATTGTTTTCTGATGTAAACAAAGCGTAGTTCGGAAATGTAAGCGCCCGGACGTACTACCCTGCGTTATTGAAAATGCATTCCGCTTCCTCGTCTGAGCGTATTACCACTAAAATGTCCGCTAGCACATCCCCAAGAGAATGGAGTGCCATAACGGCAAGAAGCGTCCGCCGTGTGTCTGAAGCTTTCGCCTCCTGCCACTCGGCAGCGCCTGCCAACAACCCACAGAAGAGTCGCCCTATCACGGAGCGAGGGAATTCTCGCATTTCATTTCCAAGGGGAGACGTGTAAGGCTCTTACATAAAGGGACTTGAATATAACGAAACACTTAACTGCGCTCCTCCTGACTACTCAGAACGTAGTCTAAAAAGTGTACATTTTCGCATTTCTCCCACGTCAATCAAGCTGATAGCCCTCAGTTTTTCAGCACCCAGAATGCGAACGGAATTCCATCCTGCCTTACGCCTCGATTTACGTTTGACGCGACTGGTGCTTCATTAACGAACGTAACAATGGGCAGTATTATTTGTCACCTACGATAATGCACAACGCAGAACGCTTATTATTTTTCTATTCCGCTCAACATAAAAATCAACGTTTCCCTACGCCTTTAAAAGCCAAACAGAGAAAGAAAGTGAACTTGAAAGTACATTGAGAGAAACGAAATGCTTATCAAACGCATAAAAACAGAAAGTCCAGGGAAGTTAATGGGATAGGAAAAAAAAAATCAACAATAAGAGAAGCGGCCACGAAAGAGAGCCTTTTTTCTCCATTTTCTTAGCCATGTATTGCTTATACATGCCTGAAAATGACTAAAGACTCAACGACCTAAATTCTCAAAAAAGAGAAAATAAGGAACTGGAAAGGAAGTGCGAAAGGAAAGAAGAAGCAAAATAGAAACGAGCCAGCCGTATGAAATAAAATATCGGGATGGGCCCCGAAGGTGTAATGCAGGTAGCAGTAATCTGTTTCACGGATTTCCCGGGTCACGTTGTCTATCTGAAGCTAACAAGCTGGCATCCCACCGGAAACCTGCGATTTGGAAATCATCTTCGTGCGCGCCGCATGTATGGCGCCTTGCGCAGCGCCAGCCAAAACACAAGACGGGGCAGTGATTCTCGCCAATGATTCCTCGGAGCGCGGCCTCGCCGGACATCAGCGGGAAGAGCGCAGGACGATTGACCATCAGTTGCTACGTGTGCACGCCCGCGCCGGCCCAGTATATACGTGTCAGATGGCCGGGTCACGTCAAGCGCTCTCATCATTTCCTTGATGGTCGTGCGGTGCCGCCTGAGTCGTAGGTACGTACTTCACGTTGGCTATTTGCAGCAGACCGCGTAAAGGCCGTTTGAGACTCCTGAGATTGGGATGTGGATGGTCTTGTGCGCGTCTGTGTTCAAGCCCCGGTGAGACATGGCTATCTCCGCAGGACTTGGCTCGTCGCGAGCCGTATTACTTCTCCTATAGAGATACCAATCTGCCCCTCTAGACTCGTGTTCAGTATAGAATGCGTCGCTCCTTTCTTTCTTCAGGGGTGAAAGAAAGGGTTATAGAAGAAGGGCGGGGTTGCGCTTTTGAGCAACCCACGTACCGACGAAGACAGCTGCCGAAAGAAATGGCAAGTGCAAGAGAGCTAACAGGAGAGGACAGACCTACTTTGAATGCAACGTCTAAAATAAGAAAATGAACACACCCATGTGCGCACTCATTCGTGACGCACCGGCATAAGTTTCGAACGATGGTACCACAAATGTTGTTTTCTGCGCTCACATGCACATATTATTAGGGACAAAAAATTACATAGCAGAAAACTAGAAGGCAGCATGTAATAAAGCAGCCGGGCCACTGCACTTCTATCACATGCAAATCACGGTGCAGAACAATACCCAATGTTATTTTACTATTTTTGGCCTGCGCATTATATGTATAAAAACGAGTTTAACGTTCTTATTGTTTTTGGCCAGTGTGTGCGCACCTCATATAAAGAAATTACATGTAACAATCACATTAAATATCGGAAGATGAAAACGAAAACACGCACAAGTACAATATATTAGACAGAGCCTAGTCTAATATATTGTACTTGTGCGTTCTTTCAGCGGTGACGTAGAGGTAGACCATCCATCTCGCATGCAAAAGGACCGTGGTTCGAATCCAGGTGCTGCACGGTTCTCCATCGGATAAAAATATCCGTGGGTCGATGGCATTGCTTAAACAGGTTTGGGGTGCGACCTGATGCCGGTGAACAACTCTGGCAACTCACTCCTTCACCAGAACAGGAATTGGCCATCCTGGTGTAGTAATTGGCCGCTACCTCCCATTATTAGCCCTAACCCCGGCCCTCAGTCACCAGAGGCGGCGGCGCAACTGACCAGGGCGGCGGTCAGACCTGTGACGCAGCATGGGGTTCTAAGAATCTCTGTCTCCGCTGGACAGGGCCCCATTGGAAACTGACCCTGGCAAAGTTTAACGCTAGTGAAGCTAGTTTAGCCGTGCTGTTAGAACTAGTGGGTATGAAATGGGATATCATAGGGCTTATTGAGGTTAGGAGGCCGAATGAGGCATATACTGTACTGAAGGACGGGCATGTATACTGAGTTATCGAGGTTTATTAGTTCAGTTCAGTCGTTCAGTCGTGTCCGACTCTTCGTGGCCCTATGGACCATATCACGCCACGCTTTCCGGCCTCTCACTATCTTCCTAACATCACATAACTTCATCTGCAGCGCCTCGAGGATGCCATCTAACCATCGCGTTCGCTGCCTACCTCTTCTCCGGTGACCCTCAACTTTTCCCAACATCAAAGCTTTCTCCAGCGACTCTTCTCTTATCATCAGATGACCAAAGTAGCTGAGCTTTAACTTTAGAATTTGACCCTCCAATGAGCAGTCAGGGTTTATGGTCGACAATATCAACTGATTTGATCTTCTGGCCGTCCAAGGAACTCTCAGGAGTCTCCGCCAGCACCACAATTCAAACGCGTCAATTCCTCGGCGTACAGCCTTCTTCACAGTCCAACTCACATCCATACATAACAACTGGAAAGACCATAGCACGAGTTATACGGATCTTGGTTGGCAGTGTAATGTCTCTGCTCTTTACTAGGCGGTCAAGGCTAGCCATGGCTCTCTTTCCCAGAAGCAGGCGTCTCCTAATTTCATGGCTGCAGTCTCCTTCCGGGGTAATCTGTCACAGCTTCCACTTCTTGTCCCTTGATGCTCCAGGACTTGGTAGGGCAAGACGCCATGATATTTGTCTTTTTAATGTTCAGTTTAAGCCCAAACTTCTCACTCTCTTCCTGTACGCGCATCAGAAGTATCTTGAGTTCCACTTCACTTTCTGCCATTAAAGTGGTATCGTCCGCATATCTGAGGTTGTTGATACGTTTTCCAGCAATCTTCACTCCAGCTGAAGACTCGTCCAGACCGGCCTTCCTCATGATGCCCTCAGCATATAGGTTAAATAGGCAGGGCGACAGTATGCAGCCTTGTCTCACTTCTTTCTCAATCGGAAACCAATCAGTAAGAGCATGCCCAGTTATGACTGTGGCCTCTTGCCCTTCATACAGGTTCCTGAGGAGACAGATGAGGTGAATTGGAACTCCCATCTCTTGGAGAGCTTGCCACAATCTGCTGTGATCTACGCAGTCAAACGCTTTCGCATAATCAATAAAGCAGAAGTAGATGGGTTTCTGGAACTCTCTTGCTTTTTCCATGATCCAGCGAAGGTTGGCAATCTCCTTTCAGAGAGGCACAAACTTGGACTGTGTTTCCTTGTCAATAAGTATATAGCTGGTAATAAAGATGAGCTCTATAAAATTAATGAGAGGGTGGCAGGCCTTGTAATTAAGCTTAATAAACGGCATAAACTGAAGGTTGTACAGGCCTAGGCACCCACAAAAAGTCAGGATGATCAGGCAGTTTAAAGCTTGCACGAATATGTAGAATTGGCAATGCCGAAAGAAACGACACAGTATGCTGTACTAATGAGTGACTGACTTCAATGCCAAGGTAGGGAAAAAGCAGGCAGGAGACCAGGCAGTGGGTGACTATGGCATTGGTTCTAGGAATAGCAGGCAGGAGTTACTAGGTGAGCTTGCAGAGCGTAATAACTTACGAATCATGAACACTTTCTTCAGCAAATGGAAACGTCCTAACGGGTAGACTAAAAATAAAATTGACTTGGTAATGTGTTCTAACCCCGCAATTATGCAGTGTACAGAGGTAATCGGGAAAGTGTGATGCAGCAGATTGTAAGGTCTCGAATGAGTCTAAATCTGAAAAGGGAACGACACAGATTAGTCAGGAAGAAGTCCATCAACGAATTAGCGGTGAGGGGGAGGGCAGAAGAGCTAAGGATCTCGCTACAAAATAGATATTCAGCTCTAACCGAGGATGGCGACATTACCCTAGAAGCATTGAACAATAATTTCAGAGATATCATTACTCAGCGCTCTGTAGAAGTAGGTGGTAGGATAGTTAGGAAGGATACTGGTAAGCTGTGAAAAACTGCGCCGAACTTAACACACCACAAGAAAAAGGTGTGTTAAGTTCGGCGCCGTTTTTCACAGTACAAGTATGAACTACCTAGCCCAAGAAACGGTATTAATACTGGTAAGCTGTCTAAGGAGACGAAATATTTTATTTAGGAACGCCAAAATATAAAACCTTCCAATCTAACAGGCCAGACAGAATTGCTAGCTATATCAAAGCTAATCAATAAGCGCAAAGTGGGCGATATAAGGAAGTATAACATGGAGGAAATTGAGCATGCTGTAAAGAACGGGGGAAGCCTCAAAGCGGTAAAGAAGAAATTGGGCATATCCAAAAATCAGATGTATGCGATAAGGGACAAGGCGGGCAGTGTCATCACGAATATAGACAAGATAGTCAAAGCAGCCGAGGAGTTATATGCTAATCTGTACAGTAGCCAAAGAAGTCAGGACAATAATGAGATTGGCGGTAGGTAAAAGTAGTCAGACATTCCGCCAATGACGAAGAACGAAGCTAAGAAAGCATTAGAAACTATGAAAAGAGGGAAAGCAGCTGGAGAGGATCAGGTATAGATTTGTTGAAGGATGAGGGGGTTGGGGGGGGGGGGGGGATATCGTGCTCGAAAAACTGGCCACCCTGTATGCGCAGTGCCTGATGCCATCGACGGTACCAGAAACATGGAAGAACGCAAATATTATCTTAATTTATAAGAAAGGGAACGGTAAGGACTTGAACAATTACACAATTACACACCAATCAGCTGTCTGTTACGTATAAGGTATTTACCAAGGTAATCGCTAATAGAATCAGGACTACCTTAGACTGCAAGCAAGCAAAAGAGCAAGCAGGCTTTCGGTAAGGGTACTCTATCGATCATATCCATACCACCAACCTGGTAATAGAAAAATGCTCGGAATATAACCAGCCCTTATACATAGCATTCATTGATTACGAAAAAGCATTTTACTCAGTAGAAATCTCGGCGGTCATGCAGACATTGCGAAATCAGGGTGTAGACGAGCTGTACTTGAAGTGTAACGAAATATATATAATACAGTGGCTCCACAGCAACCATAGTTATCCCTAAAGAAAGTAACAAAATTCCTATAAAGAAAGGTGTTATAGGCAAGGAGGCACGATCTCCCCAGTACTATTCACAGCTTGCATAGAAGTATTCAGAGACTTGAAATGGGAGCAATTAGGGATAAGGGTAGATGGAGAATACCTGAGTAATCTGCGATTCGCTGATGACATTGCCTTGCTAAGGAACTCAGGAGATGAACTGCAAATAATGATTGATGATTTAGACAGGAAAAGTAGAAAGGGAGGCTTGGAAATCAATATGCAGAAGACTAAGGTAATGTTCAACAGCCTCGGGAAGGAACAGCAATTTACGTTAGGTAGCGAAGCACTGGGAGTAGTAGGCGAATATGTCTACTTAGGACAGGTAATGACCGCAGATCCGGACCATGAAAAGGAAATAACAAGAATAAGATTGGGATGGAGCGCATTTGGCAAGCACTCGCAGGTTATGACTAGCAGCTTACCAGTATCGCTCAAGAGGAAAGCATACAACAGTTGCATCTTAACTGTAGGTACCCATGGGGCTGAAACGTGGAGGCTAACCAAGAGGGTCCTACATAAGTTGAGGACAACGCAGAGGGCTATGGAAAGAAAAATGGTAGGGGTAACATAAAAGAGGAAGCGTGCAGAGTGGGTCAGAGAAATAACTCAAGTTACTGACATTCTAGTGGAAATTAAGAAGAAGAAATGGACATGGGCAGGACATGTAGTGCGAAGAGAGGATAACCGATGGTCGCCTAGGGTAACAAACTGGATTCCAAGGGAAAGAAAGCGTATAGCAGGGGGCGGAAGAAAGTTAGGTGGGTGGATGGGGTGAAGAAGTTCAGAGGGGTCAAGTGGATCCTGCTAGCACAGTACCGGGCTAATTGGAGGAATGTGGGAGAGGCCTTCGCCCTGCTGTGGGTATAGTCAGGCTGGTGATGATGATGATGCTAAAGGTCGCGTCTGTAGAAAGGGTTGTGCAAATAAGCGCAGCGTGACGGTTTGTACAAAAAATGAAAAGAAACAAAAAGAAGAGACACCGGCATTTCATTTTACCAATATCGAGACAATGGACCTCGTTTCATCGACGTAAACTTTGGTACAGCTGCTCTGTTAGTAGAGAGCAAAAGGGCTAGTAGTGAAAAAATAATTAGTAACACGTTATGTCTATCACACAGGAAAGGGCCCTCCAGGGATCTGCGTACAGTTTAAAAGCCCTTTCGGGGACGAAGTTTGCTGTTCTCGAAGCTTTACGTTTCCTTTAGACATATATGCCTGGAAGGATGCATCTCGATGGGAAGCAAAGGCTCTTTGTATTTTAGCGCGCTCACACACTGTCACTTGCGCAGCAGCCACTAAATAGGCGCGGCCGTTGAGACCTTTGTGAGGGACTTTGCCGGGTGACTCTAAATGCAAATTACTCAAGGAACATAAGGATCCCGCTGCGAACCTTTCAAAAGACCTGGCTAGTGGAGACAAAAGCAGCGACAGGGAAAAAGAGCTCACGACAACACGACTTTCCGAGCCTTATAACGCCGTCAGGTTCATTGTCGCACAGCAGTGGACTAGTCGGGCCCGAAATAGACAATTTGGGCTCGAAAAACAACAGTGTGACGAACAGGGGATTAGGCGCGGCAGTAAATGCGGGCACACGGGAAGGGCTACGCTTGCGAAACAATGGTGCACAGCACAGCCAGTCGCCTCGCTTGCGTTGCTCGAAATTTCTCCCTGTATTTGTTTTTCTTACTTTCGCTGAAGAGTCCTGCTTCATTTCCAGGTTCGGGCATTACCATTTTAGGAAAACGTAGCGCAAAGAAGACAAGGACAAAAAGAGAAGGAAACACACACGAGCGCTTACTCACAACTGATTTTTTATTCGAAAAGCAAACAGAATATATAGGATACAAGATATTATCAAATACATCTAATAAAGTGGTGAGATTGACAAGAAATTGACAAAAATGTGGAGAAAGGCAAGTCTGCAAAGATACACACGTGAAAAAACTACTTGACCACTGATTCTAGGTATGTAATCTCTACTTTTGTTAAGTTAATAGAAGCTTACCACCTAATCCCTCCGTTACGAGACAGCGAGAGAGAAAGCGGCCAACGTATAAAAACGAGAGGCCGGGAAATGGGACAGCAAAGGTGTTTTGGAAACGGCCTTCGATGTAAGCAGCTTTGAAAGGGAGAGTGGCGCCTGCAGAAATTCAGCCCCACCAATTTGCCTGAGAAGCCCCTGTATACCGTCAAAGCTATCTCCTTCGATATTATCTCATTTTCATCCTTCGAGGCTCGCCAGCCCCTGCATTTTTGTTATAAAAATGCGGGTTAAAAACTGAATTTGGTGACCGTAATACTACGGAGAAAGTAGTTATTGTTCACTGAGCACGTACTTCGTTTGCTATGGCATCAGCATGCCCTATTGCGCGCAGAGATGCGTAAGATATATGCACATAAAAGTGTGAATTTTTTGCGCCTAGTTAACATACCAAAAGCAGTTCATTACACCTGTCTATCTGCATGCGACTCTTTGTTACTCTTTCTTACGATTCTCTGGAAACACAAGCTACAGTTTCCCAGCAAATTTGGATGTCTAGCTAAAAATTACATCATATGACACCGTCATGCTTTTTCTCTGTTTCGCTGTCATTTTTTGGATAACAAAAAAAGAGGCAGAGAAGGTAATGTGAAACGAGATTAGGGGGTTTCAGAATAGGGGAATAGGGGTTTCAGAATAGCGGGGCGACAATGCGCACGCGCGGAATGCTGAGATGAATAGGCGATGGGTGCGGTAACCACTCTGGCCATGCGCACTGTCACCGTGCTACTGCAGTAGCGTTGGCTATTAGTCGCTTGTGTGTGGGTGTCTTGAGAGTTCGGCCGCTGAGTAGCACTGGAAGCATCGCTCTTGCCCTTCGGAATGACCAAGTGGTTACATCGGGAGTAAGTTGTGTTTTCGGGTGTGTGCACATATGGCGAGCGAGTGCCCTTCTCATTCTTCTTCTGCACGTCCTCGTGGAATGGGTTCCTGTTCAATAAGGCATAGACAGCAGCAAACCAGCTATTGTCCTCACTTGCAGCACGTTCCCGAGGAGACCTCTTCCTTGATTGGAAGATCACTATCCGCGGGGAGAGCGAGCCGTGCGCTAAAAATACAAAAGGCAGAATAAAGACTTACGCCCCTCCCGCCAACGACTTCCCGCCCCCTGCACTCCTCAGCCGCTGCAACTTTACTTACAGACTTGCCAAACATGCTGCATAATAATCGAAAGCGCTTCTGGCAAACTATTTCTCCCTCTACATCTAGCACAATCGCATGAACTGATCATTCCGGGCTTCCATACTCCGCCTCAAATGTTCAAGATAAGTAGGCTTCTGGCAAACTATTTCTCCCTCTACATCTAGCACAATCGCATGAACTGATCATTCCGGGCTTCCATACTCCGCCTCAAATGTTCAAGATAAGTAGTTTTGCTCTGTATTCACTCAAGAATCTCTTGATAACTTTCCTGAACTCTCTTGTTTTAACAACTTTTCTATGGAAAACATCATTTTTGCGCCAAATGGAATAGTGAAAATTATAGAATCATTGCCCGATTCATCAACTGCCGGTGTTGATGACATCAACCAGAAAATCTTGAAAAATACTAAAATTATGTGAGGTGACGTACTATCTCTCATTTTCCACCAGTCTTTTTCTTCGTCCTCGCTACCACGTGACTGGCGGATTGGAAAGGCCATTCCAGTCTATAAAAAAGTTAACCAATCATCGCTACTTAACTACAGGCCAATCTCCCTAAAAAGCGTTTGCTGTAAGATTATGCAACATGTAATATATTCCCATACTGCCATGTTTCTAACATCGCTTAACTTTTTTCATCCTAACCAACATGGCTTCCGCAAGGGTCATTCCTGCGACACACAACTAGTTCTTTTCCTTAACGACATACATGCATGCCTTCATTTAAACATTCCTACGGATGCCGTATTCATTGACTTTGAAAAAGCATTTGATAAAGTTCCTCATGCACGCCTCATTCTTAAAATTTCACGCCTAAACCTTTATCCTTGGTTGTGGAATGGATTAGTGCTTTTTTGTTGGACCGCTATCAATTTGGTCACGCTAATTCTCATTCGTCATGTCTTTCCACGGTTTTATCTGGTGTTCTCCAAGGCACTGTTTAAGGCCCCCTTTTATTTATTACCTATATTTATGATTTCCCTCCAACATCAGTTCTAGTATCCGCCTTTTCACTGATGACTGTGCCATCTATCGTCTGTTAACCCGTCCGATGTAACCAAGCTTCAAACAGACATTTTACGCATCTAAGAGCGGTGTAACACTTGGTTAATGTCATTAAATTCTACTAAAACCTCTGTTCTTTCTTTCCACCGCTGTCGCAATCACCTGGACGCCATTTATACCATAAACAATATCCCCATATCATCAGTAGACTCCTAAAAATATCTAGGCATCCACTTGAGCAAAGATTTCACCTGGTCGCAACACGTTCACCATATAACTAATTCAGCTAACCAAATTTTAGGGTACTTACGCGTAACCTGGCCTTAGCACCCCGTTCAATAAAACTGCTTGCTTACTTAACATTTGTACGGTCGAAATTAGAGTTTGCATGCGCCGCGTACGATCCTTCTTTTACTAATCTTATTGAAACTCTAGAATCCGTCCAGAATCGCGCTGCAAGATTTATTTGTTCCGACTATTCATATCACACCATCGTCTCCACACTTAAATCTCGGCTTAACCTTCCTACATTGGCCTGT
Organism: Amblyomma maculatum; assembly: GCF_055883805.1. Classification (NCBI taxonomy): domain Eukaryota; kingdom Metazoa; phylum Arthropoda; class Arachnida; order Ixodida; family Ixodidae; genus Amblyomma; species Amblyomma maculatum. The sequence continues at coordinate 111,633,056 of NC_139344.1, read as the reverse complement.
CGCCACAAGATCATTCGTCTTTTCTTATATATAACAAATTTTACCATACCTTTGATCCTGAAACTATATCACACGCGCTCATCGTATTTCTCGTAGCTCTCATCCTAACGCCGTCTATCCAATGGAAGCCCTCACCGATACATATTATTAGTCTTTCTTCTTGAAAAGAGCTCCAGGCTGGAATGGTCTTCCATCCGAAGTGGCAATCATCACCAACTTCAGCCAATACAAAACCGCCATCGAAGATATTTTGTATTCATATTAAATTTCATAGCCCACCCCTCATGCAATGTCCCCGGACTTCTGATGAATAAATAAATAAATAAAACAAAATAAACACAAATTACGTGCCGTGCGAACTTTGGAACTGTAATATTGTACACGACTTAATTTTGGTGACCTCAACACTTGGCGAATTCTGCAAATCTCGCAGTTTGTGGATATTTTCGAGCACAAATTTCGGACAGCACACCCGACAAATTATACTTGGTGCGTGCTACATCCTGCTCCACTCTTACGAAACGTACCTCACCAAGAAAATAACGCAAGCAAAAATTATCACTGTTGTTCCTCAAAAAGAACGTTTCTCTTTCAAGTTTATTATGTTTACATTTTGCATTTTCACACCATTGTATTTGTGTATTTCATTTTGTATTGTTAATAGTTTGCATTTTGCATTTGCACGTTTTACTAATCTTGTTTGTTTTATGTATATATCGATAACATGTTTTTGCCCCTCCTGCTTGGGCCTATACTGATGCCTGATGCCTGCCCTCATGCATTGCCTCAGCCAGAACGTAAGTCCACACTGCCCTAGTAAATCCACTTCGTTTAGGCGGTGAATATGCTCTCAAAAGCCTTCAACGTCTATGACGGTCTCTGTGGTCATATGGGAAGGGCTCGATATAGCAAACAAATTAATATAAAACGAAAAAAAAAAATAAACCCTCGCGTGGTGGCTGTGGGAGGCTGCCGTTAAAAGGCTTCTTTCTCTTTAAGCGCTCAGCGGTGAGAATTGCAAAGAGCTATTTATAGAAGCAACAGCGCATTCTCATTTAGAAGAGAACCTTTCGAATGGGAGGAGTTGCTATCCCCTTTCGACTTCTAGTTTCAAATACGAACAGCGCCACTTCGAGACAATTATGTAGACTTCTGTCGAGATTTTGCGATCATTATTCATGGCGCCTATTTCTCGCGAGCTGCATGCCACCAGGAAAAACGCGAAAGTTAGATGGTTAACAGCCAGGACAATATACAATGTCAGTTCCTAACATACTAATCCTTTTAGTCGGAAATTTAAACTTTCCAGCCATAATATAGTTTAACTGGGCACGAACAATTTCGAAAAATAAAGTAGAAACTGTATTTCTTAACATGTGTATTACGTTCGGCCTCCCGCAGCTCATCTCTACGCCAACAAAGCATAATGATCAGTCTTCCAGCACGCTCGACCTCCTGCGCACCACACATCCTGATAACCTTTGTGCACTACGTTTTTCCTGCGCTTAGCAATAACGCTGTAATTCAGGCTACTTCTGAGTTTCAAGTTACATATATATCGGAGAAAAGTAGCGAAGAAGTAACCCTTTATGATACAGGTAATCATACCTCTTTTAATTAAAATTCAACTCGATGTTAGTCTTTCGTTTCTTGATACTTGTACGTTTTATTGCCATTCAGTTGGAGATAACTGGCTAACTTTTAAATCCTAAAAACAGCGGATGATCGAAGCCAATATTTCCACCATTACCGTAACCGAACGGTCGTCTTCGCCCTGCTTACATTTAAACGTTCCAACAAAAAAGAAAAGCCTCTATGCATCTCCAAGCAAATTAACCTAGCTGCAATGACAAAATACTTGAGTCTCAAGCTGCCGAAACTAAGCGATCATTCTTTTCAACCTCGCTTCCTGACACGCTGAATAATATCACTGCGCAATTCTCGAAGGCTATTGATCCATGACCAAAGCAATTAATAACAATACTCGACAATACTTGACATCGAAGTTGCAGCAATATTAAACTCATCCTTTTATTCAGTTTTTACCAAAGAGTTTGAAGGCAGCCTATCTTATTTTCCTAACCTTTAATATCATGTGATGCCTGATAATGTTATAACAACGTGGCATTTTTAAATTAATCGGCACATTGTAACTAACTCCACCTGCTGGAATTGACGACATAAACGCCATTGTACCTAAAAACAGTAAAGAAATCGCCAAAGTAATTCTGCCGTACATTTTTCAACAGTCCCTTTCATTTAGAGTGGTGCCGTTGGACAGGAAAACTGCTACGGTCATTCCAGTTCCACCAAAAAAATATCCGTATGCATCTATGTATTTATTCATTCAAATAACTCACAGGCTCCTTATGCATACGAATATTGTGTGAGTGGGGCATACAAATGAAGCAGCAAAATGTAAGAGCAAATACACCAAATAAAAGAAAACGTTACACAATGGTTACCAGAAAGTATTGAACACAAAACACTAAAAGGAAAGAAACACTTATACAAAGTTTAAATAAGGCTACGTACGACAAAACATAAGCATCATTTGAAGCTAACAAGATGGTAATAATGCGGATTTTATACAATGTCAAAACGTTATGGTTTTTAAAAGCATGTAGACGAAATATTAAGCACTTATGTCAGTTAATATTTCTCTAAACGCTGCAGTATCACTGGTATTAGTAACGTCGTCAGGAAGGTTATTCCAGAGGCTTATGGCACGTGGGAAGGCAGACAAGTTAAGTGCTTTGGTAAGACCGAAAATGTGTCTGAAGCTATTGTGATTGTGAAAGCGATGATGTACGGCATGGTTTTGACCAAGGCAACATGTTTCCATGAGGACTGTATGTCATTTTATGAGATAAACAGAGAAATGCGATTGTTCGACGTGATTCTAAATATGGAATAGATAGCGATAACTTGATGTTAGGTCACATTGGAATGATGGTTATAATCGCGAGCGACGAAGCGTGCAGTGCAGTTTTGTACAAATTCAAGACAATGTATTAAGTATGCTTGATGAGGCGAGCAGATAGGTGAAGCGAATAACAAATGTCTGATAAGCAAGTTTTCGAGTGGCAGAAGGCGCAGCGTGAAGATTACGTTTTAGATATCCGAGAGTACGTGAAGCCTTTGCTGTGATTTTATTTATGTGTGTCGACCAGGAAAGATTAGCGGTGAAATGAATGCCAAGATATTTCTATGAAGACGCCGCAGAAACTCGTTGATTATTGAGCGAATAGGTGAAAGTGGAATTCGATATGTTGCGGCTGAAAGTCATGAGTTTGCATTTGTCCGTGTTAACTGTCATTAGCCAATTACTACAGCAGTTTGTTATATGGTCCCGGTCTTCCTGTAGAGCAAGGTGATCAGGTGGATTAGAAATTTTACGGTATATAATACAGTCGTCAGCAGACAAACGTATAGTCGAGGTAATTTGAGTAGGTATAGACCGTTAATATATATTGAAAATAATAAAGGGCCCAAAACACTGCCCTTGGGAACGCCAGACGATACTTCAGAAAAGGAAGATGAACAATCATTTATGCAGGTGAATTGTTTTCGAAATGACAAAAAGGCATCGGCCAATTTTCATTGCAAGTTTATGGCCTAAACTCTAAACTGATGGAGCATTTACTTGTTTCTAACAACTTTTTTTTTTTCATCCTAGTCAGCATGAATTTAAGAATTCACCTTGTGATACAGAACTTTCACTTTTTACAGACGACATCAGCTCTCAACCAGACCTTCATACCTTAACACATTTTTTTTTCGTAAACGCACTTTATCCGCATGCTGGAATAATTTTGTTAGTAGTAAAAAACGCACGGACACAAGAAACACGACCCAAATGATTCCAGCAAGCCATTACCAACTTGCCCAACTTGAAGTTAAAACGAAGTTTTTATCCGCATGGTGGTATGAGGTCCACGAGTATAGTGACTCTGGATATAGGAACGGTTACCTCTGCTGATATCTTGTTTACCATTGGTTCTTACTTAGCCACTGAATTGTCAAGAGGTTCTTTCAGAGTTCCGCTGCTTCATTTGGCAATTTAAGGTATCAGTTGCGCTTACGACTAGCTTCGAGATGAAGAGGTCGAATTAAGCTAGAAATATTTCCTGTCATTTTTTTTTTTCATTTGGAAGTATTTCGGACGGAAATTGGCATTAGTTTAAGCTCTGGCTTTGGCATCGTGCTCCTCTCGGCTTCGGGCCTATGGGAGACGAAGACTGCAGCGAATTGGAGCTAAAAGGTAGAGTCTGCAGTAGAGAGCACATTGTAATCCTGTAAACTTTGTAAGCGCTGATCTCTAATCGACATAACGCCTGCCTGAAATATAAAGTTAATTTGTAATGGCAAATCACTTGCGTTTAGAAAACCTTAGGGTGTGCTTTCTGGATAGACAGCTCCTTCAAAGTCGGTAGGTCACATTTTTCAACTACCAAACTGTTGCTCTAACACCCCACTCTGAATGGAAGTTTATCGTCGCATTTTCTGTGTACTGCAATAGTACGCGGCGGTATCAGCCGCACGTAAAAAAAAAAAAAAAAAAAAAGAAAAAAAAAACACGCACAAATGCGAGACGTTTTTGTACCGCGTGATGCTTTGAGCAACTATAGAGTGTGCCCTCCCAGCCACTCACATCTTTACGTATGTTCGTGGCAGCGATGCATCCTCGTTTCCTGCGATGCATCTAACTTTGCCTCGAGACAAGCTCCTCTGAGGAGTAAGCGCAGTGACCCGATTCACTGTAGCCAACGGAGTCGGAAAGGTGCCAGTGCTGAAAATAGAAGGCAATCAGGCCGCAGACAACGAAACCTCAGCGCTCGCAACGTACTAGCTGAACGTGAGCACTTTGTCAGCACTGGTGGAACACTCGAGCTCACCCGCACTGCAGTATAGTCGCCAGTGCCATGGGGCTGCTGTAATGTGTTGACAAAGGTTGGCGCTTAGCTGCCGTTGGTTTGTTTAGACATCGCTGGGAAAGCGGCGGCGACGGAGGGCTCACCGTGCCGTTCGCTCGGTGTGGAAAGGGCACTTGGCGCTAACTAGATTTCTAGGACAACGCCCGACTGCTGCATCGTAAATCCTGTCAGATGTTCCAAACAAAGGCAGTAAAAAGCCACGGCTGACATATGGAACAAAATACGCCATGGCCGCTCTCCGTAGCGCAGGTACTGCATTCAGCGATAAAGTGGCCTTGAGAAAGACCGACTGGAATTTCGCAACGGCGTGGGAAGGAGTGCGTCTGCGTGACGGAACCGTTTAGGAGGACGACTGGCCAGCCTCGTGGCGAGTCGGCCACCCCGACGGTAGCAGCAACGGCCATCCCGCGGCCAGAGTCCCTGACCGGCGATAGGAGCCGTCGTTCGGACGGCACGGCCGCGCTGCACTGCTCGCGCTAATGGAAACTAACGGCGGCCATCGCTGCCGCTCGGGGAATATGAGCGCGGGCCAAGCCGACCGGCCAAAGCTGGCGGCCCGCGCGCGTTAATGGAGCGAGCAGAGATTTCGCTGAGTCACCTCGCGCTCGTGGCAAAAACGTCGTGGCAAAAACGAGCGCCCACTTCTCGGAAATATGAGCGCCATTTATCAAGAGGCTGGCTCGCTGTCCCCCTCTTCGCGCTAGCCAGTCCACTACTATACGCTAGCGCGAGTTTCTTTGTTTTCAGAGGCTTGCGAGCACGCAAGCTCGCGCTTGTCTTCACTCTTAGTATTCATCTGTACGCGCGTAACGCCGCACCATATACGTCGGCTCGTGGTGCACGTGCGCATTATAATTTGCCAAAACATCCCTATAGGGCCGGTAGGAGGACCGAGAATAAATGGGCTGAAGACGGCAACATCGTTGTGGACGGTTGCCGTTTTTTTAATTGCGCCGCCGCACGCCATCTCGATCTGTGGGCGAACATTTAGTCCTGCACGTGTGGAGGAACGCGTCGCCTCAGAACTAGGAGAGTTTTAATTTGGCCCTGGGGCCCAGTCTTATCGCTCGCGCACTCCTCCTGGGGCGCTTCATTTACTTGGCGCGTCTAAGCGTTGGGTTTCCAGTGGGGGCGCTCGCTTAAGTGCGTGCACAGGGCGAGCGAAGCTCCTCTAGAACACTACGCTAGCGTAATGCTCATATTGCGGGCCAGTCGCAGGTACTCCTCACGAATATCTTCAAAGGAATATTTTTCACAATTACATTCTCTCTGTCAAGAAAGCCTCCCGATAGCACTCTTGCAATAAATGCAAATGTACTACCGTGGCCATTTCACTATGCAAATGGGGGCTGAATATGCAGGAAAAGGCGCCTTTTTTCAAGCTGACATTTTTTTGATTCTGAAACATTTTATTGGCTTCGTTTACTTCTTTTCTAGAAAATGTATGACAATAACTGAAAGGGCTAGAGTGAGAGCATAAATATATATAAAAAAAAACTCAAGGTACCATGTTTTCCACTTTTAGTTCGAAATCATTTCTAGCCTAGCAAGATGGATTTCACTGATTTCCGGTTTCTGTCCGCGTAATCGAGTGATTTTATGGCAACAACGAAGCCTGGCTTTGCTATACCTGGTTATACTATGAGTTACTATGAGTGGTGACTACCATGGCTATGTCCTTAAGCAAAGCTCAAGATAAGAGGTAATCAGGCCTAATTAGCATTAATTAAACTCGTGTGAAGCACACGTTCGGAAAGGAAGTCTGAACGAGTCTGAACAAATATTGGCGTAACTATGCCTTCCTACGCCTCACAGTTTTAGGGCTGGTTAAACCTAATATCCTTAGCTAAGCTAAAGGCCTGCAAGATCACATTACAGTAGTGCTGTATTAAGACATGCCGGCCGTAATTACAACTGCAAAAGCGTAATTAAGCATTATTAGTCTAAGCCCAATCAGCCTCATACTACTTGTTCAGTGCGAAAGTAACTTCGCACTTAAAACTCTCGCTTGCCTTAGTTTTAGCTTAGTTCTTTTCGGTGTTTTATGTTTTTGGCAAGAAAAAAAGTCATTTGAAACTCTAATAACGGGTGTCAAAGCTAGACCTAACCAAGCTTTCAACAGGATGGACTGTCTCAGTATGTCGTAACCACATGGTGACCTTTGAGAGTCGGGTTGTTTATTCTGCAGTATACTTCTCGCTCCACAAATGTAATTAGTGTGCAACGTTTAATTAACTAATTTTGAATTATCGGATTCAAGAAGAAAGTGTAATATTGGAAGCTGTAGATAGTTTTGAAGATCAGCTGACTGAAATCTTTACAGCAAACCAGTGTTTACGAAAAGGTTTTCTTTTTATTTTACTAGCCTTAAGGATAACGCACACAATAAAAAAAAAATCGTGTAGTCCTAGGTACCTACTCAGAGAGAAAAGCATCTTTTCTCTGAAGGGCTCCCTAGCTTGGGGGGTTTGCGTGTGTACTGGGCGAGAAATATGCGTCAGCAGGTGGTGACGTGCTCATTTCCAAGGACAGACGTGCACATATTCGGCTGCGCAGAAATAGAGCCCTTTTTCTTTGCGAGAAACGTGATTTAAAATATTGTGACGAAATTCATGTTTTCTCAATGCGTACAAATTATTGCTGCGTATCCTTTTGTTGTTGCTGAAAAGCGCTGCCAGGAAATAAAGATTTTCATTCGCGAACATTAACACTGCTGAAGTGTGTATTTATTTTATTTCATGCTTTTTCAGCCAGGAGCTAGGACGAAAGATGGAATCTTCTTTTCTTCAGAAAGAAGAAACATGATACAGGTGATACAGCTGGTACTTTGATTTGAATACTGTAGCCAGCTGTTTTTCAAGAAGGTCGAAAATTTCTGAATTAACACTTCGTTTATTGCTGGAAATAATTAAAAGATAGCTAATTAGCATTAGAAAATTATTTCACCTCGGATAAACAAATAAAATGCTGCAGACAAGATCACGCGTTTCTCATCATCCTTGATCTCGTTTTGCTGGGCAGTACGAGCCATCATTCTAAAGGCTTGGTTATTTTAGCTGAGGAACCTTGAACAAAAATTCGAAAAAGCCATGATGAAAAAATTCAAGTTGTAAACACTTTTCGCATTATATTTTCTATAATATACGAACGTAAAGTAGTGGCCATGGTACGAAAACTTGTTTGTCCAAAAATAAGCCGGAGAATGTTTACAACCATAGCAGCTTATACCATGATTTTCTTAGAAGAAAACTAAGATCGCCGAGAGCAATGTCGAGCCCATTCTACGTGGAAATGATCCTATATGTTTTGTTTCCAGCCATATGGGTGCGCGTATATGCACATTAAAGGTAATCACCTTTACGATTTAAACCTACTCTATCTCAAAGGACTACCCTCTACACATTCACCCAACGACCTTAAAATATGTATTGGGTACACCTAGCTTACTCCACGTGCGAACGAGCTATTCCCGCAGCCTCCACTTACGCACCAAATCTGAAATAAAAGGTACACATAACAGAGAGCAGTGTATGCTCAAGGATGCTTCGTGCAACAACGATCGCAATATTTCGCACGCAGGTCGTTTCCTTCTTCCAATGATCGTTCAGTCTAAAACGGGAAAATTTGGAAACGATCCTGCTGTCCCCGGGCCTCCCAATCTACTTTTTAGAAAGCGCTACGGGCAGAGTGATGGTTATTTTCTTATGCTGTAGTATCAGTCTTGTAAAAACCGTGGAATCGCAGATGTTCTTTTCTTTTTACATAATGCGGCATTAAAAAACTACGAATGATAGGTACTTTCATGAAGAAAGTGAAATATACATTGTCTTAATAATATGCTCGTCAATGAAAGTTTGTTAGAACATTGTTTTTTTTTTTTTTGTGTGTGGTTGGCCTTAATCCACTCATTTCAGCGGTAATTTAAACGATTTCATGTTCAGAGGAACTTTCTTAAAAGCTGTTGCAGGCAGCTTTTTAATAAAAAGTCCTAATTGAAATAGAAGGTGTTTCCTTGGATATCCCAAATCCAGTCTGATATACCCGTATACACTGTGGAGTTGTTTATGCTAACGAAGCGGCATATATCACTGCTAAGATGAATTTGGGTGGTGACTGTAGGAAACGATATTTGCAATGGAGTTCGGTAGTTTTCATTGTGAAGTGGAGTGAAGTAGCGTATTCCTGATTTCAACTAGGATAATACTCCTATCAACTCGCGCTTATTTTCTCAACCATTCTAGACTAGTCCTATTTATTGATGTTACCCTTATAATTTTCCTGGCTATTGCTCACGGCGTTTCTCCTCAATTTATTTCGAAAGCTTTTCGCCCCCTTCCAAATTTCAGCCCCTTATCACAGCGCAGTAAATATACCATTATTATTTATCCTACATAACATGGCATGATTTTACTAATGATTTGCGAATACCTGTCAAATGCACTTCGCCCCGTTCCTTTGGTTAGTTGCCTGTTATGGTCTGGATCAGCCGCCCCACTATGCGCCTAGATAGATATGCTATCTTAACGTCTGCAATACTTCCTTCATATCGCGAACTGCTCTTTGCTTCTACTGATGAAAATCGTTTTTGTCTTTTTTGTATTCAATATTGTCCGACCGAAGGCTTTGAGGACCTAAGCCCTTATAGGTGCTTAAGTACTCAAATATGCGCCGCAGGTTCTCCCATGGCTTATTTGAGGCTAACGTCATCAGAAAATTCAAGGTTCAAATCAATTCTTTATTAGCCTTGTCTGCAGCTATTCATAATCTAGCCCCCTTGATGCCTGTTTCAAATACGCCGAGAATACAAACTGAGATGTTGTTCTATGTAGCCCGCCACCCTTTCTGATTGGTACATAAGCTCGTAAATTCTGCGGCGGAATATAAATGTTGCATAGTCCGCGCAGATGAATTTCAGGAATTTTGTACATGCCTTCTCCTACATCTGTTCACGCAGTAACTGCCTGAATGGCGACATATCAGTTGAATAAACTATCAATGTATTAAAACTATAACGGGTGTCGCAGGTAAATGTAATCAAGTTTTTAAGACGACGGCTAAAAATGGCCAGTAAATAAACCTACATAAATGTACGTTAATGCAAACGTTAATGCTAGCCGTTTGTAGAGACAATACACAACACGTTGATTGACGCTTCGTTCCTCAAGGCAAGAAATAGCTTAAAACATAACTAATTTTTACTTAATATTTACTCACCTTTCTCGAAAGAAAAATACTACGTACGAGGCCGAGCGCCTCTCAACAGCCATCAGTTGGTTTTATTGGAGCAAGGAGGACCCGCCCTCCATTTAAAAGCTTGGTTAAATTCAGCAAGGATATTAGGTATAGTGGGGATAGTTATAATCTGCACGTATTAATCTAACTTCACGAGCGGTTGAATATATAAGGTTCCTTCTCCAGCACCCTTTCTGCACGGAATCTAGCCTGATCCCTGGATTCACTGAAGTACATTGCTATTCTAGTTATGTTTCCGAAGATCATTATAGATACGTTGTACGCAGCGGGGAGTAAGCTACTCGGTCCATTATACTTGCTCAGGTCTGTCAACATTTAGTTTATTTATTTATGATATTTTCTATTTATTCATTTATTTACTTACTGTACACACCTGCAGTACCAGAACATATTGTTGCAAAGGGAGAGCATACACGAACAGGACAAAAGGCCTGTGAAATTAAAAACAGGTAAACAGAAGTAAAATAGCAAAAAAAGGAAGAAACTACAAGGCATGACTTAGCAATCATTAGAGGGACGACTGCACTAATCTATACGTCTAAGAGGGCCCGGAACATTGACCCGAATCGGCACTAGACAGTTAATTGAGGTGGCCCATTCCAATCATGCATTGATAGTGAAATAAAAAAAAAAGTTTTGATAAGTGTTAGTTCTGCATTGCATTTCTCTGATTTTTTCATGCATACATCAAATCTACTAGACTTGAAATGCGGTGGGAACAAATAAATTTCTTTGTTTTTATTTTTACATCGTAAATTTTACAAACAATTCTCTACCCGGTAGTTATTTCGGCGTGTAGAAAAGAGCTCCAATCCCAGCATTAATTTAATGCTACTAACACTACTAGATTAGGATAAGTTTTGCATAACTCTATGCTTCCGTAGTAACGCATTGCGCAAACATGGTAACACCCTTATATGTTACTTGATCTTCATTTGTCGATTGTTCACTTTAAATTGCTTGTAAGGCTGTTTTTATTTTTCTTTCATCGTCCTCACAAAATTCGTTCCTTCGCATGACCAAAAACAAGAGGCACTTTAATTCGAACTGCCCAGGTTCAACGTGATTTTCGCAGTGCATTCAATAAAATCCTAATTGCTGTCGAAATGATGCTGAACACTAGAGTGTCCTCACTCATATTCAAACGCGATGAGAAACCAACGTTTCTCCATGTTTCAAACTCTATACTTATGAATTCATCCCACATGTGCTTTCTTGCGCTATCTACGATGCGTAGCATACCGCAATAACTGAAAATAGCAGTCCGGAGCGAATTGGTACGACACGATTTTAAAATTATTGCGAAACACAAAACAAGGACCTGAGAAAGTAAGCAAGACATGAAACTCGGGGGTGCTCGTGAGCCTCCAGCCTATTTAGTTTCCTTGCGGTATACCGTAATTTTAATGTCATGCACAGTGAACTCGCTCTCTGGAACGCTTTCTATGATTGGGGATTCCGTCCGGTTCATCCTTCATCTCATTGAGCTTTTCTTCGTTTGAAACACAGCAGAAATAGAGCCAAAACTTGCTTACGGCCTGTCGTTTAAAGGTGGCACAGAGGCGTTGCATGCTAATGCAGGTTGGCGCGAAACCTGCATTAGCATCTCTAATGCACGAATAGATCGAGCGCCCGGTGGCTCCCCATCTGCGCATCCCGACGACGGCCGCGCGTCCCGCTGTATACGAGCGCCCAGTGCGACGAGGTAGTCTCGACACTCACGATGAGAAAGCATCCCAGGGAGCGGGCGTGGCAGTCCTCCAGCTCTCGCAGAGTGGCAGCGGCTGGCCGCAGCCGCGGGTCCTGGCCCTGTTGCAGATCCAAGAGCTCCACATCCACGCCCAGGGAGGCGCAGTGCCGCTGAAGCTCGGGCAGCACATTTTCTTGCACCACGCGACGCTCGTGCTCGAAGTCTGCGCAGAGATGACACCAATTAGCCACAGCCGCAATGCATAACACTGCCGCGTCAGTGACAACACTGTTATGTTAGTAAAGCAGGTTCACTGGCCCAATATCCATTCGTTTTTCTAAGTAAAATAATTCGTAATTTTCATCGATTTTTGCGCTATTATTAATGTCTAGATTTCATTTATTCTACTTTAAACCGCATCCGTTTCATCCGCATCAAGCCGCTGACTAAACCTCGGTTTCAGTTCGCCGCCCAACCCCCGTTTCGCAGTGTTGTGTATAGGTACGCGTTGGTGATGAGGTGTGCAGGACTGCAGCATCTCTCTTCCCATTAGGACCCGGTCAAGCGGAAAGCAAGGAATCCGACAATTTCTCCGCGGATTTTTTTTTTCAGACTTTTTTTTTTCAAATTTTTTCAGTGGTCTATTTCGCGGGATTGGTTATGCAGACCGTGATCATCCGTGGTTTTCCTAACACATCGGAAAAACTGCTTTATAGTTTTACGCACATATTAATCCCTCAAGGCGTCGCACTGTTTGGATCTTCTCTACGGTATAGAGCTATTTTCAGCGCATTGGATCTGCAGTAATATTGCACAATAAAAGAAAGACTAGCTGGAGACGAGACACTGCTTAGAAATACAAAACGAAGACAAAAGGTAAGCCAAATCGTCCAGCTTTGACGATTTTGAGCTCTAAGTCTCGTCTATAAAGAGAGAGAGCGCGTGTACAAGTTCTGAAGTCTGCCAGAATCTCGCATGATTTCAAGATTTCACCTCTGGGGTGTAGCAGTAACAATTAATAAAAATACTAGCGCATATAACACAAAGGCAAATACATAGAAGAAGATAGGACGACCGATCGTTAGCGCTCGTCCTGTCTTCTTTTATGTCTTTGTCTGTGTTATATGCGCTAGTATGTTTTTTATTAATGATGACACACTAACTAGCCCACCTTTCTGTCTCGACTGTAGTAGTAAAGAAAGAAAGCAAGAAAAAAAGAACGAAAGGAAGAAAGAAAGAAAGAAAGAAAGAAAGAAAGGAAGAAAGAAAGAAAGAAAGAAAGAAAGAAAGAAAGAAAACGAAAGGAATAGAAAAAAAAGAAGAAAGAACGAGCGACCTGCTAATGCATTTATTTATGTTTTTGTCTGTGTTATATGCGCTAGTATGTTTTTTATTAATGATGCCAGACTAACTAGCCCATCTTTCTGCCTCGACTGTAGTAGTAAAGAAAGAAAGAAAGAAAGAAAGAAAGAAAGAAAGAAAGAAAGAAAGAAAGAAAGAAAGAAAGAAAGAAAGAAAGAAAGAAAGAAAGAAAGAAAGAAAGAAAGGAAGAAAGATGGAAATAAATAAAGAAAAAAGACAGAAAACGAAAGGAATAGAAAAAAAAGAAGAAAGAACGAGCGACCTGCTAATGCATTTATTTATGTCTAGCGCGAAAAAGTGTGCAACCATTTTTTTTCGCCGACTTCAATCAAAAGGCATCAAGCATTGGTGACGTTATCCTGTCTTCTTGCAACAGTCGGAAGCAAACGTCAGAGCTCGGTCTTATAAAAGGGTTGAACAGGGTCTTATAACAGCATAAAAATATAAAAAATCGACTGTGACGCTATCCATAATTACTGAAGAGAAAGGAGACGTTGCTGATAGGTAGGCCTCACCTCTATCTATTTTCATATCGTGTCTGCTTGGCGTGTGCAAACGGGACGAGCAGTTGTCATTAATCCGACAAGCCACCCACTTGTCAGCTTGTAATATCGCCCTAAGGGATCGAATTGTTTAGAGTAGAAAATTAGTTGTGGTTTAGCTCTGGTTAACCCTAGTTGAATTGCGAAGGTAGCGGCGGAAGCTTCTTTTGCCTGCTACATTATTCCCCTATCACGCCCTATCAGTGTAAGGTGCTACATTAATGGGACACTTAAGCTTATCCTTTATCCGGAGGCAGCGCTAGCAGCGACTGACTGATGCCGCCGACGCCGCTAGCGAGTCAAGGCAACGTGACTGCGTAGAACACCGTCGCCGCCATGCAGAAAGAAAAGGGGGTCCCCCCCTCCCCCCCCCCCCCCCCCTCTTCCTGCTTGGCAGCGAGGGTGCTCTCCGGTTACCGAAACACCGGCTGATCACGGTGCGTGCATCCCGTTCTCACTCGCTTCACTCGCAAGCGGCGTCAGCGGCATCAATCAGTCGCTGCTATCTGTTCGTCGCGCAACGTTCCTGTGGCCAACGCCCCCGCAGCCTCCTGATAATTGCTCTCCTTATTTGTCCTACCACAAATTTTCTTTCATGATAGCCAAGAACTGTTAGTGGAGTGTTTCTTGAAGGAATACGCGTGAAAAATAAAAAAGAAAATGTCTGTAATAGTACATACGTGTCTTGCTCGAACTCCTTCCCTCAATCTATCGAAAAGGTGAAACAGCTGATGAGCTGGGTTCGAATTTCGCATTAGGAAGTAACGTAATCGTCGGCAATTTTTTTATGAGGAGACCGTAGCTACGCTTCTTCACGGCGTAGCTGCGGCCACCCTAGGTCTCGCTTTGGCTGTCATAGTATTGCTGTCGCAATAAAATTACATTAAATGATCGTTGACAAAAAAAAAAAAACGTTTGGTTTGGTTCATGGAGTTTAACGTCCCAAAGCGACTCAGACTATGAGGGATGCCTTGGTGGAGGGCTCCGGAAATTTCGGCCATCTGGGCTTATTTAACGTGCACTGACATCGCACAGCACATGGGCGCCTTGCTTTCTTCCTCATCGAAAAGCGGTCTCCGCCGCGGCCGGGATAGCTACAAAAGGGGGACAGGGCAGGGACGTAAGCTCCGCCTTTAAGGGTATGGCGAGAAAACGGCAAGGTCTTGCTGGGTCTGGCAGGCTGGGGAACAGCCATGCGATACCTCCTAACCTTCAGCCGACGGCGCAAGAACTCGCAGGGCGCCGAAGCTCCGGACCAGAATGAGGGGGTGACGATGAAGTGCCCCGCACCTCCAACCAAATGTTACGATGCGGCAAGCCGATGAAGAAAGACGACAGAACATTACCGATGGCGATGGTAGATGACGTTTAAT
Organism: Amblyomma maculatum; assembly: GCF_055883805.1. Taxonomy (NCBI): domain Eukaryota; kingdom Metazoa; phylum Arthropoda; class Arachnida; order Ixodida; family Ixodidae; genus Amblyomma; species Amblyomma maculatum. The sequence continues at coordinate 111,617,899 of NC_139344.1, read as the reverse complement.
GAATTGCTAGCGGGCCTAGCGCGAGCGCTCCTGCCTGCGCCACTGCCCGCTACTTCGTCCTTGCTCCTCCGTAACAATACTTTCCTCTTGAGCGATACCGGTAAGCTGCTATGCCATAATCTGGGAGTGCTTGCCAAATGCGCTCCATCCCAATCTTATTCTTCTAACTATTTCCTTTTCGTGGTCCGGATCTGCGTTTACTACCTGTCCTAAGTTGACATATTCGCCTACTACTTCCAGTGCTTCGCTACCTAACATAAACTGCTGTTCCTCCTCTAGACTATTGAAAATTACCCTAGTGTTCTGCATATTGATTTTTCAAGCCTACCTTTCTACTTTTCCTGTCTAGGTCATTAATCATTCTTTGCAGTTCATCCCGTAAGTTACTTAGTAAGGCAATGTCATCAGCAAATCGCACATTACTGAGGTATTCTCCATCTACCCTTATCCCTAACTGCTCCCGTTCTAAGTCGCTGAATACTTCTTCTAAGCAAGCTGTTAATAGTACTGGGGAGATCGTGTGTCCTTGCCTAACAGCTTCCTTTATAGGAATTTTGTTATTTCTTTATGCAGAACTATGGTTGCTGTGCACCCCCTATATATAAAGCTTTGCTTGAAAATTTTATACCCTGCAGTTACCTAACATGCATTATCCAGCTTGAAATGAAAAGCAAAAAATAAATTTACATTTGTTGGATGGTCCCCCTCTAGACCGTCTGTAAGCTCTTGGAATATTGTCGGTAGGTATGCAGGTTTCTTTGAGTCATTTTACTAGTCGCCATTAACGAAGAGCCGGCTGCAGACTCTGCTGTTTTTGTTGGCTCCCATATTTACTAAATATGAAAGGAAACTTGCGTCAAACAAGCTGTTAGTTACGAAACGTTGAATATCACAAGTGCTAAATAACCAAATGCTTACCATTCACACACAAAAAGGAAGGTTAATTAATTTGAACCCAGGGATTTCGAATTAGCACCCAACCAGAGGTGTGGCAATTTTCCAACTTCATGCCTGTTAGTATTATTTGCACAAATAAGAGAGCATGCCCATTTGACAAGTACATGAATCGAATGATATTCTACAGCTAAATTAAGAGCCAGCTAATCTAGAACGAGTCTTCACGGCTTACCACCCGTCGTCTATGTAAACACACAGGTGCATAAAAAATAATTCACGAAACGTGGTAAGGTCTGTGTTGAAATTTATATTACGTTCACTTTGACAAACTGGCAGCACAAATAAGACGTGAACTCATAATCGCCTAGAAGGCGTGAACCGAGAAACAATGAGAACCATTACATGCCTTCCGCGAATCACTCCGGTCGTAGCATTACAGGAGAATGCGCAGCTCAACACCATCGATCAGCTGGTGCAGCAGCGCCGTGAGGCGCTCAGACTTAAAGCCTCCTTATCACATTTCATGTAAGCACTGAGGGCGTATGCAACTTCACATATTATTCAGCAGGCACCTGCGCCTGTTCTCCCTCCCTGGAAGTTTGTACAGTTAGGCGACAATAAGCTAACAGATATCCGCAGACCAACGTCTGGCAACTCGGCATCGTCCCTTCGCCAGAGATTTCAAGAGCAAGAGGCTCACCTGCCTCAAGGATCCATTTTAACATACGTGGATGTAAGCATACAAGGCTGTAAAGCAAAAACAGCAATCTACTGCCCACGGAGACCTAGCCTGAATCAGACATCTACGTTTAAACTTTCGGAACAACCTACCTTACTGCGCTGAGCTCGTGACAGTTCAGGAGGCGCTCTGCTCCGTGGACACTATCACTATGCTCCCTACGGCCCAAGTTGTCATCCGCACTGACGCACTTCAAACGGTACGTTTACTCCGATGTGTCAGCCGTTGCCCAAACATATGTCAAGACATTCATCAGCTTGCGGCGCGCATCCCGCAGTCAGCACGTATTGAGTGGGTCCCACGGGACCTTTTGCCTTCACAAAGTCAAGCTGATTTAGCGATGCGCCTCGTGACCCAAGATTCATAATTACCACAGCTCCTTGATGTGGACGACGCTACCCTCATTTTATCAAGAAAGGAACACCTCCGGCGCCGCACACGTGCTCTTATCTCTCCGTGTGCGGTATCCCTCCCCAGCGGTCTCACCCGTGCAGAGGAGGTTGCGCTTAGGTGGTCCGGGTAGGGGTTGCCCTCACACCAGCTGTCACTCGGACGTGGTCTCATTTTCGATACTTGTATCCCCGCCCAGGGGGTCCGATATGTAAAGACGGAAATGTTGAAGCCGACATTCACCATTTGCTGTGGAGCTGCCCAGCTTTGAAACCAACACGTATCCGGCACATGATGATAGCTGGCCTTTCAGCCAACAATCCTGCCTCGTATCTCGCTTGGACTCAGCGACCACATCATCGCTCACTCTTGGACTTCATAAAATCAGCCATCCTTTTTCCATTCATTAAGCATTAGCTCATTATTCATCTCATACCTTACTGATGCCCTGGAGCAATAACTATCTTAGAAAAAAAATAAAAGAAAAAAGAAGTGAACTACTTTCTCTTCCATAAACTATGAAGTAGCGGTGGCGTCTAGATATTGTGGCAGTCTAAGAGACGAAGATAGAGAGCGAGGAGGAAACCGAGAGAGCTCTACAGCCCTTTTTGGCAGATTTTAATGTCATTGTTGCGGATGCTGTGGGCTTTTCGGCAGGTTGTTTTCTGTTTCTGCGAAAGACGCTGTCTTGTTCTGGCCTAACTTATAATATCGACGCGAGGGCCGGTTGATATGTTGCGATCTTCTACTCTTTAGGAAGTCATAGCGGAAAATTATGTTTATGCTTTCAATACTGTGACTCAGCGCATAAGTTTTTTTGAACACATATCCAGTTTACTTGACTGTGACCGACATCTTCGACTTCAACTGTTTGCAACCCCATAGATCGTTCTAGTCCAGACGCACGCAGTGACAGGAGCGGCGAACTTTTGTTCCGTGTTACAGAAGATGCGGGACTGGTTGATACAGGGGTGCCCTGTCGCGCTTCTAGATCATTCACCCACATTCAGGGGCATTCTGACCCTCGTCTAGACCGGATCTATGCATCTTGTGCATTAGTTTCCCGCTGGCTTGTTTGCGAAACTATACCGGTTTCGTTTTCTGCTCATTGCATAGTAGTAGCCCGGCTCGTTGGCAATGACCATTAAAAGCTTAGGCCGTAGTGGGAACCTTGGAAGTGAAACTCATCGCTGGTAAATGACAAAGAATTTATCATCCGTGTGTGCTCAGAGCTCCAATCATGTTTTTCCAGAGATCTACCATTGTTCGCCGCTTGGGAAATGTTCAAGCAAGAAGTACGTGTAATAGCAATTGAACTTGCCTCAATTAAATCTTTATACAAAAAACATTAGGAGCAGGCACTTAACAAAAACTTGTGTAACCTGTATGAACTAGAATGTGAATCCCCTAGATCATATACGGACGAAATTGCTAGCGTCAAAAGTGAATTACAAAGGCATGATGCGGAACGATACTGGGGTGCCTTAATTCTATCTCGTGTCAAGCGTGCTTTGCACTGCGAACGGCCGACACGGCAAGCTTTGCTTGATGAACGTCATCGTAATGGCACATTGGTTACGAGTACGAGTGAGGTTACGTCCGCATTCGTGGATTATTACTCGATGTTGTTTAGGGCCACTCCTCCTGTAAGAAATTGACCTTATCTCGCGTTTCACATCTCTGGTGACCCCTTTATCAGAAGATGATTGTGCTGTAATTAGTAGCCCTTTCACGCAGCAAGAGGTAGAAGTGGAAATTGATCAATTACTTCTCTCAAAAACGCCTGGTCCTGATGGCATTTCCTGTGAGTTTTACAAAGCTTTTAAACAAGTTCTTGCTCATATCCTGCTAGATGTCTTCGTGATGAGTTTTAACCTAGAAGTCCTTCCTGAGACTTTTACAAAATTCCACACAGTCCTAATTCCAAAGAGTACTGATGAAGAAAAATTACGCTCAGTAGAAGGCTATAGACCAATCACACTGGCATATGTGAATTATAAGATCTTCGCCAAAATTTTATCAAATCGCCTACAGTTCGCAATGTCGGTTCTGATTGGCCCTCACCAGACGTGCAGCTTGAAGGGCCGTGTCATACAAAGTAATGTATCTATTGCGCGCACAATTCTCGAATCGTGCTCCTGCTCTCATGATCAGGTTGCTTTACTTCAGGTCGACCTCGCAAAAGCATTTGATCGAGTTCGTCATTCTTTCCTGTTTTCTCTTCTGGAGCGAGCGAATGTTGGTTCTGTAGTACTGAAGGGGGTGCAACATTGCTATAGAAATTGTTCGACTCGCCTAATTGTAAATGGCCACCTATCAAGCCCCGTACCAATCAACTCTTCTGTGAAGCAAGACTGTCCGATGTCTCAGCTGCTTTTTGCTCTTTACTTGGAGCCACTTTGTTAGTGTTTTACATAACAGTAGTATCCATGGCTTCCCTCTCTTTGGAAACGAGGTTGAAGTGCTTGCATATGCGAACGATCTTGCGTTTTTCTGCACCGACAAACCAAGCATAGAAAAAGTTATAACCAGCATAGAACAATTTGGCATTGTTTCTGGTGCTCAGATGAACCACTCCAAGAGTTCCGGCCTTTGCTTTGGTTCGTGGGGCTCAACACCGCCCCTATATGCAGGAGTTGAATGGTCATGTGTGCCCCCAAAACATCCGGGCGTTCCACTACATGCATTTAAGTCAAGTGCAAATTACTGGAAAGAGCGCGTTCCAGTCCTTTAGCGTTATGCTAATACATTTGTTCCCCATCGACTTTCAATATTCGGTCGGGCTCAGGCCTGTAACATGTTTTTGGCGACAAAACTTTATTACGTGCTTCAGGTCCTTCACTGTTCTAGGCATTACATTCAGCGTTTTCACCGAATATTTGCGACGTTTATTTGGTCATCCAATTTTGAACCGATTCGACGTGATAACCTATTCAGACCTGTTTGTGCAGGGAGGCTCAGCTTAGTGCATCTGTATGTAAGGCAGTTAGTTGCCCGTTTCTTCTTTTTTCGTGATTGTTCACATTCGATTATTAGAGCATTCCTACAAGTTAATTTCATGAATCTGCTTCCTGACTTAGTGGTTTCTTCAGATTTTACTGACCGCCCGCAGTTACTAGGATTTATGCAAGAAGTTTATGCTTAGGTGAGGTTTTTGACAGCACGATTCTCGAATGACCACTTATATTCTGTTTCGAGCAAGAGAATATACAAGGAATTGATAGCAATGCTTTTTCCGCCACCACTGTATCGTTCTTTATACTTTGGTCTTAAGGGTCATGATGTGTTAAAGAGGGTGTGCAAATTTCAGATTTCTCCGTGCACAAAACATTTTTTTCTTTAAATTGCACACCGAAGCTCTAGCTGTTAACACATGGCTCCATGAGAAAAATATTTTTGTATCTTCTGTAAACTGCTGTCTGTGTGATGCGCCTGAAACATTTGAGCACTGTTTTATTAATTGCAAAGACGCAATTCTTTTTTTGGGATGTGGTTCAAAGAACTCTAAAGAAAGACTTTGTTTTAAATTCGTACAGCTTGCGGTATCTTGCTGTTACACAATCTTATTACGAACCATATGACATGTTTTTCCTTATTGGACTTCATAGCTTGTGGAAGACACGCATGTTGGATCGCAACGCTGAACCTGTTGTTCCACCTAGACTCCATTTCAGCAGAATGATGCTGCAACTGAAGGGCATTTATGATGAAAATGACTTTCAACCTGATAACCTGATTGGTTTCCGCTGGTGACACAGTGTTTATCTTTACCTGCCTTTTAGTTGTGTTTTCTGTTGTGCATCTCAGCAACGGCTGAGTGCATTGCAAATAGTCTGTGTACATAACCCTTTCTGTACATAACCACGTGTAACAAATACCATGTCTGAAAAAAAAAAAAAAGTAGCGGCGGCGTTGAGGTAGAACATCCACCTCGTATGCAAGAGGACCGTGGATTGAATCCCGGTGCTGTGCAATTCTCCACCAGATTTATATATATATAAAAAAAAATCAATGTGTCAATGTGTCAATGAACAGGTTTGGGGTGCGACCTGATGCCGCTGAACACCTCCGACAACGCACTCCCTCACCAGAACAGGAATTGGCCACCCTGGTGAAGTAATTGGCCACAACCTCCCATTATTAGTTTTTTCCGACTACGAAGTGCGATAATTTTGTAATCTGAGCGGGTACGAAAAGCCACGGAGCTTGGCCGAATTCTTATTGTCTGTTTTTACCTGTTCTCTATCAGGTTGAGCATCCGAAATCGTATTCTACTACCAAAAATCTTTGGTATCACGAAGCTTACTAACTCAGGTGCGACAAGCACAGCCTTGATTGAGAGCTGGTTGCTCTAAACACCTACTGCGTAATGGGCATTAAATCTTGATATTTTAAAATTTTAGCTCGACTTTGTAGTCGAACGGTGAAGCTTGCAACAAAAACAGATCACGGAAGAAGGTACAGAGCGTTATGTACTACTTTGTATTATTGTAAAAAAAAAAAAAAAAAAATCGCACTTTGTTTTTAAACCAAAAGACACAACAAACGTTATTCGCGACATGAAACGAAGAGTCACACAACTGCGACCATGTTCCGCGGAAGTAGGTTGGTGACGTCGAGTAAAGCAGCTCGATACAGCACGTGGAAGTCGCATCTATCGTCGGCAGCCTCACCAGAAGCAAGGCATCAACAGCGGCTGCGAAAGTGGCCTGAACGCAGTTACGTCGATCAGGACTAGCCAGGACAGTAGGAAGTACCCAGGAGCGCGCGAATACATGTGCACAGGTAGGAAAGCAAGACGTACGAGAGACGGAGAGAAAGGAGAAACGTTTGGCGAAAGCACCGGACTATGCTCGCGGCTACAACGGCGCAAGAATGCGGCCGCTCTTTTCGCCGGCGCCGTACCACCACTTGTGGCCATGCGTCAAGGAGGATTACGCGCCAAGTCGGTGGAGAGCGTACATCACGCGCCTTGTCCGCGGTCGCTCCATCAACGTGCTGCCGGACTCGGCCGCGGCACTGCGCCACTCAGTGCGAGCCCCTAGAGCCACTGGACTCTACGAGCCCCGTCCGTCGGCTTTGGCGCCGGCCGGAAGAGGGAGGCTCACGTGACGGCTTCAGTCATCATTCAGCGCTGCTCACTCGCTAAAGGAGCTCGGCTGGTATCTTTTTTTAGCGTGACGGTAGCTTGCCAAACCGGACTGACACTGTCTAGTTTTCTTTCTGTTTTCAATTGCATACATTTTATTTGAAATACACGTGCGATTTACTAATGAGTAGGGGCGAGGGCCCAGTTTGAGCTTTCGCGAGAACTAGCAAAGTACAGTTAACTTTTTGACAGTTGAACCGTGTATTTCTTGGACATTGTTGGTTTTGGTCGAAAAGTGGGCTTCGGCGTGGTTTCCCTATGTAGCGTACTTTACATACGAAGGAGAGAGAGAGAGAAAGAGAGATTGCCACCCTTTCTTAAACACTCCCTTGATGTTGAGGCTTTCGAAACTCGGTTTGCCTCCGAAACAGCGCAGCGGGGTTCGCGGAGCCTCTTTGAAGCGAACACTTTCACGCCGGGCTGAGAGACACCTTTACTCATCCTTGTCCGGCGCAAGGTTTCAAAGCAGCCCCTTCTCGTAGCCGAAGCGGACGACTAAGCCTCGGTGCCACCCGCCACTTTCCGTCCTCTATATCTTTCTCTTATCTATCCCTTCTCTCTCATAAATGTGGAAAGGCGGATTTGTCTCGCTCCACGTTGCCACCTGCCAACCGATGCAGGTAAGCTGCGGACGCCGACAGCATGAAAATTAGTAACGAGGTAAGAAATAGGAGCGCTATGCAGAGTGGGCGGCCTACTATGTGTTTTCGTCATTGTTTCTCGAGTCGATGCACTTCATCAGCTGTATCTCATCATCAATCAGCTCAAGCCGGAGCCTTGCCAAAAGGGGATGTTGGGCACTTTAACTTCGCCTATGAAAGGAACGTTTGCTCTCGCTCCGTATAAAATGGCATAAGCTCGCATAGGGCATAAAAACTGATACGGCCCTTTATCTAAGGCATAGGATACCACTGAGTCATCCATCGCAGGAATGGTTTCGCTACGTGCAGGCTGTTATTGCGAGGGGCTACTCTATTAAAGGACAACTGACTGGTAAATAAATAAGAACAAAAATACCTCCCCTGAAACACTAATGCATTGTACTGTATTGCAGGCTTAACACAATTTTTGACAATAGACACTTAGGTTCCAAAGGACACAGTTCTCTTGGTCACCAGAAGAGGAAGTTAAATGAATAGGGAAATGGTATTACAGCGACCCAAAGCCGGGAGGGCCCGGGAATGCTCCCCTGATCTGAGTTGTGTTTTGAAGATTGTGAGGAGGGTTATTTATTTATTTATTTATTTATTTATTTATTTATTTATTTATTTATTTATTTATTTATTTATTTATTTATTTATTTATTTATTTATTTATTTATTTATTTATTTCGACCTCAAAGGCCCCAATGAAGGGGTATTACATGAGGGAGTGGGTTACAGGGCATAATATTGCTTCGAGTGATGCTTTGAACATTGATGGGTCTGTATGGAGCACGACGTCGGCAGGCAAGTCATTCCAGTCTTTTGCTGTGCGAACGAAAAACGAATATAGATGCGCAGATGTGCGGGTTTGCGGAGGATGGGTTGTCTTTTCGTGGTTCGTGCGGCTGGAGATGCGGTATGCAGGGATGATAACAGATTCGTGCGAAAGATGATAATAGAGTTTATGAGAAAGAGATAGTCTTGCGATGCTACGCCGGTTAGCTAAATTTGATAAATGATCATTGCATTTTAGTTTCGTTACGCTTTCATGATAAGAATATGCAGAGAAGATGAATCTTGCGGCTCGGATTTGTATTGCTTCTAGCTTGTTAGAAAGATTAAGTTGATTATTGTCCCAAATAGCGCATGCATATTCTAGTTTGGGCCGTACAAATGAGGGTTATGAGCATTGTTTGGAGTTTGGGAAAGACTGGAGACAGCGAGCATTTTTTTCCCTGTCTGATGCTCCTGATGACGCTGGGCTTCATTTGCATACCGGCCCTGGCAAAACCGCTCACTTCCATTTCCTCAACGTTTGGCTACCATTGGATGCCACTGATATATGCACTTTGTTTATTTCTTATTTTATCTTGTAACTGTGTACTTTTATGAATGTATGCATGCATGGACATATTTAATCAACTGCGCACCATGTATCTTATATCTCCACTCCTGTCATAGCCCCTGAGGGGCTGCAGTATGTGGAAATAAATAAATAAGATCGGAAGAGCACCAAGCTTTCGCAGCCGTGCGGCCGCAACTAACAGAATGCTGTCCACCCGCAGGGAAGCCATGGCTCCAAAGTGGAGAGGGAGAAACCTAATGTCAGCGTGGTGATATGGGGCCCCTTTTACCCGGCATTCGATTCCATAGCCTGTACCCAGCCCAGGCTCGGGTCTTTGGTGCTTCTGAGTCCAGGAGGGTTCTCGCTATCGCCCTAACGGTACACTGTTACACACATTTGCTGGTTCCAGACACCGGGAAATTTGTGGAATGAACCTGCATTGGGTGCAGCAGGCTAGCTGGCCACACGCTCTCGGCCTACTGACGCTCCACATTCCCCGTCAAACCATACCATACATATGACCAACTGGGTATTCACGTTCGATATGCCGTTGCGAAGAGCGGCTGTCGCATGTTCGGGCTACCATAGAGGCTTTTGAAAATTACGTGCCATTGCACAAAGAACAATACGTGCCATGGTAGAAGCCGCATAGGCGATGGGACATGTGACAGCCGCCCGACTGGTGACCCGCACGGCGGCAGGTTAGGGCTGCAAAGGTTCAATAAGCTTTAATTAAGACCTCTGGCGATAAAATTTCAGGTTTTTGTTGTGAAGTCTATACCATGCAGTACTACGTGGCGTGTGACGTAGAGGGCGGCTAATCGCCAACCTGCTCTCATCCTGATCTTGCTCGCTTCTCATAAATGCTGCGCTGCTTAGTTGCACACGAACAAAGGAACTGGACAAACGCTGAGGTTAAGCGCAAGAGGTTATGAGAAGATGTTCCAACTAGCCCAATCCCAAGCACTTCTTAACTTGCTGACTTTACAGTCGCGACGGACGGGCCTGCAGCCTTCACAATAGCAAAGTACCGACACACTAGGGAGAGGAAGAATGCCGACCGTGCTCCGGTTGCGTGTCCTGAAAACCATTTTTATTGAACCTACATCAGCACACAGGCGTTACAATGAACAGCGTTGGAAGAGGTTGCAGCCTTTTCCTGGAATGTAAATCACAGCAGACGTATTCATAAAAAATAATTCAGGAATGCTCTTGAAGACCCTCGTCTTGCCTCCTCTCACTTGATTGTCTTCAGAACTTGAGATTTCCTGAGACATCAAAACATGAATCGGAACGACGCGCACATATACGTGCTCGTGCGTATACCACTGATGTACGATTTTCGATTGGCTTTCTCCCGCTCCACCACGCACCGTAGCTTACCGTCGCCTTCCGCGAATGCGGTGTCATTAGAGAGATTTAGCTTACCGTGATCCGCGATCCGCTACGGCGACCCTCTACTGCGCGTGGGCGGGGCACACAAGATGATTGGTCCTGACGCGGGAGGTCTATGTGCCGACATCAAGTATGTGGCGCCATCTATCGGCGTCAAGGGGATCTGGGCATGCGCAGTGGAACGTGCGGTGGCGGATCACCGTAGCGGATCGCGGATCACGGTAAGCTAAATCTCTCTATTACCCTCAAAGGCGCTTGAGACGAAAAGCAGAAGCACCTCGACTCTTCACTTCCCACGGATTCGCCTCGGCATCACACGCCAAAAAATTACTCGAGAAGTTAGACCAGCTCATCAAGTCTCGATGCACCAGCCTTCCAGCTTGTCACTGCCAACCGCAGCCCTCCCGGTGCATCAAGGGGTAAGGCAACCCCAGGCACATCAAGTTCCATCAAATACCCCGCGGCATGACTTCGGCTCTGGGACCGGAGATCGCACGCAGCTCGGCGCCAATTGCGACGCTTGGGAGTCTCGGCGCAGAGGCGGTGGCGGTTCCAGAGAGGAGCACGGATGCGGCCGCAACATCGATCCGGAAGTGCGCGCGGCTCAAAATCGATTACGCAGGTGTTCCGCGCGATCCCCCGTGGGGACAGATGTACGTGGTCGGCGGCCGGGAATGCGGGAACGCAAGATAGCTGATACGGAAGAGAAACGGCGGAACAGCAAAAATCTTCGCTCGAAGAAATGAGGCTATACGCCGCCGCGAGAGCGGCCGTTTCAGTTTCGCGAGTGAGGAATGCGAAGTATCCATCAAATCGCCTTTTTTTTTTGTTTATGTGCTCTTTGCACTTCGCGTTTTCTACAATCACCTTCGCGTATTCGCATAGGAAGTGAAGAATTCTAAGCATGCCATTTGTTTGCCGCACTTGTTCGCGCCTTCGGGGCAAGTAGATCCGCTTTGATTTGGCCCAAACCTGCGCGGTATGGAACGAAAACTTGGTCGCGGTTGTTCGAGCCACTACAAACATGATGCAACTAATAACTGGATGCCGAAGTGAAGAAGTATTTTCGACAAAATATCAATAATTTTTGCTGTTTGGATGGCTGCACCCAAATGAAAGCTTTCTTGAAATACGAGCAAACGGACAGATAAGAAAAAACTTCTAAGAGAACCATTAAATCGTAGTAGTGTGATTAACATAGGGTTCAGCAGCGAGTGTTCAGAAGAAAAAAACAATACTACAGCAAGGGCGGGGAACAAAAAGAAACGCTGCCAAAGTTTTCGATTTGCATACTACCGCTACGAAATTATTCCCAGCAGCAAAACAAAAAAAAAAAAAAAAGGAAAGAAAAAGGCAGCAGTGAAAGGCGCAGCAGCGGTCTGGTGTTGCAGGCTAATAAGTTTTAGTGCGCCGTACGTTAGTTCGGAATGGTATTTCTTTTTTTTCACCATGGCTCGTTAGTTTCCCACCTCGTTACGGTGATTGCTGTTTTGTTATCTTTAATTCCTCGAAGCTGAAACGCGGAAGGAACTGAAAGTTCCTACGATGAATCTGCGCATACTCCCGTTACTTAAGCCTGCTCTCTGCTTTATGCATTAGAGCGTACTTCGCTGAAAAATCAGTGCGAAATTACGAAAAAACCTTGACTTTGATCCCCTCTTCAAAGCAACGTAAGAAACATAAGGCCTACGCTGTTACCAAAGGCTTTTGGATAACATTTCTTTTTTTTTTTTTTTTGCATCACGAATATACTAACAGTATTTACACCATCCAATAAACACTCTCAATGCACGCTGGAAAATGCATTGTCATCCAAGCAGGCGTTTTTTTTTTTTTTAATGCGTGTTAGTGCACATGCTTTTGGAGCTGATGAGGTTGACACAACAAGCACGCGACCTAGGAGTCAGATATTACGAAAACACTAACAACGATAACGCCACACTGTCGGAGCAGTCAGAAACCGACAAGTACGCAGAATAGCTAATCGACTTCCCCACGTACAGCAGGCGCGCTGGGATAGGAAAGCAGCCTCTGAGGTGGAAGGTGCACTGCGAATTTGCAGAAAAACATTTGCAGTTTCCAGTAATGGCAGTCACAAACCACGCACACCACAAGAAAACGTGGGTGCTTAATGCAAATGGTTGGTGAAGTGTGCTTCAGCCATTGATATTCTTTTTACTTTATTCACACACTTATATTTGAGCTGTGATCCCTGACTTCAGATGTATTCGCTACCAACGACTTAGAGCAAACGTGTGGATAGAGAAAAGAATGGTGACAAAATGTCGCCCCAACAGACCGGGAGTTATAATGAAATGCTATTAAATCTGCCTGCGTTTACGCATGTAAACACACTGTAAACCCTTGAGATCTCTTTTATCCCTTTAAGTACAAATTACGGCCGGTACTATGCTTGGTATCTCGGAACGATTGCACGGCGGGTTGTATGACCTATTCACGCACAAGCTTTTGGCAGACCTGCCTGTCAGAGAGGCTGGATTAAAAATGGAATACAACAAAATGGCATTTAATTTCTATATTTATCTGGCCTTCAGCGGAAGGAGGATCTCCCGCGAGAAGTCTTGGAGAAGCTTTTTCGTACAAAACAACGACTAAAGCGATGCAAGGCAGTTTAATCGATCACGGGAGAGATGACTGACCGAAGCTCTTTTAGATTTCATCTATTGCTACGCTCTTAACGTTTCTGCCGCTGTTCACTACGACCGTCCTGATGCTATAGTTTAGTTTCACCAATCCTTCATTAACGATGCTTATTATCTAATCCTGCTGCGTGATAGTCCATCCGTGTAAAGCGGGCAACAAGCAAATTACTATTAGTCTATTAGTTGGCCGAGAAATAGCTTCGAGTATACTTTCTCCTTGCTGTGACTGCAATGACGACGTGAAAGATGTTGGGAGCACAAAGGTTGAGCATTGAAATCTTGCACTCAGCGCGACTGCGCAAAAATATAAATAAAAAAAAAAATCGAACAAAAAGGAGGGGATTAAAACTGAGTTTATTTAAGGAATGCACTCAGGGGAGTTAATTCCGTTGACGACGGAGCGGCAAATCCCTGTCGCCCAGAGCAAGTCGCAGGTCTGAGTGCGAGCAGAGCTTTTATTTCTACGAAATAGCCGCTCGCGCAGACGACATTAAATTGGACAGGGTAAACTTGGCGCGGAGGGGAAGCGCAAACAGCGAGCCTCTCGCGGCCGCCTTCAAAAGTGACGCACTTTCGATTGCTTTTCGCTGCGGGCACCATTAGTACGCTAATACGTTCCTGATGACCTTATATGGGAGCGACAGCCTGCGGTGACACGTCATTATTTTTGGGCCGCAAATGCGCGGGGCAATGTAGAGGAGACCACACAGAGCGCCGATGTCAGGGCTAACAAAATGTCCCCTCGCTCGATGCGAGCTGCACCAGCTATCAGGCTTGCCACTGATATGTGCTACCAGTGAGGAAGAGCTTTGACTGCATACGCTGCTCACAGCATTGCGTCGCTCCAGTAGCGCCTGGTGGCGCATGTCATACCGTGAAGGCTTCCCTGCCAAAGGCCTGATGGCAAGCACTGAAGAATCACAGCTCAACTCGTTCAAAGGACACGCGCAACAGGGTTCCGAAAAGAGGGCAGCGCTTTCCCTGCTTTGATTCTGCAACTGCACATTACGAGACGCTGAAAAGGTTTACTGGACGTATTTCCAAGGCAATTTGTTTTTCATATTGGCCGTTTTCTATACGTCTGTATCTGCCTGACGAACTTGAGGCCTCTGCGAGCCTCTGCTTCGCAGCGTCTCTGCGCATAATTCTATTCCCTTTCACTTGCCACACTCCAGGTCTGATCGTGAGACATGTGGCAGAGATAAAGGTCTCTCAGATATTGGATAAAGTAGTTTCGCAGTCTCAAGGTGGAAATAAATATCCACTACGCACCTAATACAATTTAACAGGTGTTGAGGAAAAAGCATTACAATAAACTTCGTGCACAGGTAGCAAAAAAAAATAATAAAGAAAACGAACTGTCCGTTGGTGGCTAGAGATACGCTATCCTGGACACCACGAACCTTGATTGATGGCAGTATACTATTTCTAGACGAACTGTACTTTACCTTATTCTTGTCGCCCTACATCATGGTGGCAAGCGACTACACACACTCCGCTCTTTCAAGCTCTTCGATTCCCCGCTGTGGACGATAAGAATAGTGCTGATTCAAAGGAAAATATTGATTACACTCTGCAGGTCATGGAGACTGACAAACCAGCCCGAAATACAGTTTCCTGGGCTCCAAGCAAAGGTAATGGTTCAATCTCATTGAAATTTATTTGCAACTCTTGTACGAACACAAACACATCCTCGCTATCTCCAAATTTAAGCACTCGGCGCCTCAGAGGATAAGTACAAAAGACAATCGCGAGAAAAGAATCCGAACGCCCGAGGGGCATTGCTTTCGTGCATCGGACAGGATCGACCCAGCCTTGCCTCTGCTCGATGATGTGGCTGTATTCGTTACGCCTTTCAACATTCTTTTTTTTTTCAAAACGGTTTAATGGATGCTGTCTATAGTACAGACACAGTCGACTGTGATCAGTCTGTTCGCACGTATCACTGTTTCTGCAGCTTTAAATTGTTTCTGCAAAAATAAAGCGTTCATAAACTGGCCCCATGGCCGCGAAAATGCGAAGAGAAAATCAGAGACAGCTGAAGCATACCTGGAACGGAGAGGGCTATGCAGAACCGCAGATAATCGCGCACAAAACATCTCCAAGTTAAGCGGCGCGGAATTGATTATGACACGCATTTGCGGCCCCCTCCGATTTTGCTTGTCTCCAACACTTCCTGCTCGGCTTATGCAGAAAGCACGGCAGGTTCTTCACGCCTCATCCTCTTTGGTACGGCTTCGGTGAAACTCGATAAAATGTCTTGACGGCGATGTCTATTGGCCTCACACTCAGCCTCATCAAATCTGGCGTCTTGAGTGACTCGCCGCACGCATTCTTAGTACCCGCGATACATTACTGGACAAGAGAGAGATCAACTCTTTATTTCTGGTTTCAGTCTGCTCTTTCTTTTTCCTAGCCTCGAGCACGTCGAAATTCTTGCACTGCCGATATATATATATATATATATATATATATATATATATATATATATATATTTTTTTTTTTTTTTTTCACAAGAGTTGTTCGCAGCCAGCAGCAAGAAAGCTAGCCGTCGATGCACTTCCAAGTTTTCGCCTTAAGAACAACTGGCCGTAGTTCTTTGCTCCCTCTACATGTGCACTTATCAAAGTTGAGAAGTTAAGCCGTCCAAGCAAGCGATATTTGAAACTCTCTGCGCTTTCAGTGGACAATGCCTTGGTGATTTCTACACTCTGAAATGCCCATAGAAACGAATTCGTTCCACACTGCAAAAATGTTTAATTCACCCATGCTTACCTAATGTAGCATGCACATTAAACCGTTGTAGTGGCAAATTACTTTTATTCGTATATTCGCCCCAACGCGCTGGGAACTTTTAACTTGGGCATTTTTCTGCAGGCATCTTTTCGTCTTTTCTCGGTAAACTAACACTGTCATACAGTGTACACCTTCGGTAAACCCATAGTATTGCATATCCTAAAAGAGCACTATGCGCACTGCACACTGTTGCATCCTTTCTGCATACTGAATACTCCAAAAAAAGGTTGGTCTGAATTTACTCGTCTGCGAGATCAGCTTGTTACTCGCTTTAAACTAAGACCTACGTGGCATAATTTTCATCGTCTGGAGTCTTAAAAATAAGGTGATGCTAACAATATTCCTCCAGCCCTTGAGACAGTATAGGCGATCGGAATCCTTGCTTTAGGTGACGAGTTCTCTTGGTGTATTCTTGAACCAAAATTTCGTTGCCTGGCTTTTTTTTTTCTTTTTAAAGAAGAAAAGAGGCATTACATGGAAAAGTTCGTGTACTCGATACCGCTCAATACTTGCCCAGCTGATACTGAATTAGCAACACATAGACGGACGAGATCATTTGCTACATGCACGCTGTGTGAGGCCAGTCACACTCCGCAAAACGAGGTTAAACTAAATGACAACTGAGCGCGGGCGAAACAGTAACCAAGTAGCCTGAAAAAACAAATGGAAAAACTAGGCCAGATGCATAGAGCTCAGACTGGCGGCGTTTTTGACGCCAGGATCTGTTGGGGTTTCTTTTAATCGATGGATTTCTTTTTCTCAATGGACCCTGTTCCTGGTGATTGTTCAGTGGCGGCAACGCCATGTTGTAGTTGCTGCTTGTCGTAGACAAGATTACAGAGGCAGTTGTGCTGAGAAAAGAAAACCTAAATGCGAAACCGATACTTTGCAGGCACTGTGTTAAATATATGCACAACATTATATGCACAACATATATATATATATATATGTATATATATATATATAAATATATGTATATATATATATATATATATATATATATATATATATATATATATATATATATATATATATATATATATATATATATATATATATATATATATATATATATATATATATATATATATATATATATATATATATATATATATATATATATATATGAAGGAAACAAGCCAACAGTCGGCGAAGCCAAGGAAAGCATTGGGGATTGTATTTTTGTATTTTTTTTTTTAAATTTTACTTCGGTAGTCACATAAATTAGTAAAGTAATCTGTTTATGGGAAAGATAAATAAACACAAAGTAGAAGGAAAAACAACGTGCTGATGGTGGGGACCGAACCCACGACCTCCGAATATCGCGTCCGGTGCTAATATATATATATATATATATATATATATATATATATATATATATATATATATATATATATATATGTATTGTCACGTTGGGTGATTGAGGATATCAAGAATAGCAAGGGGTTAGCTCCGATACAAAAGCGGTGAGCAGCACAGACGCAAAACCCGCAAGCGACACTTCGTCGTCCTTCACTCAGTCATGCGCCACCTGGTAACGCTAGGTGGCATTATCCCCCCCTTCCGAAAAAAATGAAAAAAAAAATGTGGAGACGGCCGGTGATAACGGTGTGCCAAGTAAGAGAGTGGTCACAGGAGGTGGCCGTGCGTTATCGCTGGTAGTACGGCTTCAGCCGCACAATGTGCACAATGTCCGAGCTGGGCTTCGACGTTTTGAAAGTGCGGCGCCGTCTGGAATAACTTCATAACTGAGGTCACTCACACGACGCAACACTTTGTACGGCCCGAAGTAGCGGGAAAGGAGTTTCTCTGACAAGCCTGGACGGCGAACTGGTGTCCACACCCACACTTGGTCCCCAGGTTTGTAGTGAACCTGGCGGTGCCGGAGGTTGTAGCGGTGTGCGTCAGAGGTCTGCTGCCGCCCGATGTGCACACGGGCAAGCTGGCGGGCTTCCTCAACGCGGATGGCATACTGCTGGGCATCTGGGGGAAGCTGGTCATCATCTGGGCACGGGAGCATGGAATCGAGCATGCTCTGAACTTCACGCCCGTACACAAGTCGAAATGGTGTGAAGCGCGTTGTTTCTTGTTGGGCTGTATTATACTCAAATGTGACGTACGGCAGCACCTCGTCCCAGGTCTTGTGCTGCACATCGACGTACATTGACAACATGTCCGCAATCGTCTTATTTAACCTTTCGGTAAGACCATTGCTCAGCGGATGGTACGCTGTGGTCTTGCGATGGGTCGTGTAACTCAACTCAAATATGTGGTCGATGAGCTGCGAAGTGAAAGCTGTCCTTCTGTCGGTAATGACATACGAATGGGCGCCATGCCGCAAGACTATGTTATGCATGAAAAATTGGGCTACTTCGGAAGCTGAGGCATGAGGGATTGCCTTTGTCTCAGCGTATCGAGTCAAGTAATCAGTAGCGACTACTATCCATTTGTTTCCGGCCTGCGACAAAGGGAAAGGGCCAAGGAGATCCATGCCGATTTGGTCGAACGGAATACGTGGTGCTCTAACGGGCTTGAGAAATCCGGCAGGCTTCAGAGGCGGTGTTTTACGGCGCTGGCATTCGCGACAGCTTCTTACATAGCGTTTCACAGTTGCGGAGAGTCCTGGCCAGTAATACATGTTGCGGACTCGAGCAAGCGTCCGTGAGTAACCCAAATGACCAGACGTCGGTTCGTCGTGGCAAGCAAGTAGAATATCCGCACGGAGCTCGCATGGTACTACCAGACGGTAAGCTCTTTCTTGGCCTTGGGAGTTTCTTTTATACAAGACGCCTTGCTGCATACAGAATGAACCAATGTGCCGAGATATGCGTCGAGGGAGCGTCGTATTACGCCCTTCCAGATAATCGATAAATGGAAGGATGTCTCGATCAGCTCTTTGTCGATCCCTGAGCTCAGATGCACTGAGAGCTCCTAGAAAGCCGTTGTCGCAATCGGCTGCAGCATCGTCAGTGTCAACGGGGGCTCGTGACAGCGCGTCAGCGTCTTCGTGTTTGCGGCCTGACTTATAAACAATAGTTATGTCAAATTCCTGAAGCCGTAAACTCCAGCGTGCAAGTCGTCCCGATAGGTCTCGCAGATTTGCCAACCAGCACAAACAATGATGGTCCGTGACGACTTTAAATGGTCGGCCGTAAAGATAGGGGCGAAACTTCATAGTGGCCCACACGACCGCCAGGCATTCCTTTTCCGAGGTGGAGTAGTTAGTTTCGGCGCGAGAGAGTGTGCGGCTAGCACAGGCTATTACTCGCTCGATCCCGTCTTGATGCTGAACAAGGACCGCGCCAAGACCGATACTACTGGCGTCAGTGTGCACCTCTATGTCAGCCGCTTCATCGAAGTGCGCCAGAACAGGGGATGTTTGAAGGCGCTCGCGAAGCAAAGAGAAGGCCGTCTGCTGCTCAGAGTTCCACACAAAGGAGGTGTCCTTCCTTGTGAGGCGCGTCAGAGGTTCCGCAATTTGAGAGAAGTCCGCAATGAACCGCCGATAATATGCGCACAGGCCGAGAAAGCGCTGAACAGCCCTCTTGTTAGCTGGAACGGGAAACCGTGCGACGGCAGCAGTCTTATCGGGATCCGGGCGCACCCCATCAGCGCGCACAACATGGCCAAGGAACTTGAGTTCTGTATACCCGAAGTGGCATTTCTCGGGCTTCAGCGTGAGATCAGCAGAACGGAGCGCTTCCAGTACAGCTCGAAGGCGTTCGAGGTGTTGGTCAAATGTTTCGGAAAAAACAACTACGTCGTCCAAGTACACAAGGCAGATCTGTCACTTGAGGCCAGTAAGGACGCTGCCCATCATCCTTTGGAATGTAGCTGGGGAAGAGCACAATACAAATGGGAACTCTGAATTCATATAGGCCATCTGGAGTGACAAATGCGGTTTTTTATCGGTCTCTTTCGTCTACTTCGATTTGCCAATAGCCGCTTTTCAAATCAATAGATGAAAAATTCTTCGCACGTCGCAATCTGTCCAGTGAGTCATCGATGCGCGGCAACGGGTATACATCTTTCTTTGTCACATTATTCAATTTCCGATAGTCGACGCGAAATCGAAGAGTGCCGTCTTTCTTCTTGACCAGGACTACTGGTGAAGACCACGGACTTTGTGAAGGCTGCACAACACCATCATCCAGCATCTCCTGAACCTGCGTCTGGATCACTTCTCGTTTTTTGGCAGACAAACGATCAAGCTGCTGTCGTATAGGGCGAGCGTCGTCATAAGTAATGATGGGATGTTGTGTGATGGGCGTTTGACGAACCTTCGAGGAAGAAGCAAAACAGTGCTTGAAGTCCAGCAACAGTAGCTCTAAGGCTCGCCGTTTCTCCTTCGACAAGTGGCAGTTAATGTCGATGATGTCAAGAGATGGCTCATTAGTTTCGACCAACGTGGATGCAAAACAGACCGGATCGTGCGTAACAGGGTCAGCGAAAGCGATAGCAGTTCCCGGAAACAAGTGCCGGTGCTCATTTGAAAAATTTGTGACAAGGAGTGCAGCCCGGCCATTGTGAAGCGACAATAAACTTCGAACAGCGCACATGCCTTGAGCAAGCTGGAGTGAATGGTTCGCTTCCGCTACAGCATCGCCGGTACGGAAATCGTCACAGGTAACTTCCACAAGAACACTGCTTCGCGGCGGCAGCGAGACGCTCTCGGCGGAAACGCGAAGTGCGGCATTGCAAGGACTGCTACTATCTCGTTAGGCAGATTGTTCCATCGAAAATGTGACGCTTCTATTTCGCAGGTCGATAAACTGCTCCGTACTCTCGCAGAAAGTCAATGCCGAAGATAAGGTCACGGGAACAGTCACTCAAAACGACGCAACTAACGACGAACGCATATCTGTTAATCTGAATACGAGCCGTGCACATACATCCCCTTTGGGGTAACTATATGACCGCCGGCGGTTCGAAGGTACACACCTGGCCAAGCAGTGAGCACCTTCCTCAAAACAGTCGCCATGCGACCACTCAAAATCGAATAATCCGCACCGGTGCCCACTAATGCATTGACTGTAGTACGACCGTCTAAAATAACAGGAATGTCCAGAGAAATGCTTTTGGCTTCCCTTGGGGACGGTACCAGCAGCTCGCGGTCGGATCGAAGCGGCGACGACGGGAGGTCTTCAACGCAGCGACTACCAGCGGCCTCGCCCCCGAAGGTCGCTGTTTTCAGTTTTCCCGAGCAGGGCTAGACGAGCGGCCTTGCCCCTCTCGCGAGAAACCTTGGGTGGACGTCGATGAGCGCCTTGGTGAAGGGGAGCGGACTGACGCTGCGAACGAGATGAACGCTGTTCCGCCAGGTACTCTTCAATAACCCGGGGTCGTTGACCTAACCGGGGAGGAGGCGAGTCGATGCGGAAGCCGTGAAGACCGAGGCGTCGATAAGGACAATCCCGGTAGAGATGGCCTGGTTCACCGCAGTGGAAGCAGAGTGGACGGCGGTCAGGCGTGCGCCAAATGTCGGCTTTGCGTCGAGGCAGGGGACGTTCGTCGAAGTACTGCACTGGTTGCACCGAGGGCAGCGGAACTGTAGGCGGCGCGGGAATGGGTGGCGGTGGAGGAGGAGCCTGACTCTGCAGGACTTCCGCATATGTGGGACGATTTTCGGTCCCCGACAGCAATGGAGGGTTCGTATTCAGATTCGGTAGCCACATAAATTAGTAAAGTAATCTGTTTAGGGGAAAGATAAATAAACACAAAGTAGAAGGAAAAACAACGTGCTGATGGTGGGGAACGAACCCACGACCTCCGAATATCGCGTCCGGTGCTCTTCCAACTTTGTGACAAGGAGTATATATATATATATATATATATATATATATTTTTTGTTTTGTTTTATTTTTCCTGAATTTTTTTTCTTCTTACTGTGCCCTTACGTCTTTTTCGTCATGTTTTGTTCTTCGTATCACAAATAACAGCCAGTTGGCAGTGAGTGCATCATCGGTGTGAACGTCTTGCTGTAATTTCTTCTGTGTGTGTGTGTGTGTGTGTGCGTGTGCGTGTGCGTGTGCGTGTGCGTGTGCGTGTGCGTGTGCGTGTGCGTGTGCGTGTGTGCGTGTGCGTGTGCGTGTGCGTGTGTGTGTGTGTGTGTGTGTGTGTGTGTGTGTGTGTGTGTGTGTGTGTGTGTGTGTGTGTGTGTGTGTGTGTGTGTGTGTGTGTGTGTGTGTGTGTGTGTGTGTGTGTGTGTGTGTGTGTGTGTGTGTGTGTGTGTGTGTGTGTGTGTGTGTGTGTGTGTGTGTGAGTGAGTGAGTAACTATGAAGTGTCCCAGAAGTCTCCGGAATCAGTTTGGTTGATCAATGTGGAATAACAAGGTAATCACGGAGATTAACTATAAGAAAGTGAAAGAAAGGATGCCGCTGGCGAACACTCTCAGAGATAGGTTATACGTAACATGAATTCTTAAGAAATCAGATTAAAAAGCCGTCGCCGTAGCTCAGTCGGTAGAGTACCTGTCAACAATATCTCTTGCTGGGCTAGTTGGTCTGACATTGTGTTAACCAAAGGAAAAAAACAGCGCTGAATATTAGACAGAATACACAGAAAGCTGTCAAATATTTAGCGATGTTTTTGCCTTCGGTTAACACAAGGTAGAGTACCTGAAGCGAAATTCGGAAGTCATGGGTTCCGATCCCAGCGGCGGTACATGGTTCTTGCTTCTTTTCCCTTCTACTTCCAAATAATCTATCTTCACGATTACATTATTGTTGTACATTGATCGGCAACATAAATTCCCTGCACTTTCCTCGTGAAAGTGGCTGCTGGCTCCATTTGTATGTATCTATGTACAAGTGCCTCATTTTCCATAACTTCAGTTACCTGAATAAAGTCCCTCTCTTTATAATCCTTTTTTTTTCTCCTTCTCCTTGTATTCATTGAGCGCATCGACTTCGGTCGATTCTGCGTTCACACTTTTCACCATGTTGCCACTGAAGAAAAAGGGGGAGGGGGGGGGGGGGGCGTTAAGCTTACTTTTACTAGTATGACGCTACAACGTTACTGGTTGGCGTTTACCGGCTTCCTGTGGACCACATTCGCCTACGTGCTACTTACAATTTGCTTCACGAGTATCCACTTAATATGCGCCTCTATTATCTTACAAATGCCCTTCAATGTACAGTCGTCAACTACCACATTATACGAAACAACTCCTGACATAGATATAAAGTCACGCTTTAACCAAGCCTTGTTAATGTGCGGCCCAAAGGGTCTAACTCGGGATCCAAGGGTTTTAGAGAGCTGGATTCCGATCTCACTCATTCCAAGGGTGAAGTCCGAGTTGGCAGCGCCTGTCAGCGTCGCCATATCATGCGGTCTCGAGACCTCACATAACCAGACGACCAATCAACGCATCACTATGTCCCGTACCAACTGGCACCCGTCGGAGGCTGGCCCGCTATTTTCCGCTCGTAACGCCGACGCCGACCCCACCGCCGAGGGCAGATTTTCTGGATAACGGGGCCTTTAACGTTGTGCCGTTAAAAATAATTCAATTAAAAAATTCTAACAAAACATCAAAGGCCTCTTATGCTTACGTTCAAAGCCAGTGGAAATACAACACGCTTCCTTTTGTCATAGGTGTCGAGTCAGAAACACTTCGATATACTTTTATTTCTGAGGCTAAAGTATACGAATTTGCGCTTACGGATTGATTCCTTAAATATACACTGTAAGGAAGACGAAGAACCCACAGTGCCGCGGCATCTCTATCGCCATCGCTTGTCTCCGGCGCCCATCTTTCGCGCGGAAGCTGTGACCTGCAGCTCGTAATTCTATCCTGCTGTGTCCGAAGTACTGGCTGCTTTAGCCTTCGGATCAACTCATTAAATCATCTTTTCACATGGTGTAGGTGCTGGGTGCAAATATGTGCAAATGTGAAGTGACAGTTTCATACTCTCGAGTTAATTGCAGGCCGCAACAGGAAGACGTTTTACTTTTTTACTTTTTACAACAATGGAAACGCTGATTAGAACTGGTTTATAATCAAAGCTTTATATATGCAACAACGGCAGTCTAACCAAAGCTCAACCGAATCTCAAACCTAACCCATCTCAAAGGCATATGTATAGTAGAGGAACAGCCCAGAAGTAGGACTAACCGCTCGTGATTACACTCCTTCGTAAAAAACACAGTAACATGCCTATAAATGGGTGCAGAGTATACGTACGACATCACAAAGTACCTCGGCGGGCGGGCTCGACAGCGACGCGGACTTTCGTACGCGGGCTTCCCTTATTAGGATAGAGTAGCCGCATAAGTTTTTTGCTTAAAAGAAACCAAGAACGCGTCCCAGATACTTAGAGAGATACAGAAGGGGCTGAATGGCTTTCATAATATTTTCGCCGCACGTCCACTCAATACAACAAAAGTAGAGAAGAAAAAACCAGCTGAAAATATTATGAAAATCTAGCGCTTCCGGCATTTTATGAGGAGTCCTTCAGGTTCGAGTGTAAGCCACAGTACGTAGAAGTTGAGGGAAGAAAGGGAGAGGGGGCAAAAAGTTACGAGCAAACGAAAAACCGGACTAGGAAGGAGCAGAATAAAAGGGAAGCTTTTAGGAACAGGCTGCTCCTCATCGTCTACGTCTGTCTAAATTGAGCTTTCCGTTTTTGGCGCTGTGCTTTTCGACGGTCATTTCAGGCTCCATGCCAGAAGTAGGAAACGTGCGAAGGGCGCAAGCGGGGGAAAAATACCGATGCCCATTTATCTTTACGCATGCGTATAATGAGTAGACGTAAGATGTTATAATAGTTAGCCGGTGAAAGAACATTCCGCATTAAAGCCAACGGCTATTCTCGAAACTGAATCAAAAGAAACAGTTATACGAAGGACAAGATTTAGTACTTCTCAAAAGGAAAAAAAAAAAAAAAATGACTGCTCGCAATGTTCAGCACATTCCAGTAATCGAAGCATTACTATAAATTCCTCTAAACGAGTGAGTACAGAGTGGCTTGTTGGGCGAGTTGGCTGGGAGTAAGTACATCATAGTGGAATTTGTGTACTTTTTTCTCTTACCAAAATATTAGTGTGGTCAGGCCACTTGTGAAGATGTCTTCCCCAGCCATGGCCATGCTATTTCACCTTCGCATAAGTTAACGTTGCATTGCATTGTAAGGATTACTGAGGGCTGAAAAATTTACTTCGACGCAGTTAAGTTTTTTTATCTGTTTCTCGCTCTATTACAGCAAGGAAGTTCTGCCTAGTTTATATTCCTCCCGTTCTAACCAAACCTGAGTAAAGCGCACGTCGGAACAAGATGACAAACATGTAAAAAATTCCGTTATTGATTGCACTTTTTAATCATCAGACTTGCGCTAACCACCTCAATTTGGTATCTGTGGCTGCGACCGTTCCTCTCGTGCAGTCTTTTCAAGCTATTCTTCTTTCGCTTCACTCTGCGTGCATTTACTCAGCTAGACTTCTGATCATATTTGCTGGACGCTTACGTGTCATGATTATTTGTTCCTAGGAAGAACCTTACAACTGTGAAGTTCTCACTTTCACACAGTGCTGCTGGCTGTACCATTTCCTTGAACCCCTAATTTTTGGGGGTTACAGAAAACAGCCTTTGGCTTTGAGCCTCTAACACTCAATTCGCGTCTTTACATCCAACATGATTTGAATCTGTATCTTTCTTGCTCAAGTGCTCAATTTTTTGTTTCTTTTATTCCCCGTTGTGCTTCGGCTGCCGGGTTGCTCGTTTTTTTCCTATGTCCTTCAGGCAGGGGACATTGTATGGCTCCCTCTGTGGCGATACGCTCATCGCGTAGTGCTTCTGCGCACGGTATTATCGCGTGCCATACAGCTATCGCTGTTACTGTACACCGGTATCGGCGAAAAGATTGCGAGTTTTCTTCCTCAATATTGCTGAACTATAAGCGTTGTGTCTGTAAAAGGTTTTCCTGCAAACCCAGGTTCGATCCTGATCGTGGCTGCCGCTTTGCGTTGCAGCAGAAAAGCAATAATACAGTGGAATGTTGAGCTTTTCATCATGAGAACAGCAAGGCGTCCGTGTACAGAGCGACGTCAGTGTAGTTTAAAAATCTCCAGGCAGTAAAAATGATCTGGAGCCTTCAACTACGATGCCCATCATCGCCTGGGCTTGAGAACCTAAGCGCCAGCAGCTAAGCCAAACTAAACGTCCTCAAATTTTTTCAGTCATTTGTACACGATTCTTACAATTATTACTATCGAGTGTGATAGAAACCGGACCCAGCTGTCGATCCTTCAGTCTTGAATAGTACCTCCCTTTGCCCGTGAAGGGGAAACTGATACTTATTCTGGATTTATTTCAGATGCATCACATATCACAAATCCACTTTGCGATGCTCGAAGAGCAGTTTTATTCCAGTCTAGGAGCTTAGGTGAGTTAGTGGGAGACAATTCATCACGCGACTTTAATAAGGCACAGACGACGAAAAAGACGTACGTACGGGCGTTGAGTTACAAATTAGCGCCTGTGTGTACAACTGTTCTCGGTATGAGATACTGCGCAAAATTCCCGGAAAGCGCTACAGCACGATAGTGCGTGCTTTATCTCGCGTCTATATGGCCTTGTTAGCCCTGTGCTAAGAAATAGCTTTCTTTCGTCTCAAACATTTCCATCTCCACTGGGATTCAATTTGGTCGGGCTCTTTATTATTTTTCCCGTTCCTTCCAGCGCTATCCATAGCTATTCCATTGTAATCTATGTGTGACATTGAGTTAAAACCTGCAAAGGATTAACCGAGGGACAAACGCAATAGTTACGATAGTGCTCAAATGCCAGTGTGGGTACTCCAGAAAGCGCTGTAAGTCCCTTCCGGCAATTATAGTCTGCCCATCGAACAGATCTGTTGCGCCGCTTTCAGTACTTTCTGCTGTGTAAACGGACTGTCTGAGCGAGCCACGCAAGCTTCGCGCAAAACAATGTATGCTTTCAAGGACTGGTTAACCAGCAACTAAACTGCTGCACTGCTGAAGCAAAATGCCATCAGAGTTTCGGTACGTGATTACCCGCTGAAAAGCTGACCGCTATTCGAATCAGCGTACTGTTGTTGGAGCACAGAGACTTGCCCTCATGAAAGGGACGACCGCGCTGCAGCTCACCGTTTACAGCTTTCGTGCTCGCTGCGGTGAAGAAAACAAAATATAATGGCATCGAGAAAAATGTGTTAAAAGAATGGTCCGTTCTGGACAGAAGTTGTTCGTGGAAAGACAGCTCCACTCCCAAATAAGCGTGCCCATTGTATTCCTTGATAGCAATTTGATAGCACAAGGGATAATCGTAGCAGCACTACGAATTTCATTGTATACAGGCGCCAAATTTTCCCCCTAACCACATTGTTTGCGTCCGAACCCAAATAATGAAATTTGTCAATAGTTGCCGCCGTATTTAGTTCGTTTTTGTTTTCTGGTTGTCTTAATTCAACTCAATTTGAAGCTCTTAACTCGCCCGCTAAACTTTCTCAACAGGTGAATTAAGGAAACGTTGGGCCCAATAAGGCTCGCTGCTGAAGAAAATGGCATTTTTGGCGCTTCATATTTATGGGACCTGCAGCGCAATTAGGAGTTATTCGCCCAACACTGGTACTGCCTCGATATTTTTATAGGTAGGCCCAGTTTCACAAACGTTGTGCAGTAAATCGAAATTGTTTTTCAAGCGATAATTGATTCAATGAACGAGGAAAGACGCAGTGAATATGCAATCCAGGAAGCTCAATGTTAGTGCCGTATAGTACTCGGCAAGGCAATTTTCTGCTGCATAAAGCTTGCGAATGTTTTCCTTGTGCGCAAATTCTTGAGCACGAAAGCAAGACCCTCTGAGCTGAGCCTGAGTAATTATTTCATTATGACAAATTGGGATGCTCTGGATGAAATTATAGCTTGAAACACTCTGTAAATAGAGTGGGCAGTGAAGACAGACGACTATGCGTGCGTGGCCCAGAAAACGAGAGTATGTCTCGCCTATTATATGATTGCTCAGGGCATGGAAATTGCGAGACAGGATTTCAGATGAACCTAAACGCCCTTCATAAAGACTGTTTAGTGTTCGAAAGCTATTATGCCCGTGGCGACGAGTGCGCTGTAAAACGAGCACTCACGGTGCACTGGAATCATTACTCGAGTAGAGCGGCATTCGTAGCAATTCATCATCCCACTGCAGGGCGAGTGCCTTTCCCATATTCCTCCAATTAACCCAGTCCAGTGCTAGCTACATCCACTTGACCTCTGCGAACTTCTTAACCTTAAGAAAAACGTTCTAGGGGGCCTGCAACGCTTTCATTCCCTTGGGACCCAGTTTGTTACCCTAAGCGACCATCGGTTATCCTCTATTCGCACTACATGCCCTGCCCATGTGCATTTCTTCTCGATTTCCACTAGAATGTCACTAAATCGAGTTATTTCTCGGACCCACTCTGCATGCTTCCCATCTCTTAGCGTTACACCTACCATTTTCCGTTCCACAGCTCTCTGCGTTGTCCTCAAGTAGAACCCTTTTCATTAGCAATTACTAGGATTCAACATTCTCTCTTATTTTTATGTTTCCTTCTCAGCTGAGCATATCCCATTTCACGTTTCTACTGTTTTTAGTCCAAGAAACATTTGCACTATCTTATCCCTTTAACTTAGTATTAATTTGGCTACTTTCACTAAATTCGGCCATGGGGAGGGGGGGAGGGGGTAGTCTGTTTATGCTTCGTGTTACTTATTGCCTCCCTCCCTGCCTCGCCTGCCCGTTTCATCTGTGGTTCTCGTCTGTCTGGCTACTTTTTGAATTGGCATTGGGCTAGTCAGTATGTCTGTTTGCGTTCCCGCCTGCCTGTCTGCAATATCTGTCCTGCTCGTCGGCCTCCATTGTTTGTCTTACCCGTCTGCCCCGTCCGTGCGTCCGTCCGTCAGTCTGTGTCTGTATCTGTCTCTTACGTCTGTTTGTATTCGTTCGTGCGTCGTTCAGCGCGCGCGCGAATGTGTGTGTGTGTGTGACTGCGTGTGTGAGTGTGTGTGTTCTTTTCGCATCTGCCTCCGCCCTACATTGATATAAGTATCTGCTGAGAAAGCGTTCAACTGAGACGAAGAGACGCCAGGCATTAGACAGACAAAAAATAAAGGGCTGAACACAGCTGAGCGTTTATTGGAAAGACCTCAACGTTAGCTGACAGGCATTCCACGGGTCGATTCGACAGTAATGCTGAGCTTAACTCATTGCCACTGCATAGGTCGCCTCACACACTTTCCGTTCCCTTAGACACCCAGCATGTGTTGGCGGTTCGGCTCCCGACCGAGGGCTAAAGCATATTTCGACTAGCAGCTTTGTTATGTCGCAAGGAGACTGTCTCGTCCTTGTGCGCCATTTTGGGCACGCTCGGTCCCTGGCCAGAGACCGCCCGGCGGGCAATTAGGAAGGTCCTTTATTTATTATACGAGTTGTCCAACCTAAATGCAAATAAGTCTTTTAAAGAAGTCTGTGTTCTATTCCAGTGACACCAGGTGAGAGTTGTTAAAAGCCGCGTGAACTGGATACAGTATTTTTGGTTTACGAAAGTTAATTGATTAGTAAGCCTAATTGGCTAGCATTTATTTATTGATTTGAGGAACAAAGGGTGAATACGGAAGCTGTATATCCCCTCTGGGTTTCGTTAAGGCATTATTTACGTAGCTTTAATTTTTGATTCGGTTTGGTTTATGGGGTTTAACGTCCCAAAGCGATTCAAGCTGTGAGAGACGCGTAGTGAAAGGCTCCAGAATTTTCCATCACTTGAGGTTCTTTAACGTGCACTGATATCGCACATCATACGTGTGCTTTGCTTTTCGCCTCCCTCTAAAAGCGGCCACCGCGGCCGGGATTAAATCCCGCATCATTGGGCACAGTAGCCCAGCGCCGTAACCACTGCACGAACGCGGCGGGGCACTTTAATGGTTGACCTTCGAAGAAAGTCATCATGTGGTTAGCTGGTCGCTCACATGTCTCGTAAAGTACGGACACCAAGCTACAAGGGCTCTCAGACAGAGCTACCGAGAAAAACGAATTCGTAATCCGAGATGCACCTCGAGGCGGTGAAGTGTACCGTATCGTTCGCACGTGGAAGCTTTTTTTTATCCCTCGTGCTTTTGCCTGGCGCTGTTAAAAAAAAAAAAAAATCATGCTACTGTGTATAAACGGTAGCTCGGGATGAGCATTTCAGTCAGCTCTTCTTCAAGACCATCTACAACGTTTTTCATCTAGCCAATAATTAAAAACTAGCGCGTTATACTCATTAATAAATATAAGGTACGGTGAACGAAAACGTGCTGCAGAGTATGCCCCGCCACTCTCTGCAGCCTGTTAAAGGCACGTATTAAAGAAAAGAAAAAAAATCAGAGGGCACTTAATCTTAATTACGCCGTTAGGGGATAATACGACTGCGTTATTAGCTCCCGTACTTTCTGCACTTTGCTAGTCGCTTAATCCCTAATCCCTTGATTTGTGCCTCTATTATATCAGGAATATGTAAATTAGCATACAGTCGTAGTTATGCGAAAGAAGACCCGACATAAACATAAAGGCCCGCTTCAACCAAGCGGTACGAACGTGCCTGCGTGGCCTACAGGGGTGTCATGCTTGGCTCGAAATCCAAGGGTCCCCGAGGATTCGATTTTCCACCTCAACCTCCGCAAAGTTCCTCGGCCATATCCCGTGGTCCCGTTACGTCACAAAGCCTGTCGGTCAATCTATGCCCGGCGATACAACATGATAGCTACCTGCCAGAGGCAAGCTAGCGATTTTTGGCTAACAATGCTGGCTACTACAGCGCCGATGTTGAGTTTTCCAATGAACGAGAGATTTAATGATGTCGCGTTAATAAAAAAGGGAAACACCTCATCTTCGAACGCTTTCTACGTTAAATATTTAAACAATATTTCCTCGCTCCAAGCGTGGCCGCCGAAATGCGCGCGAATGTAAAGAAAGTCGGCCGGTGCACCACGTGCGTATCAGAAAATAATGAGTTCTGGCGTTTCTGGCTGCAATTTTCCAAACGTATATATTGGTCCTGACACTCAATTTTGCGTAATTCATTGACAGCCTCCAAGAACTGCGTTCTTTCCACCTCTGGATGTCTCATGATTCAGACTACAGAATGAGAACGGCGTGTCTTGATAGGCATTAATTAGCAATGCTCGGAACAAAAGTGCAGTTACAATGCTCTTGCACGCAATATCTTCACTTTCCTTTCGCTACACTGCGCTCGGCTGGAGCGTGGATTTATTTAATGCTTAACGTGCCGATCGAAGGTTGTAACGGGGTTCCAGTTGGAAACTGCACACAGGACGCCGACGAGCAGTAATATATCCCCCCCCCCCCCCCCAAACACACACACTTTTTTTTTCTTTTCTTTCTCTGAATAAACCACAGAGTCAGAGCGCGCAAATCTCCCGTCCTTCACCTATGTCATTTGCATAGTTTATCAATAGTAGGGCATTGAGATCTTCAGCTAGTATAACCAACCAGCCTTTTCATTTGCCGCTGTACTTTAACTTAAAAGCCATTAACGTCGGACGTCAGCGTCGCGCTTGAAGTCGACGTTGTTTAGGCACTGTTATTTACAAGGTACCGATCAGTGTGCTGTCATGAAAACGTGCTCGGTTAGTAGGTTAATGGATGCAATGCTTGAGAAGACTCTGTATAAGAGCGCACGTTATTGGGCGAGTCGGCCATACATGTTTAAGAAATGGAAATGCGCAAAAAAAAAAAAAAAAGAACGGACAAGAGCCCAAGGACGGGAGCAAACTCGCGACTGATTTTATTCGAAAAAAGAACAACAAACAAACAAAAACACATACATTTAGAGTTCCATGCCATTGCTTACAGCGCACGTGCCAGACACTTTGTTTCATTTTTTACAATTTGATGGACACCCCCCATCACTTACACACTTACCACCTGAACTTTCAATGAAAAAAACCTCTGCCAGCTCACGTGCCGTCTGGTCCCTCCTCTGTGAGGCTCGTCGTAGCAGAGGCCTCTCTTCGGCCCGGTTTCTTGTTTTAATGTTTTTAAAATCTAGGTGGAATAATATTTCTGCTCCCCCCCCATTTCACCTCTACTGAAAATTTTAAAAAGTTTAAAACATACTGTGTAAGATGTCACTTATGTGACAATGTGATAAACTTCACCGACTACCAGTGGCTGAAAAGAAACAGTTTGCTTGAATGTCAGCTAGCGATCATGAAAAGCTCTATCATTGAACAGGTATTTTACACTACTGATCACGCGCTATCATTCAACGGCCGGACTAATGATGACAAATGAGCGGTGACGTGTTTAAGCGAGTGAAGGCGGACGCCAGATTCAACCCCCCCCCCCCCCCTCCCAACACACAGACTTTTTTTTATAGTTGTTCTCAGTCACAACCGCTCTGAAATACCTGTTCTGTTTGCATACTGTCGCGTGCTTACTCCTATTGCGTACAAAAAGATACTTTAACACAAGACTGTTTTCAACGGAAGGACGTGCCAAACAAAGAACAGCGCTAGCTTTCACACTTGTGGGTTGTAGGTTAGCGGCAATGCCGTCGCATACAGATGCGACATGGCCCGTATAGTCTTTTTATGGCGCCTTTCAATCGATAACCATTGTTATAACAACCAATTTTCTTTTAAAACAGTTTTTGTATGAGCTGAGTATATGAAAAAAGAAAGAGAAGTGTTTGTTTTCGGTAACACACAGGCGAACCTTTTATTTCCGTAGAGCCCTGAACAGTGTCATACACGCAAATTGCGCAACATTCTGATTATTTTTTTTTGACAATTCTCGTTACGTAACTACCATTAAAGGGTATATGCTTCGATAGCTAGCTCTCATTAAACATTTAAAGCGTTTACTTAAACGATGGCAGTGTTCTCCTAATTGGCGCTCGTTATTGAGATGTGTGATAAATAATGCATACCTTGAAAGGCTCTAAAATAGCTCGACGGCCTGCCCTAAAGGCGCGCGCCTGCCACGTTTTCTAATTATGATGAATAACCGGGTAGGAGAGAGACGAGGGATGACAGAAGACGCGGCAGACGACGCCGACGCAAAGTATGCGCTGGCGAAGAATGAGAACTGTAGTCGCAAAAGAAAAAAAAAAAAAAGAGGTGCACAGCACACGCCGCGACCATGGAAACGAGTGAAGCGACATGTGTTTCTGACGGCCCTTGAAGACGTGTTGTGCAAGGCTCCGTCATCGGAATGACGCAGGATGACTGTACACCCATTCTGTGTATCAAATTGTATATATGGATTCATTACTGAAATATTTCACTTCGAATTACTTGTGGTAGCCACCGATAGTAAAGCACGAACAAAACTTGAGGAGCGAACAGTGCCTACTTCATTTATTTGTAGAAAAAAACAAAAAGTGATCACTACATGTACATCTAGATTTCATGCCGGCACTGCAAATCGATTGATTATTCTCAAGCTGCGCAGCCCTGAAGGTGCATAAACTTGTCTGTCCAAAGTGGTCAGATTTCTAACTGTGCTCAGCCTTGCAACTCGACAGCAAATTCGCAGTGCCTCGACTGAGGCAGAGAATGAATGCTCAGTCAGAAAATGTTCGAATTTTTGTTTTAGAGCTTCCAATGCAATATATATCACATATTCATTAAAAAAGGGATGCATGATTACACAGGACAAGGAGGGGTAGGCGACACTTATTATTTAAAGATTACTAGAAAAGCTTTAACCTGCTGATGCACCTGTTAAAAAAAAGAGGCATGAAGCGCACCTCTTAACATTGTTCACGTAGTGAGTCCGTGTTTATTCATGTGCGAGCGCCGGAATCAAGTAGCACTCGTTCCATCGTTACGGTTCCCCCAAAGATACTGGGCCACCGCCAGGTCACGTCATGGTCCCGTTTTCTTCCTAGAGAGGCTTGGAGCTTCGGAGACACAAAACGAGCCACACTCGCAGAAGCTAATGTATAGAAACCCAAGAAATGTTTGAAAAGGAATGCACATGCCAATTACTGTAAAAATTAGCAATTTACTAACGTTTTCTTATTGCTTAGCGTTGCTTTCCTGACAATCACTACCCTCAGTCATTCATAGATTTTTTTTTTTAAATACAAGAATCCAACGGCTACGTCTTCCCCTTCCTTTGCCCGTCCGTCCACACTAAAAGAAAATGAATCTCTCAACTGAGCCACACATACTGCCACGTGTAGGTAGAAGGGAGTTCAAATTAATATATGCGAAAGAAAATATTAAATGAAATATGCATGTCGCAGCAATTACGTACGCCTAAGCGACTGCTGCCGAGACAGATACCCCCTAAATTCTACCAAAAAGAAAAAAAAATGTTGTAAGAACTGGTGCGTGGCAGCAGCGCCAACCAAGCGACTACTGGAAGCCCATATACAGCATTAACAAGCTGTCTCCTGAGATGAGCGTATTATAGAAAGCTACGGATAGGCCTCTTACGCAGTTAGTGCGACACTAACAGCGTCAGCACTGCGGAAAACTGGCGCCAAATTTGTGCGCAGCGAAGCGCAACAACGAAAGTGAAGAATTCCAAGAAGACACTGCACAAAAGGTAAATTTTAATTATTAAATACGAAGGCCAAAAACAGACCCCTGTTGCAACTTATGAGCGTTTGGCAGCGTTCGAGGTACGCTGCCCAACGGCAAGAGTGCAAATAAATGGGCAGCCTGAGAAAGGCGTGAGTCGCGCTCACAGATGGTCAACTGACCGCGGAAAGGAGACGCGATACGCAGCGGCACATGACTTATCGTCTTATCACCACCTCATGCTTTGAAAAGAATCACGGACGATCTTAGATAACGCCACTTTTGGAACGTTGAGACCTACGCTGAGGTACACTTTGTAGTGAAGGCTCTATATAGACCCGCACATGTTCGAAACATGGCGGCTCATGGAGGCCTCTGCGTTCCTCAGTGCTGGACGGCAAGTAAATTTTGTCACGTTGAACGACGTCACGCATACGTACGCTACTGGGGCGAATTATAAATTGGCATTTTTCTGTATCCCCCCGCCGTATTTAGAAGGCCGTCCTCTTTAAGGGGGCCCTTTCAGCTCTCGCCAACCTTTGCCGTTCAAATGTGTTGTGGGTGCAGTTGGCAGACTAACAAATGTGGCTGAAAAAGAAGACGGCGCAGGAAAAGAGTAACCCAGCAGCTTATCAGCTCTTCCAAAGGAACAGGCTCAGTATACTTCTTATTCAGATTTTGCACATATATGACATATAAAGTGTTAGCGTAACCGAACAATGCACAATATAAAGTGTAGAGCAGGCATGGCTTGAATATATTAGCGCTTTATTATCTAGACCACAGAAATGCAGTGATACTATTGCCCACTAATATATATATTAGCGACCAATATGCATATACAGAGCAGCTGACGACACATGCAGACGAGAGTTCGCGTGTGAAAGCATAATGTGAAAAGATGAAGTGAGACCGACGATAGATCCCTTGCTGTCACAACGTGCCAAGGTATACATGCGATTTTCTCATGCGCGAGCTTAGTCTCTTACGCGCCAACTGCATAGAAAGAGATTAGAACCTTGACACAACGGCGCAACAACGCTTCGCGCTGGGCGCACGTGAACGAGAAAAGGGGGGGGCTATCAAAAATGGGAAGCATCCTAACAAATAACAATGATTGAGAAGCAACCAGCGTGCATGCCGA
Source organism: Amblyomma maculatum (assembly GCF_055883805.1). Taxonomy (NCBI): domain Eukaryota; kingdom Metazoa; phylum Arthropoda; class Arachnida; order Ixodida; family Ixodidae; genus Amblyomma; species Amblyomma maculatum. Next base: position 111,582,208 of record NC_139344.1, on the reverse strand, counting down.
TAACTGCACACTCGACACAATTTGAGACGAGCGAAAACCTTGATCATTCCCGGGAACAGCAGTGCAGACAGCGAGACGGTAGCGATAAGAAACTTCTTCGCTTTCTCCATCGCAAGCCCCTCAAAAAGGCCTGCCAGTGCAGCACACTGTCAAGAACAACAGGGGCAACGAGACTGGTGCAAAGAAAGGGGCAAAATTTGGCACAATGTTTTAATAAAATAACTTATCTCTTTTTTTTTTAGTAACGTAACACAAATAAGCATAAAATTGTATGCATAAAATTCCATTTGTAGTTTTTAAATTTCTTTACATGGGTGTTTTGACCTCCAGCTTGTGGTTATGCTGCAGTCGCGCTAAGCCAGTTTTGGGTCCAGCCTTCCCCACAAAAACGGCTACCACTGTACATCTACCTTGACAATGCTCGTGTACATCTACACAATGCTCCCAAGCTTTATAACGATGGATGGATGGATGGAATATAGGAGCGTCCGCTTTGAAACGGGGTGGTAGCAGTAGCTATCATGCTCATTTTTCTCCCTATATCTTAATTATTGTTTTAGATTGGTTACTATACCATCATTCTATTTATTAAATTTTTGTTTCTACATTACTAACATAATGTCACTTCTCTGCTTTTAAGCCACCAATCTTCCAGTCGTTTTCTGCTAGCTTCCACCGCCGCTAACGTAGCTTCCACGCTACGTTAGCACCCTCTTTCTGCGAGTCTGCCTCACCTACTTTGCCTGGCACGCAGAACGCTATATGAAAACTGAATACAATTCAAAAGAAATGCTTGTGTGCAGACTCCGAGAACCGGCAAGTATTTTAAGTAATATTGAACACTTTGCGTCATACGTGCAAAAAAAAAAAAAAAAAAGTAACAGTGGGACGGATGCGTTCACAAAGAGGAGTACACAGTACGACGCTCCTCTTTGTGTACGCGTCCTTTTTACCGGTATTTATTTTTTCCCCGGACTATGCACCAACTGTCCAAAAAGCTACGCTTCTACAATACTTTACATTATCCTCTGCCATTAATGTGCAACACGGGGTGAGGCCTCGTCAGGAAGTAAGCTATTACCTTTTTTCTTTTGTCTCACCCGTGGGTGTGTACTGTGTTCATGTCCAAATAAATTGATTTGATAGCTGCTAAACGAGTAACTATTCATTAGCATCCACCCAAGCGCAGTCATACGGCTACAAAGGAAAGCTATACAGCTTTCTTTTGTAGCCGTATGGCTGCGCTTGGGTGTAGGTCAATTAACAAACCCCTCTTTGTTATAAGTATAGTCCACATTGGGGGAATTCCCGAAATATTCCCGCATCATCGCTGCTGCTACGTGGGCGCTTGCAGTGATGTCACGAAATAGAGCATACAAGTTTCGTCAGTGACAAACTTCCTCGTGTGGTTCCTTTCATATGAATGAGATCAAAGCATTGAACATCATGCATACATTCCTGTTGTGATGTAGTCTAGGCGTAGCACGAATTAGACCAGCAATTTTCAAGTTTAAAACTATCTATATGGAAGCAAAAATAATGCGCACGTCAGACGAGAACTGAGTATTTACTGGAGTGACGTTTTCGATCATATTCCCTGCGATCGGTAGCTGCTTCTTGCAGCTTAGTGCTGCCAGAAATACGCAAAACGCGAATTACATGCAGAAAAGCAATAATGACGTCTCGCGAGGCCATACAGATTGTATGCACGAAAAAACAAACAAAGGTTCACCGGCGTACCGCAAAGAATCTACCAGTGTGTGGATTCATACAGTGGCACGACAAAGGCGGAACGTCCCGATTAGACTCCCTGTGCTTGCTCTCGTGCTTAATAAAAGGATTTGCTTATTGTATTATGTGATAGAAACGCAGCGCTGATTAAGCTTTCGCCAGCACATGCGATACACAATTTCAAAATTAAGGATAGCAGCTTGGGCATGTTGGTTATGCATCTTGAGGTAACAGCGCGGAACGTGGATGGGAGCACAAGGTTAGAAGACGACACAACTAGCGCCGATAGCGCTCGTTGTGTCGTCTTCTAACCTTGTGCTCCCGTCCACATTCCGCGCTGTTACCTCAAGAAAAATTAAGGAGTTGTAAGAAAAGAAGACAAGGTCACAACCAAGATTATCGAAGCGAATAAAATAAGAAGGCTTGGTGCGCACTGCGTTACAGCTCCATCTAGCTCCTTTTCTGGTCAAGGATGTGTGTATTGTATTTTCGCTTATGTTTGCTTGCTGATGCTGATGTATGCATGCTGCGCGGTCGATTTTCGTGGCTTGTGTTGTCTTTCTTTTTTCTTTTTTTGTTTTTAGTTTCGACGATGTTGCAATAGAATTATACGAGTGGGGAATAGAACAAACGTTCGGTTTTAAGTCGGCGTCCTGTTGCCGCCGAAGCTTTATTCATTCTTTGTCCGTGTGCAGTAGTACCACCTCCAGCTATGCTTTCTGTTTGGAGCTGTCGGGTTAATTCGCCTGATAAAAGGAAACACAGCAGAGGCTTGCTTATTCCTCTTAGGTGCTCAGGCGCTTCGTCTTATTTCGTTCGCTGGGAATAATATGCTTCAGAGCACAACGTTTATCCTCCTCGTAAGTAAAAAATGGGTGAGAGAACCGATAACCGCGTTCTGGTTTGCACATTGCGAAAAAAACTAGCCAAGGAACTTTTCTTCTTTTTTTTGTTTTTCTGTGGGCATCGAGAGATATAGATTAAAGGTTACTTTCTTTCATATGCCTAGATGACACAAGCATACAAAGTATTTTAGATTCCGAGTTGCGATAGCCGTTAGCGGAAGTAATCGTTTGGAAATTTGGCTCCCACTCGAGTCGCACCAGAGGCGTTGGTCACTGCTGTGACGTCAGTATCGCCGTACGGAAGGAAATGCTCGGGCCTTGTTTATCAACAGGTGGCACTGGCCGAACTTCCCTTATAGTGAATGAAGTGTGAAAGTCCAGGTGCTATCGCTGTTTTCGTGTTTGTGAACTCACCGCTCGAGCAGCCAGCACTCCGGTGATCGGCCACTATAGGGCCCGTGCGCGCAATTATTGAAAAAGGGCAAGTGGAATGAATTCCGTGTAAATATTGCAGCTGTTAGTGCCGTTCTACACTATTTGGGCTACAGCAGAGCAGGAGCACACACGCAAAATTATATATAACATAGGAGCACGAGAAAATGAAACTTCGTTGTGTATGAAAACACGGATATGAAGTTCGCATAATGGCTATTGTACAATAAGCCTCATAGGCAAGTAACTGAAGTGTCATCCGGCGCCAGTAAATTCTGCCTATGTTGTGGACAAGACGTAAAAATATATCTCACTTCTGACATGATTGGTACGTTTCTTGTTTCAGCTGCACGCAGTCGTAATACGCAGTATAAATTATCACAGCTTGAATGGAAGCACTTGTTGCTGCTGAAAGCATCGATTCGCTAATCAGTTTTAGCAAAAAAAAAAAAAAAAAAAAAAGAAGGAAAGCTGCGAATAAAGGTTATTGCTGGAAAGCGTTGCTGTATCCGTGCAAGTCTTCCTGACACCGTCCTTAGGCCGCAACGTTTCCCCACACTGTCTCCGAGTAAGCTAGAAAACGACTACACGTAAGCGTCTGTCTTCCTGCAAAACTGAAAAGCTGTGAGAGTGACCGAATCAGGTGTCTTGCTTCGCATGTATTCAGCGTCCACTTCGCAGCCACTGTTTATGTACCCCTCTTCAGTGCCCATATTCCCGAGTTCTTTTGGCTAGTCTATGATGCACAAATGAACCAAGCCGAATGGGACGATGGGATTCCGGTAAGAGCTACCGTAAAACGTACTTCCTTGATTTCGATTATCATTTGCGATGTTGTGATGTCCCGAACTAAACCACGACTGTTTTGAGAGCGTATAATAGGACAAACGACCTATTCGAACGCGCTCCAGCAGGAAATAAAGTAAGTTCATTTAGTAGATTATGTGTATTTGTGTGCAAAGCCTTTACATACTGTCAGTGAGCAATCAAATGAGAGGACGTTTGCTGAAACCTTGTGAAGTTTCGGATCACTTCGGTTAACGAAAGGCTATCTCTAGAGTAAGCAGTTCGTTACGACGTGACGTGACCTGCGCTTCAGCCGGGCGACGTTTGAACTTTGGAAGATCGCCGCTTTCATGTCATTGGCCAAGACAGCCCTCCCGCCTTTCTCTTGGAACAAACCTAAACTATCTAGAGAAGCTTTCTACGCACATCACGTAAAAATTGTTCCTTCTGTATTAATTAAATAGTCCATCTTATATACCACAAATAGTTTTCCGTGAAACATACCAAAGCGAGTTCGCTGTTTTCTGCGTCGTTAATTATCTGAGACTCCCAACAAACTAGAGCTTTTTTTATAGTGACAAAGGTCTACGAGGAGTAGGTTACGTTAAAATCGCGTTCTTGGACATAGATTCATGCAGTATTGTTTCGTCTATAGTGAAATAGGTGTGCAATATCATTTGTAGCAGCAGCCTTTCAAGGGGAACATTTACCTAATGCTACAGGAAGTAATTGTACCCGCGGCGCCAAGAAAAAGGTGAGGTCACGGAGGTCTAAGGTTTTGATAATGAGAGAGAACTATTTGGAGCTCAACCGGTGGTCTACATCTTGAAAGAGACCGGCTTTGCCGAGTTCTGAAAATAAATTAGACTGATACCATTCGATTATTAGGTGCTGCGCGATGCGTCATGCTCTAGATTGCGATGAAAGCAGTAGCACAGATTGTCGCGAATGCCATGGTTACTTTTTGCATAATGTTGCAATATTCAGTCACGCACATAACTGGAATTTTCGGCTTGACTCTTTAGCTCGGGTTAGGTTTCTAGGGAAGCCTTTGTGCTGCTATCAGCCCCTTGACTAAAAGCGAGCTTTCCCTGACATGGAATAAGATAGTACAATCTTCGCAGACGACGACAACAACGACGACGACTGAAGCTTGATGCGGCACGCTTACTCAATGCATCGAAGGAGTTAAGTAGACATCGAACTATTTTTGCTGTCGTAGCTTGTGTACTTAAGCACTTGGGCATACGAGTAAGTAGTTGCAAAGTAGTAAACATAAAACTATAGGTGTACAGCATGTGTTCCTGGCAAGTTTGATTTTTCATTCCTTTTTTCTGCATAGCCCATGAACTAACACCGCTATCCCTTGCACTCAAAGCCAGGGAATTTAGAAATGACAACGCCAGCAAACCGATGTGGGGAGCCGTATAAGAACACCAAACATTAATGCGCATCAATCCCTCCCTGTAAATGACAAGTGAGCTCAAGACTTTCTAGAAGACTCCGTTCTGTTATGAATCCGTCACCTTTGTTTCCCTTCATCCCTTTTTTCCCGATGCAAGGTAGTGAACTGGTTTCTTTTCCAAGTTGACCTTCGCCTTTCCTCCTTCTCCTCCTCCCAGTGGGTCAGCCACATATATTTCCAGACATAAATGCTATCCGAGACATTATCGCTTCAGGCCTTGCGGTTTGCTGAGAGCCAATTTGTTTTCTGGGACTTTCTTTCAATAATGCGGAACATGACGGTTAGGCTGCTAATTTGGTTGGTTTGGTGGGGTTTAAGGTCTCAAACCGACTCAGGTTATGAGATACGCGGCAGTGGAGGGCTCCGGAAATTTCGACCACCTGGGCCCATATTCCTAGTTTGCGTCGTTATCAAAAGTGTCGCTATCTCCTCGACCTCGAGTCATCTGATTGGTAGAAACGCCGGAACGATGTTGCCATCACTTCCAATTCCAAAGCGGCAACACCCGGTTCCGGCGTTTCAACCAATCAGATGACTCGAGGTCACGTGAGACTGCGACTATTTGATAACGACGCAAACTCGGAATACGGGCCCTGGGTTTCTTTGAGGTGCACTGACATCGCACGGCACAGGGGAGCCTTGCCTTTTGCCTCCATCGAAAAGCGACCGCCGCTGCCGGGATTCGATTCCGCCTATCCTTGGGTACAGTAGTCAAGGGTCCTAACCAATCCATTGCACTACCGCGGTGGGGTTGCTAATTTAGCAGACAGTTCAATGTGACCAAGTCGCCGTTAGTACAAGGTAGATTTTGGAGTTGTGGTTAACTATCCCAATTGTAATAATGAAAACCGATCGCAATACAGACGCTGACACTGCTAACTACTTCCTTAAATTAGTTAGGGAACCATTGTGGGTATGCTAGAAGCAACGTTAGCAGTGTTAAATAGCCATCTCCTCGGTTTAAGCCCTATTAGAAACAACGTCAGGCGGTGTAGTTTTCACGCCAGCCGCTGCGTCGGGCCCTTTCATTTCGTGTCATAGAATAATGAGATCCCACTTTTTCTTTATGACACATCACGTGGCTAGAAGGCAGGTCTTCGCGACTTCCAAAACTGAAAAAGAGGCTTCACCAGTATTCCTCAGCCGTTGCGATAATTCCAATTTCAGTACAGCGAAACAGCTAACTGGGCCATCCCTTCTCTTGCCCTCCCACTTGCCCCCTCTTCATAAAAAAAAGAAAGAAAGAAGTGCGCGCGCATATTAGCGGCAAAAGAAGAATTTGAGGCAAGTAAGAATTTGAGGCAGTAATTACTTGTCTCAAGTTTCAAATTTATTTGCACACATGATATAACATACGTAATAAATAAATACAAAAGGAGGTCCCATAGTGATAATACTCTACTGGGACCTCCTGAACTAATTAGAACGAGTTATGAAAGGGAGCAGTGGTAACAGCAAATGCGCAAAGTAAATATATAGTATGTTATAACAAATATAACGCGAGAGGCAAGGGAGAAAAAAATCTATGCCTAAATTATGGAACACCTCATATAGAATTAACTGTAGGCGGAACGACGACAAGTAGTATAATAGCATAAAAAAATAAAAATTAAGAGCAGCAGCATAGTGTAAAGTAATACAAGAAGAGAATACAAGGATGCATTATTCAAACATTAATAAAGACAAGAGAACATGTGCAAAAAACAAGTTTTAAAAGTAACAAATAACAAAGTGCGTAATAAGTATTTCATTAGTTGGTGGCATTGAATGATTGAAGAATAAAAGAACAATGTGAGCCCTTAAACAAATATAGAGAAGGACTTGACTTGATGTCCAGAAGTATGTTATTTCATGCTTTGATTGATGCGAATCCTACTGTGAAGATACCTTAGTTAGTGCGCAATCCTGGCAGGAGGAAATTACCTCTTGATGAAAATGTAGCGATATTGGGGTTAGTAAGATCTTGACGATATATAAACTAGAGAAGATTGTAGTCATTACTAAAACAAAATGCGAAATTGCCTAAGTTACACGTGAGGTGTAATAATTTCGCTCAATGATGATGTTGCGCAAAAATAATGCCAAGAATATATGTATGACAAAGTGAAGAAAAAAAGACAAAGGTGCCCAATGGTGGATGACGAGTACAGCGCTATAAGGTCCACTACTGGCGTCGTCAGAATGTCGTGTTCTCTATAGAACCATTATTTCAGGATAGCCGCTTTCTTAACTCCCAAAATCACAGTGGCATTCCTGTCATTTTGGCAAGCAGGCGTAGCCTCAGGAAGCTGCGGTCCCGAGGAGTCCTGTTACAACCCATTAAACGTTGGCACCTCGGACTAGTTTGCCCAACGATAACGGTCGCACGTCCACGGCGCAGAACGCTGTTAACGGAGCATGATTTAGACCTTTCTTTGCGGAATTCTTCAATATACATAAACAAAAAGCGTCAGAATATAGGCACGATGGGGTTGAAAGCGTCACTCGGAAGCACGTCAGAAAGCGTGTAACGTTAGTGGTGCATTCACCTTGCGGCGTCGTAAAGCGACGCGCCACTCTGCGCGAGCACCGAGGCGTGGTCTGAATCGGTTAGCTCGATGAAGCGCGGACAACGCACTTGTTTAGTCTCGAAGCAGGGCGCGCAAATTGATATGGAAGAAGGGCGGGCCTGGATATTCCGATCAGAGTGCTAGCTAAACTGGAGCCAATTAAACCCTGCTGTCGGCACGCACCTGGGCGACGCACCAACTCATGCGGTTATTGAATAACGCCCCTGGTGTCGCGAAGTACGAACTCTCGATAGCGCAGCGTTTGTTCGAGGAAGCAAACAGCGTGGAGCGCTCTCTGCAAACAGTGATGCAGTTCGCCAAGAAAGTTTCCCCGCCTCCCCCTCCATTGACTCAGCCTCCTTGGGCTCCGTGGTACTAACTCGATTCCGTTCGTCACTGAACCCCGAGGGGACGTTGTTTCGGGGTCGAACGGTAGGAACAGGCCGAAGAAAGTGTATACAGTGTGTTTTCCGTGGGTCTTTGCAGCACTCTAGTACGCCTGCGTGTGTTGATTTCGGCATGTTTTCGGCTTCAGCACGCTGCAGCCATGGAAGAGCTCACAGAGCCGGCTCAAACTAAACGTGAAGTAGGTGCACCAAGCTGTTAAAAGTAATAAGCGACTTTTTAAGCGTTTGGTGTTTGACTCGCGTAAGTGTATGTGGTGTTTTGCATGGTATCCTTGTTAAACGGCCAAATATTCTTACATAGACAAAACACAGTCCCAGCGTTTCTTCAATATGCAAAGCAGGAAAGGGCAAAGGCAGGCTACGTCACAAAACAACTGCAGTTACACGCGTGAAAAAGAAACGAAAACTGTGCACATTGTCTGTCGATCTATAGCGCAGCACTGGAGAGTACAGTTCTGAAATGGTCTCGTTATGATTACTTAAAACACCACTCGAAACCCCGGCAGAATCTTTTCCTTACAAATCCTCAGCCGTTTTACTTCATGCGTAAACCAGTGAACACCAATCTAAAACGTCGACAAATCTATTGAAGGTGTGCAATAAGGGAGTAATTACTCATTGATATCCACCCACGCGCAGCCATACAGCTACAAAGGACGCCTGTACAGCTCTCTCAGGAACTTCATAATTCAAGAAAATTTCGCCTCAGTCCGGGAATCGAACCCGGGACCCCCGCCTTTCCGGGGCAGTCGCTCCACCAACTGAGCCAGCCGGGACTGTCAGCAGATCGGGGAGAGAGTGAATTGATGAATAACTAGAAGTGAGAATACTTTTGGTGGAATATTTAGGTGCGCATAATAGAGACTTTAGTTTAGTGCTACCGCTTACCGCTACCGCCACCGCCTGCCACTACCGCGTGAGCGTCAGTACGCATACACTGATCCCCCCGATGACGACAGATGGCACCACATTCCCGACAGTAATGCAGAAACAAAAAGTCAATAAATGGAATGATGGTATAGTTTACCGATCTAAAACAATAACTAAGATATAGGGAAAAAACGAGTATGTTAGCAACTGCTACCACCCCATTTCAAAGGGACGCTCCTACATTCCATCTCAACCCATCCAACCATGCCGGCGGTCTCGGCACGCAGGGACCAATCAGCGCGTGATATGCTGGCGGCACACGGCAGCGGTAGACGGCCGCGGTAAGCGACCTTGGTAAACTAAATGTCTCTAATATTTGTAGTCGAATGGCTTGCGCTTGGATGGATGACAATGAGTAATTACTCCCGTATTGCAAATCTACTCCACTTTGGGGGACTCCCCTAAATATGCGACCAACCTATTGAAGGTGACATTAAAATGAAGATTAGGTTGCGGATTTTGAGATTTAACATCCTGGAACAAAATTTGGACTGTGACGACTTTTGTAACCGAGGGCTGTGAATTCATTCAGATCATTCGTGAATCATTTATGTTCACAGACATCGCAGAGCATAAAGGGTCTTTTTGCGTTTCCCCTCCATCGAAACGCGGACTCCGCGATAGCATATAGAGGCAGTAATTACAAATTTGAACCGCGGGTTGCGTATACGTTTCGCACTTTACCAAGCTAGAGACATACATGATGGCATTCAGGAACAATTCTAGCGTCTTGTCGTTGCACCCCCCCCCCCCCCCCGCACACCCTCCTTTAGGTACGGTACCCTTGAAGCTACATAGTAGGCTTTGAAACAGCAGCGACAAGTTTATTTTCTTTCAGGATACACTGTCGACGCAGACACGAACATCTCTATAGCGTCATTATAAGGCTACTGCGACACACTCCTGAAGGCTATGCCAAGGAGAATACAGAGATGCCAGTCGCTGTCTATGCATTACAGAACCGCAGGGGTCTACAAATAAAAGTTTGCTGCGAACGGCCACTTTGTGATGAACGATTTCTCCGCCCTCACGTTAGAATCAGAGCATATAATGACACGACGTTTGTTGACGGCACACATGATGCCCCTCTTACGTATTTTTCGGGGCTCTTGACACCTACCTCTACAAAAAACTTCGCAAACAGCTGCAGACAGCGGTAGCTCAATCAATCATTTGGATGGACTAGAAGAGACTGATCTGGTTTAAATGCAGAACTCTGAAGGCGAGATAGTGTTCGGCCAGTTTCACAGACCTAGGCCGATTGTCTTTTCTTCGCCTTTCTTTTCGCGCAGTTTGTCATGTCATTTAGCGACTGATGTTGTCAAATGAAATGGGCTGATTTCTTTTTTCTACAAAGAGGCTATTTACGTTTGTCTTAATCCAGTGATAAGACGATTAACTGTAGAGGCCACTAGAGAGAGGACACCCGGAAGCGAAGCGCGCAGAGAGCTTGAGGGAAACTGTTGTTCAGCTCGGAAAGAACGACTTAATCGTGAGTGCAGCAGTGCGTCCAGCGTAATGGGGGGTTTGAAGAGCGCAGGTGCTTTGCAGCTACGCTGAGCTAATGTGAGAGCATTTCTCACAGATGGACGGCAAAGGACGGCTACAAATAGAGGCGATCATAAGCGGTGGTTTAATCATCAGCGCAAAATGATTTGGTCTACAACTCAAAATCATTTTGACGTGCCCACAGCAATAGAGCACACTTGCAACATACTATGCCGCTGGCCGCTCAATGCAGCGCTTCATTCTTCTTTTTTTTTTTTTCTTACATGCTCTAGTGACGACAAACCCGGTTTCAAAAAAAAAAAAATTAACACGAATGACCCGTCCCCGTAGTGGTGTAATCCCAACTGGCGGCGGTACGGTTCACGAAAACTTCGATAACGAGAGTGTCAGGACATTCCCACTCCGCAGTCTTGCAGAAGTGCAGCAGAAAGCCGTCGCCTGTAAATAGTTATGTTTTTGTTTCCTTTACCGCCGCACCGGTCGTCTGTCCCTTGTGCTGATTTTTTGCTTGCCACTGTACTATCTGGGACAAAAGTGGTGCGTACCGCGCTGGTTTAGATAAAACTGCATGATCGCGCCATTTTTCGACAGGAAGTGGCGTCGACAAGGGCAAGAAGCAACTCAGGTAAAAGCATGCCAGTTAGCTGGTTTAGATCTGTGGCTCTCCTGCTTGGTGAGAACACCCGCAAACACCGATCTTCTTACAAGGACAACACACCCCGGGAGCCTACGTCACGGCTACCGGATAGGCGATAAAGTGCCAGCAAATGAGGCTGCGAGAGCGGATCCGCATGAGTGGAGTCACGAGGTGTCTCTTCGCCACTTTGACGTTCCCCGTGCGCCATTTTAGTTTTGCTGACCCGTTATCGCCCATATAGTAGCCGTGACCTTCGCTGCTAGGAAAAAAAAAAAAAATAATGCACCTGCTTTTGAGTTCTTGGTGGTGATGGAACGCCGGAAACAATCTGAGGGTGCATAGAACACCTCCAGTGATGTGCTGCCGGCAGTAGCGTTTGTTTTAGCTGGAAAATATTTACGTGAAATCAGCAGCACCCCTCCAATTGCACTTCTGACAAGCTAGAGCGCCATTTTCAAAGGTCGAATGCTGCGTTGACTTGCTTACGAAATACTTGCTCCGTCCGCTCTGTTAATCAGGTCGCAGTTACACATTGCTAAAAGTACAAGCTTGCGTCGGATTTGAAATTGCACAATTCATTCGTTAAGATAGTGGTTGTTAGAGGAAATGGGACGCCATACTGCGTGACGTCTGGGCTTCAATTGCCCGATTCGCTCAGAACGTTGGCACCGCCAAACGGAGGCCCGCTGTAATTATTTTCTCAGGTCTGCATTGAAGAACAACGAATGGCTGCGAGGGAGAAGCGCGAACAACTCCCGCGCCAGAAGTCGCGCGTAAATTAGGATCATCTGCACTTTGCATATTCCGCCTGCGGTGAACAGCCGTCCGATGCAGATCGACGGTGTCTTTCCGCAACCGCGCGAAATGGCGGCCTTGGTCCTCTGCCCCTCTCTCTGCACTCTTCATTTTTTGCCCCGCGCCCCGCCTAACTGGAGCGCCGTTAATCATAATTTGGAGACGTGGCAGGCCATCGTTCAAGCTCTCTCTGGCGCCTGCTGCCAGAGAAATTCTCCTACCTGTCTCTAGCAGCGTCGTATAACTCAAATTGCTCCAAGGCTTGAGTTTCGAAACACCTGAATGGAGCAGTCAAGAATATTTAGGTAAGCAAACATTGAGATGATAATTTTGTGGAATTTCCTTTTGTGAGAGAGAAACTCCCAGGAGCGCAATCAAGAGTTTGAACCTTGCGTTATGAAGGTTTTTTAGTTGGCTACCTCAAAATAAATTCCTAATGTACTGAACGTATACCAATTGGGAATTTATTTTGCAGCGCTACGTATCCATTTTAGCTTTGCTCTTTGTCGACTCTCTCGCCGATACGAATGAACTGGCTGGTTTTCCTCGTTATCTAGCTATTTAATAAACCAGTAGCTGATTGAGTAACGCCCTTCAGCAGTTTCCTAGCATCCTGACTACACAGAGGATAAACCTACGGGGCAAACCTTGAATGTAAAGGTCTTTCACACTGCTCCTTCTGTGCAATAAAATATTCTCCTGAGAGAAAGCGTGGCTTGCAACGTGTTCCAAATTGTAAGCATGCTTGACAGCTTCGCTACAGTATTCATTGTAAGAGGGTAGGAATTCTATTGTTCTTATATGCCAAATATCTTTTGAACTGTGAAATGCAAGCTCAACGCCGCCCTAACACGCTATGGAAATAAATGTTGAAGAAAACTAGTTTACGCAACTCACACGAACACGGTAGACATTAGGAGCATGGATTGCACAGGCTTTCCTGCCTTTGCGGTCTCGATGTGGGCTTCGCCCCATGGTCAGGTCCAGTGACCACACCCTCGGTAGTTGAGACAAAAAGGAGGAGCGAGTGCCATGCTGTGGAATGGGCTCTGGCTAACGCTTTTAAGAACAGATTCTGCAGGACTCGAAGACGAAAAACTGCCTGCATAATATGTAAACTATAAAAGGGTTACAAATCGGGGCCAGTTGGTGTCCAGACTTCACAAGCATGTTTTTTTTTTTTTTTTTTGGCGCAAAAAGGCAGGACAGCGCCTGTGTTCGTCATGTCTTTGTGACGTCCTGTATTTTTGCTGTAAAAATATGCTCGTGCAGAAATAATGTGAACTAGTTCGCCGAAATTCAGACGTAAATATAGAAATTTCGTTGGCGGCAATAAATTTGAAAATCACCAATTTTAGACGTAAGCGGCTACTTCGAGTTCAGTGAAAGACACAATCGAAGCGCTGGAACGAACTGCAAGGCTGCGGACACAGTGCACAATTTTGTTGACCAACAAATGCAGTCCTTTTGTTTACGCAAATGTTGCCACAAGATGAGAGAGACAGAGTCGTTGGAAGCTAGAATGAACTCGTACATTCGTCTTCTGTTTCGCTTCATAGAGCGTGCTCACTGTGATGTCTATAACATTCTTATCGGCAAGCACTGGCTTATGAGTACTACATGGCAAGAAACTTTGGATTGAAGCTCCTCACAGTAATGATTACAAGGCAACTTTGGGCATTTCGCCACGCTTTCAGTTAAAGGGCTAAATAAAGCAGATTATTAGGCTGGAGTCACTAAGTCAAGCTTCCATAAAGGAAATAAATATATCGTCACCAGAAGAGTCATCGTCGTCATTCTAGTGCGCTCGGGAGTAGCCATCATACGGACGGCGAATTGAATGCGGAAAAAAAAAAAATAAAATAAAAAATGACGTCTATTAACGATGATACAGAGTTTTCGACAAAAAAAATAAATAAATAAGGTTCTGTAATATGTCCTCCCCACTGAAGGCATTTATTTATTTTTATTTATTTATTTATTTATTCAATACTGCAGGCCTTTACGGCCCAAGCAGGAGGGGCATACAAATGACATCAGCGTATAGAACGAAGATAACAAATAATAATTTCAAAACACTTGTTCTATGGGCAGTAGAACATGAGCAAAACAAGGACTAAACGAAATGCAAACCGAGCTCTTCATTTGGGAAAGTGAAACATAAACAACAGAAGTAAGCCAATGAATGAAATGAAATGTGAAACTTGCAGTAAGGCAAAAACACTATCAGTTTGGGCAACCAAAAAGCAGACAAGAAAATATTCAAGAGCAATTCAAGGTTTCAATTGAATCAACACTGGCTAGAAGAGGCAGAGGTAAGTTGTTCCAATCTGTTATCGTGCGAGGAAAAAAAGAATATTTAAAAACATTAGTTCTGGTGCTGTATGGCGTTAGAGAGTCATCGTGTCGATGTCGTGTTCGGCGTGCAGTAAGTGGTGTTATGTACGGATCAGGAGTTAGAGCAAGAAGGTTATTTTTAAGAAGGAACATAAATTTTAAGCGCTGAATTTTTCTTCTCAGTTCCAGTGTCGGTATACCATGTTGTTTCATTAGTGCTGTCGGGGAATCAGTTGTACGGTACTTCGAAAAAATAAACCTGACTGCCTTACGCTGGATTCTTTCGACAGCGTCAATGTTAGATTTGGTATAAGGGTCCCATACTACGCATGCATATTCAAGTTTTGGTCTTATTAATGATGTATAAGCTAAAAGTTTAGTTTCGGCGGGGGCATGTTTCAATTTATGACGGAGAAGGCAAAGTTTCCGAAAAGCTGTGTCACATACGTTAGTTATGTGAGTGTTCCAGTTTAGGCTGTTTGTTAGTGTGACGCCAAGATATTTATACTCGCTGACTTCGGTTAGTGGTTCTGTCCCGAGGGCATAGGGAAAAGAAAGGTTATTAAGTTTCTTGGTTATTTTCATATACACTGTTTTGTCAGCGTTCAATTGCATATCCCAACAATGACACCAGGAAAGAATATTTTGTAGATTATTGTTAAGAGTTATCTGGTCATCCTCGCTTGACACTTCCCTGAACAGCACGCAGTCGTCTGCAAACAATCGTATTTGGACGGGTTCGGTAGTAACGCTCACAATGTCATTAATATATATTAAAAACAACAGTGGTCCTAGCACACTGCCCTGAGGAACGCCGGAAGTAACTGGAAGTTCATGGGAGTAGTACGTATCAATATTAACAAACTGTCTACGATCAGTGACATACGCAGCAACCCAGTTAATAATGAAAGGAGGAAGGTTAATCATTTTAAGTTTTTCAATAAGCTTACAGTGTGAAACAAGGTCAAAGGCTTTCCTGAAGTCTAAAAAAATAACGTCCACCTGGCCGGATTTGTCTAAAATTCTAGCAAGGGAATGGATTACCGTTGTTAATTGTGTCACCGTAGAAAATCCTTTACGAAAACCATGCTGCGCAGGTGAAAGTATATTGTTGTCCTCCAGAAAATCTCTGATGAAGTTGGCTATGGCGTGTTCAAGCATCTTACAACAAGATGATGTTAACGAAATTGGTCGGTAGTTAGTAATCATTGTGGGGTCTCCCTTCTTAGGCACTGGTACTACACGTGCCGTTCGCCAGTCAGGGGGAAGGGCTGCAGTGGACAGTGACGCACCGAAAATAATTACCAGAAAGTGTGACAGCATTTCTGCGTATCGGCGCAGAAAAACATTCAGTATGTTATCCGGTCCTGGGGTAGATTTTGTTTTTAGATTAAGGATCATAGAAAGCACACCTTGAGCGGATACAAATTCAGGAGATACATTTGATAAAGGTGAAAAGGGAAGTGCAAGCTCTTCTGAGTTAATAAACACACTGTGGAAGAATGCATTAAAGTGTTCGACGATACTCTGCTTTTCGACAACGGGAATGCCATCTTTAATTATTTGATCCACTGCCTTGTTCTTTTTGCTCAGAAATTTCCAGAATTTTTCTGGAGCCGTACGAATAAAGTGCGGCAAAGTGTTATTAAAATAATGGCGTTTGGCATGCCCAATTGACGAGCTCAGCGTAGCTTGCAAGTTCTGTACTGTAGTTCGTGAGGCATTCCGTCGTCTTAAGCGTTTTATTTTTCTTTTCAAGTGATCTCGATCCAGAGACCCGAACTTTCCTGGAACTGTTTGCTGCGAAGAGGTTTCCGACGTTTCTGTTCAGCCCAGGAAACATGGAAGAGTGAGTTAGCTGTACGAACGAGCTGAATGCTGTGTGATTTGCTTATTGTAATTAATACCCCTGGTAAGCTTTCAGTTGTTACTCGCTACCCACATGCTACGTGCACACGGTGGCCAGAGGATCGGAACAAAAACAAACAAACAAACTAAAACATGCGTTTTATCTGCTTAAAGAGGACACGCTAACGTAAGATATGCTTGAGCAAAAAAAAAAAAAAGAAATAAAAAGATTAGGTGGAAGCTGAGTTGGGTATAATTACCACGCTCCGGATGGCCTGCGCTTTGAGTGTCGTCCGTTTGGGATTTATGAAAATGCGAGGCACTATTGAACAATACGATATTACGCAAAATTAGGGGCGGATAGTGGGAGGATGCCGTCCTCTCACGAACCATACGTACATATATGTGCAAGTGTCCTTTAGTTGATCCCGGCTGTACTCTAACTTCGTTAGGCTCCATTTTTGTAGTGAAGCGGTGCATATCAATGCTGGATATAGCAAAGAAAGAGTAATTAACTCTCAGTGCATTTGTTCTTAGCTATAGACTTCAGTCTCGTTTGGAAACGCCTGATATTAAGTCGTGGTGGTGAAAAATACAAACAGAAAGCCATAACTCCTCCGATCACTTGGTCGTTTCTTGGCTCAGAATTTAGCCCCATTCAAAACTTTATTCAGGATGCTTCATCTATTCGTGTGGTTTAGATTTCTTGAGATTTTATGTCGATAAGGCACTGATAATGCGGCGGTGACGGGAAAGTGCATTTGACTGAACCATATACCAGACCAAGGCCCACGGCAAATGACGTTGCCACGAAAAAAAAAAAAAAAAAGAGGCAAGGATACTTAAGACTGCTTACCCGTGGGACTGCGAAAGCCTTATGATGCTTTACATTAAGTTGCTTTGCAAAGTGCTGATTCCCGCTACGTTGAATGAGTCATGAGTAATGGCTGGTTTTAATGTTTGTACAGATTCTATACATGCCGTATGTTACTTTCTAAAGTTCTCAGTCATGATATGTTGCATAAAGGTTTAATCATGAGTCATGACTACCTGAGCTTGTAGTGAGTTAAGTTTCATCACTCATGATTATAGCCACCCCCATTGCCGGCTTATTTTACTAATGGGATAGGGTTTAGGGTAGGGAGGGATGACATGATACATGGGGCAAAATTAGGCATGAGTGACCTAACGGCCTATGCCACAAACTCTGATACCGTGATAAAGTTCTTTAAACGCTGGGTCATTGCCGCTTGACTACGCTTTATACGGGCTAAAAGGACGCTGAAATCTTGCCAAGTGCCCTGCCGAGAAAATTTCTGCAATAGATCTGGGTGACTGGCTGTCCCGCCAAAACGGTGCGGAATTTTGCAGCTTCGTTTCTTTTTCTGCTTGTTTTTTTTTCTGGAGGACATGCAGGAAAGCAGCTGCATGTCCATATTTATTTTGTAACTTCGTCTCGATATCTAACTTTGGACGAAATTATAGCACCCTACATTGTTATATAATGACACCAAAATTAAGGGGGTAAAATATGGCAGTCAGTCGCTCAGAAGAAGCAACTATGATTATCGCCTGTGCATGCCTCGTTCTTGAAGTGGTGCAGCGCAACGGCACGAAGCCTAGACACGAGAATGGGACAGGCAAAGCGCTATGTCTGTCCCATTCTCTTGCAGTTAGGCAGGCTGCACCACTTGAAGATGTCAGACCAACTAGCCCTCCAGTTCACCACGTTCCTGAGTTTCTTCTTTCAGTTTTCTTTTCTATAATGGTCTGCGCATACAAAATAAAGGCGATCACTGCTGCTCGGTTTGAGGATGACATGGAAAAACTCTGGAGTGCGTGCGCCAATGAACGCATTCTATTCTAGCTTTGGCGAAAATATTCTTCGGTTTTAGGGCTGCGCTGCAGAGGTGAAGAAGAAAACTAACGGCGGGTTAACAGAGAGTCAAGCAAGGAAAGCTTGTAGGGCAGATTTCATTCATGGAGAGATCCATTTTTTTTTTTTTTTGGCCTTACAAGGTAACGTTAATTCCAGGAAACATCGAGAAGGAATTGCGCTATGCTGAAAGGAAACAAAACTGAATATTGTAAGCATAGGCAGCAAATCTAAATGTGTGCAATCTCAAGATTTTCTGTTCGAGGAAGACGTCCCACTGGCAGATGTGTTTGGAGCGGTTGATATGAAAATAATCATAAGAGCAACACAGCGCCTCTTTCTGTGCGCATTTAACGCACAATGTGTCACGAGTGGGTCCTCGAAAAGTGCACAAGGATCCATGGAATTTACTTCTAGCGCTCCAAGGCCAAGAAGCAAAAGTCTTTCGTTTCGACAGGACGTCCAAGTCTTTCCCCAGGGCTTGAGGAAAAATGAGGCAAATGGCAAATTTTTATAAGTGGTGAATTTTCATAGTTTTAGTGCTACTAAACTTTTCAATCTTTCTAAGAGCTTAGACGAGATGCTACGGAAGGATTCTGGACTACTTGTTCTCGATTTCCAGAAAAAAAAAGAACATCAATTTTTAATATTTTTTTTTTTTTTTAGTTTTGCCCCGCCTTCCCCTAATGCTCTCCTAAGGTCCGCCATACCAGGGTCTGGTTATGCTGAGAAGGTAGCGCTATTATCTGATCTCGCCGGCGTCTTCTTCGCTACCTCTCTGCTTTCCCTCTCTCCATATCTGCAATATGTTCAAAGCTCCTGCATAGCACATCGCGCGGCCAGCAGTGGTACTACTTACTTTCCCCCGGAATACAAGCCAAAACTTCAGCACATGCACAAGACACGGCCGCGTCTAAGTCCATCTACTGTAAGGATGACATCACTGATGGTTGTACAACAAGCAGAGTAAAGTTAAATGTAATATTACGCACGCACAAAAAAAAAAATGCCGAAGCTCTTCTATTCTTTTACATCCGCCGAAAAACTTTTGCCTTTTTTGGGGAACATGGCATCCAGTAATTGGCCCTGAGGTTCAAGGAGGGAACCGGTGTGAAAGGTTTAATGTCGTTACCTTCTGGGTACATGTAGGGTCTCCAGCAAAGAAAACCATTTGTGTGGAATAATAACCATGCACGAAAGACACTGTTCATGCACCACTTGCAGAGGATGGCCACAATATATGAGTCCGCACACTGCTGAGACACGGGTGAGCAGCACAGGCCCTGATCGAGAATGGAATGTATAGAAACGCAGTGCGAAGTGAAACGTACGAAGATGGGCGTGCCTAATGCGCGCGCTAATATGCCCTTGGTGTCGTTTCGATCTCACAGCGCCTGTTAACGATTGGTTTGCTCAATCAACCTGCTGTGCATTGTACAGCACGGCCAGGGATAATGCTGATACATGCGCGCACGAATCCATTGCTGTGCCTGATATACACTAATTACTGATGAAACTTTATAAACACGACCCACAATATAATGCACATTATTTCCAACCTCATTTTTGTTTTAGTTTATTCTGATTTTCTGCTATCCCAAACGTATGGTAATATTGCTCCCCCCCCCCCCCCCCACACACACACAGTGCATTTAATAAAAATAACAAGCTAGAACAACCGAGCAAGAACATTTGGTTTCAAAAGCACCTTTCTGAAGAACACTCAGGAAGTCAGTAACGCAACTGATTGGGGATGAGGGTGCCGAACGCTGAAAAAATGACTCCATCGGACGAAAACCGAGGTCTCAAGTTTTGAATGACACGACTGTGTTCTTACAAAAGCTACCGGGGGCGCCAACGACGAATTCAAAAGCTTTCAAAAGCGCCTAGACCGGCAAAAGGCTGACGCATGCGCACAGAAGAACGCTAAGCCCGAATATACTGTCGTAAACGCTACTACTCGGCGGTACACGCTCTCCAACAGAAATCCTTGCTGACCGCATGCCATATGAGCATGCACGTTTTTTGGGAGCAGTACAGAACACGCCCATGCGACGCTGTACTGCAGTCAATGTATAATGACATCACGCAATTTTGCGCTCACTCACCCTTGTACTTGTGTGGTTGCCACCCGCAGTGCGGAACTTTCACAGCTTCTTCACAATCTGATGAGTCCACGTGTATGTCGACGAAGCGAGGCTGGAGTTTCTCTACGAATACTCCCTAGCTACTTGGGCCCTTAGTAGCGGTAAAAATGCAATACAGTGACCCAGAGCCTTTTTATATATGATGGTTGCTTACGAGATACATTTGAGAAGACCATGCTGCGAACGTTTTCTAGGCAGGAAGAACATGGCGATTCTTCTCGTAAGGTGCCTCTCCTTTTCAGCCTGTTGTGCCAGGAGTGACCGATCCTAGAAAGAGTGAGTGCGGGGGAGGCATAGTTGCGTTACAGCCAGTGGGAACAATAGTAAAGTATCTCAGAGTAATGGAATTGAAATTCAGTTCTTAAAATTATCGCGGCCCAATGAATAAAACAGGCGAAAACAGCAACGCTAATAGGAATGTGGACCAAGGGTGGACACCGCGAGCATGATATAAGCTGCTGGGCTTAAGGCATACTTGATAAGTAATATTTATATTAGAATACAGAAAGGAACGCAAGGTTGCCGCATCGACTGTCGAAGCTGCAGCCGAGATTTGATGTTGCAGCAATTCATTTGATCTTTATTTAGATTTGGCCCTTCTACACGCCAACTGGACCATCCTATCAGTACCGTCGGTGTTCCGCTCACTATTTACTGCCGCTTGTGACAAGAAGGGAATAATTATGTTCGGAAAATGTAGCAAAATAACTCACATTAGTTCTTTATCGAAACACGGAACGAGCCAAACGTTTCACGCTTAGGCAGGCTTAGTGCTGAATAAGATCGCAATAGCAAAAAAAAAAAAAAAAAAAGAGAGAAAAAAAACTGGATTTTTACCTTTGAAAACAGTGGTCTGATAAACTGTCGCAGGGATCGATATGACCATGACGTGGGGGAGTATTAAAACGCAATTGGCTCTTTTTAACATTTTTCCCCAATCAGTTTAGCTTGTGTATACATTTACTCCAACTTTTTCTTCAAGTTTTTTTCTTCAAATCACTACTTTTTCTTTCAAGGTTTATGTGTTCTTATGAATTATAATTATATGAACTTACTATCTGTTACGTACAAGGTCTTTACTAAGTTAATCGCTAACAGAATCAAGACAACCTTAGACATTGATCAAGATATCAGGGAGATATCGTGTTATCAAAGATGGCCACCATGTATGCGCAATGCCGGGTGTCTTGGACGGTACTGGAATCATGGAAGAATGCTAACATTATCCTCATTCATAAGAACGGGGATGCTAAGGACTTGAAATATTACTGACAAATCAACTTATTTTGAAAAAAGCCTTTGACTCAGTCGAAACCTCAGAAGTCATGCAGGCACTGCGAAATCACTGGTTAGATGAGTCGTATGTGAAGATACTGGACGATAGCTATAGTGGCTGAACAGCAACCATAGTTCTGCATAGAGAAAGTAAAACAATTTCCATAAGGAAAAGTGTTAGCTAAGCAAACACGATCACCACAGTACTAATCACACTTTGCTTAGAGAGGGTATTCAGGGACTTGGAATGGGAGCAGTTAGGTATAAGGATTGATGGAGAATACATCAGTAATCTGCGATTTGCCGATTACATTGGCTTGCTTAGCAACACAGGGGATAAATTGCAAGCAAATAATGGAAGACCTAGACAGGAAAAGCAGAAAGGTAGGCTTGAAAATAAATATGAAGATATACTAATTGTTTAACAACCTCGGGAAGGAACAGCAGTTTACGTTAGGTAGCGAAGCACTGGAAGAATAGTAGGCGAATATGTCTACTTAGGACAAGGAGTAACTGAAGATCGGGACCATGAAAGGAAAATAATTAGGAGAATAAGATTATGATAGAGCGCATTTGGCAAGGACTTGAGTATGTCTAACAGCTTACCGGTATCGCTCAAGAGGATATAAGAGTTGCATCTTACCTGCATACAATCACCTATAAGGCCTAAACATGGAGGCTTACACCAAGGGTTCTAAATAAGTTGAGGGTTAAGTAGAGAGCTATGGAATGAAAAATGGTAGGTGTAACGTTAAGGGATAGGAAGCGTGCAGAGTGAATCAGAGAAATAATTCAGGTTAATGACAGTCTCATTGAATCTAAGAAGAAAAAATGGACATGGGCAGCGCATGTAGCGTGGAAAGAGGATAACAGATGGTCGCTGAGGGTAACAAACTGGATTCCAAGGGAAGAAAAGCGTAGCAGGATACCGCAGAAAGTCAGGTGGGCGGATGAGGTTAAGAAGTTCGCAGGGGTCAAGTGGATGCAGCTAGCACAGGAGCAGGTTAATTGGAGGAATAGGGGAGAGGTCTTCGTCCTGCGGAGGGAATAGTCCGGCTGATGATGATGAATATGTGCTAAATCTACCGGCGACCAGTCATAAATGTCTGCGCCTTCAGAGTGAGCAGGTTTATAGCGTCCTTACTTTGCATGGCGACGCAAGCACAGCGTCATTTGGCGCTGTGAAGCGCCACGTATACTCAAGCAAGGAGTACGCAGCAATTCACGTCCAGGCATATGTGGTATGAAATTTCCAGTACTACAACGGTGACCATCAGCGTATAGCCTGAACAAGGGGGAAGAGGAGAGTGGGCATTTATGGCAGAGACTGATTATGGCTAGAATTAGGCACAGCTCATCATAACAATGGTACTGCGATTTCTTGCGGCGAGGGCATTAACATGCATAGCATTTCGTCTTCTAAATTGAAAGGAATGGCTGTTCGTTCCGCAAACCGGCAGTCCACAGAAAAGCGGACCCCCCCCCCCCCCCCCCCCTCTCGAAAAAAATAAAAGAGCTAGCAAATAAAGGCAACCCGCTTCAGCCAAGTCCATCAGTACAAACCAAAAATCCTCGATATAGGCGTCATTATGCGCCGGACGAAAGCTCTTAGTGGGTCTTGGCAGCCCAGATGCTTCCTTTCCCACGAGAGGCTCTGAAGAAGACGACGGTAAGCGGCACAACGTGCGACGTCTCGCGCAAGCTTGGCTGCTCGCGCCCGCATTAAGCGGAGAAATCGGCGTGCAAACGTAGCGTTAAGGCGGCTTCCAGCGGTCGACGTCTCGCCTGCCGTACGACGCGCTCGCTAGTGGCAAGGAGACGGAAGCGCCTTGGGATTGGAAGCTTGCGTTGGGGTGCGGCACTTTCACGGTGAAGCCCCGCGCCTGTAAATTTTTCATTACGTGGACTCAATGAAACTTTTACGGCTGACTGCAGAGGCCCGCCCGTTTCGTAGGCCGAAATGAAGCAGCCTAAGTCACGGAGGCTGAGCAGAGATATACGCTCTCAATCGATCGCTGTGAGACGTACAGAGCAGAATGAGAGTTGTTGAAGACAGTTCCGCACACTTAACGGTGCTCTGATTCATCGATTATTTAATAGTTAGTTAAGAGTGATTAACAAAACTTTGGTTTTGGAGAGAGCAATATTTTCAATTAACAATATTTGAACCGTCAGAGGAAGTTCTTTCAGAGCACATTTTTGCAGTGGTAGCTTCTTTCGGAGTGCGGAAGGACAAGAGAAACGATTCTGAAGATTGCGTGCGGGCCTCGGAATTAGTCTACGGTATGAGTGTTAGCTTGCAAAAGCACGCAACGCCGCTATCGCTCACTAGAAACTGCTTGGCGTGGCCAAGTTAGCTGAAGATGTATTCGCTAGTTGGGCGTGGCTGCTCACTTTTCAAAGTTTGAGACCGTATATTTATTTTTAGTATTTTGGAGTCGTCTAATCGAAATCTTGTCCTTTCGATTGGTTTGAATGCAAAGAGGGCCAGCTATATTGTCACATGCGTAGCACTGCGCGGTCTTGGCGCTGGGCCGCAACGACGACGAAGTGGTTGTTGGCGCGTGGAGAGCGCTCGGACTGCACATTGTTCGAAGATTTGCAGAACGCTTCGTGGGTCTGCCTGCACGTCGCTCTGCGTCCCCACTGCGCCTACTCACACGTCTAAGGCTCTTTGGGTCGTGACACTGGTGGAGGTGCCATCAATGCTCCTTTCTGGGGAAGAAAACGTGAGCCACCTACCTCTCGTGACCACCCCCGTGCATTGTACAAGCCGTAGGCTTCGAGGTTTGTCACTCGAGACCGTTTCTGTTGAGGGCACGCCCCTGCAGACCACTCCAGCAGATATGACAACGTCACCGCCAGCTCATACCGTGAGTGCTTCTTCTGCTGCCTCCGTCTACGTCGCCCTACAGACTCCTCGCTTCCCAAAGCCATTAAATGGTGACCAATTCGAAAATGCCGAAAACTGGCTGGCTTAGTTCGAATGGGTCGCCGCATTTAGCAACTGGGACGGCCCAGCAAAACTTCGGAATGTTTATTTCTGCCTTGAGGACGCGGCCCGCAGGTGGTTCGAGAATCGCGAGGCTGCACTGTCCAGCTGGCCGGGCTTCCGAAGTCATCTTCGGAGCACTTACGCCATCAGCGATCTCCAGGAGAAGGCAGAGTGGGCTCTGAAATCGTGCATCCAACTCACAAACGAGGGAGTCACAATGTACGTCGAGTATGGAACGCGTCTCTGCTATCGCGCACACCATTCCATGCTAGACGACAAGAAATTGCGGTACATGATGTGTGCTGTGAAAGAACATTTGTTCTGCGGCCTCATCAAGAACCCACATACTACCGCCGCGGCGTTCTTGACTGACTCCGTCCTTGTAAAAAAACTTCTGTAGCGGCTATCCAGCCGTACACCCATCCAACGGCCCCAGTCTCCGCATTATCCACCTTGGACCAACTTGACTGTGACCCTCTGAACAATCCAAGGGCTCTACGAGAACTAATCCGCTCCGTAGCCCGTGAGGAGATCCAAAGGTTTCAAGGATTTTTTCTCATTCTGTGGATTCCCTGAGTAGCGTAATCCGCGAAGAAGTCCAGAGCACACTCAGAGTACCAGTCGTCCCAGTCAGCCCACCGGCACCCGTTCAGCCGGTGACCTATGCAAACATAACGCCCCACTTTCTGCTCCACCGACGTACGCTCCTGCAGTGGTTGCGGTTCACGCTGCTCAACCAGCATGCTACTGGAAGGAGTGGCGCCAGGCGCCACGGAAATGTGACCATTGGTGGACTCTATATCAACGGCAGCCTCTCTGCTACCACTGTGGCGAGGCCGGTCACCTCTACCTGCGGTGCCCTTACCATGAACTGGGACTCCGCGGGTTTTCCCCCGGCAGCCCTCGTCCACGGCCTGGTAAGTGGCCACATGAAATTGCCGAGTATATCCCCCGCCAGACATTTCCGCCATCTACGCCACGCCGCCAATCGCGGTCACCGTCGCCTCGTCCCTCATCGTCTTCAGGATCTCATTATAACACGCCGTGAGTCATCCTCCAGACCTCGGCGGGAGAACTAGCTCCGGCAACCTTCAGAGGCAAGGCCGCTGAACACCGATTCGCCCAAAGAGCTTCACTATCGCCCCGATCGTATCGCCTCGACAACAGCCGTATCACCGATCAGCATTGATCATCCGACCAAGAAATCGCATGATAGGGTCCCGCCGTCGGTGATTGCGATCGCCACTCGCCGCACGCACCGGCTCACCACTGGCTTCCTCTTGCAGTCAATGGTATGCGCCGGTCACCAATGAGCCAATGGTACGGTCGCTTCCCACAGACGCTTGAAAGCAGCGGCCATGCAGCATCGTCGTCGAGAGTGATCAATGCCAGACGCCCAAGCGAATACGAAATGGAAAGTGGAAGGCTATGGAATACGGTACAAGGCTAACGTCAGTGAGTCAGTTAACAAACTTCTAATAGCGGATAGCGGACTGTGAACTATTCAAAACAGGCATTTTATTATTATTTTTATTTTTCTTGAAAATACAATAAAGATGTGCCCAACACTGTTTGGACCCATAGCGATAGGCTAGTTATGAGTCCAAGAAATGAAATACAATGATGCAGAAACTTCGTCACATGCATAATACAAACTAGGAACAGCGGGGAGTAGGATGTATACATCAATAGAAATTCTAAAAAGCAAGCAGAACAAGGAACAATCGCTTGATTAAAAAAAAGAGAGAAAAAAGAGAAAAACATCGTGCGTGCTAAATTACAGTAATATATCAGATGCCAACGGTGCACAGTATTAGTATCACATATAATGCATGCGCTGAAAAAATGTTTTAGCTGTAGACGCGAAAGTTCGAGCCTATTTTATTTCTTGTGGTAGAGTGTTCCATATCTTAGCACCTATGAAAGACAGCTGTCGTTCTCCATAGACATTATAGGTAGGCGGTAGATTAAAGTTTCCTAATGTTGCATTTCTGGTAGTACGTGATGATGTATGAAAAAGGGATATGTGGAAGGGGTGGTTATATCTTACGATGTTGTTAACTACAGTTGCTGTTTTAAGCTGGCGCAGTGAATCGAAGGGTAGCATCTGTAGGTCGCGGAATAATGGTTTGCTGGGGTGATCCAGTTTAGAATGTGTTATGATTCGTAATGATCGTTTCTGCAATTTTCTGATCGGCTCGAGATAGCTGTCGTACTTTTTTTTTAGAACAAAACTCGCGAAGTAAAATTTATTATGCAATATACACACACTCACGCAAACTTGACTTTGTGTAAGCTGCTATACAAGAGTACGAGGAGCGAGAGAGAGGAAAGTAATGGACGCTTGACCATAGCAGTGAGTGTTCTCTGCATACTTAACAACCAACAAAATGAAAATATTCTGCATGAACTGTTCTCACTTCCTATCTAAAGAACACATGAAAAAGAAGGGCTGTAGCCTTGGTGGCTAGAACAGGTCTGAATTTCAGAATGGAGGGAAAGCAAAGACAGGTGAGCTCTGAGTGCAGCTGTTCTATGGTAGCAAAGTGTACAAAGCGGGCAAAATAGACAGCAAGGCAGTCCACAGAGTCATTGATGGTCAGGGACAGGACAATTTCATTTCCTTTCTGTGGCACAAAAGACCATAACAGTTGTGTTACATTATGAGAGAAAAGAGTCAAACTGCTGTAGTGACGGCGGCCAAATGCGAGTGACAACGCCTCCCCAGGAAAGACCGGTCAACATCTTTTGCTCCCATGTCGAAAGCACCAGCTTCAATTTGGACGTGACAGGGCCACAGACAGCAAAGCTGCCTTCAAGTCCTCGATGCATCCAATCCCGTCATCATTCCTTGAGCCTCCTTTCCCTGCCGGCTTCCACTTCTACCCACTGCTCACTCAGCCAGACTTGAAGAGCAGAATGACCACCTGGCCAAGGTAGAAGTAAAGAAGTGCTTCGTCTCATGGGTCACATAGGAGCCGAAGTTGCGCTCAATGATGCAATGCCAGGTGGGGTTGCACTTCTTGTCAGACACCTTCTTGATGTAAGCTGCATTGTCCTTCTCAATGTTGTACTTCTCCAGGGCCTGTGTGACCACGTCCACAGCATCCTGCTGCATCTCCTCGGACATGTCGGCATTCTTGATCACTGCCTTTTTCTTAGTCATCCTGGCGTAGTTTGTCGTTCACGCTGGAGTGAAGTCCGGCTTTTCAAACCTGAAGCGTCTAGCAAAGAACTTGCACAGCTTCCGTTCGCCAGTAAACGCCAAGCTCCTTCGAACACAGAGTCCCAAAGCAATGTGCACGTCCTATTTCCTACGGAGATCCCTGATTGGGCCAGAGAATGATTGCACTATGAAAGATATAGCTCACCACTGGCGGAAGCCGTATACATATTTAAAATGTCGATAACGCGATTACCCTCGGTACCGTGGCTCTAAAAAATTGGCCTCTTTCCCGCACGATTTCAAATTCGCGCCCTGGGTAATGCGCGTAGTGACGGTCAGCCAGTTTGAGCCGTCGGCCCACCGCACAGGCCACGTGACTTCTTCATCCACGCGTCGGCAGTAGCAGTGAAGAGCGGCAAAGGAGCGAGGGGCAATATGCGTATACGCATATTGCACCTCACTCCTTTGCCGTGCTATAGCGCGGGTAGCACAGAAAATGTCATGTCAGACGCAGGCCACGTGATTTGAAGGATGTCGCTGCACGCAAACGGCCAAAAATTTAGCCCCAGCATCTTACAATACCTATGTAGGCGATCGGAAACCAGACATTGTCCTTCAAAGAGAGGGGCAGTGGTGGATTGGTTGATTCTGGATGTGCAGGTAGTTGGGACGAGGGCACCGCTGGAAGTATGTTACACCAAAAAGGTGCAGAAGTACAGTGAGCCCTCGATTCTGCCCTTGGTGCAGGGGAAGAGCCCTAACAAAACCATAGTGAGGAGTATCACAGTGTCCTGGCGTCTTCTAAATTCTCATAATCGATATGGCTATTACCTACATCATCAGTTCTGAATCTCCAACTGCAAAGATTAAAATTTAGTTAACCAGATCTATAGTTAATACGATTCATTTGTTTTATTGCGTCCGCCAGCAGTCGTATTACATTGCCAAAAAAGGCACCTTGTTGCCTCCAAAAAGGCTATTTTTGAAACCTACGGGCCGACTTCCCCGAAGCAATTGGGATATTTGTTTTGCCGAATCTCTCCAATGTGAGTAAAGCTAACACAGTGAAAAGATTTGCCTCCATGTTCATGTCCCGCGTTTTTGAGCTTGCAGCTGATGGGGCGTTCGCCCAGCGACAGCGAAAACCGCGGTTGCTACGTCTGTCGTCGCTGTAGAGGAAGTTCGCTCGGCTGCAGAACCAACCTGTGACTGGTCAGCACGAGCTCGGGACCCTATGAAAACTATCCATTCCTTTCTTTTTGCAATAAGCCTGCACTTGCGGTGCCGTCGCTGTCAGTTCAGTTCAGTCGTTCAGTCGTGTCCGACTCTTCGTGACCCTATGGACCACGTCACGCCACGCTTTCCGGTCTCTCGCCGTCTTCCTAACATAACATAACTTCATCTGCCGTACTACTCTCAAAAACGAATGTTAGCTGTGCTGGAAAATGCATTTAAGCACTGTTAGCATCTAGGAACGGCACCGGCGTAGCCTGAAGACGAGGCTACTTCTTCGTATTCCTCTCAAGCAACCCTTTAAAACATTACAGGCTGGTGTGGCGGGGAACAACTCTGTGCAAACAAGTAAGCCTGCAAACGTTCCACTTTTCGGATAAAAAAATGGCACCCAACACAGTACAATGCCAGTTTTTCTTGCTTAAGGAACAAAAGGCGCATTTTTTAGCGAGCTTCACGGGAAGCCGATTTCGTTTTGACGCCTTTGCGAGGGCGTGCAGCAGGCGCGCGTAAAGGTCAGCGGGGTTGCAGAGGGAGAGGAGCGGTCCAAGGCGGCTATCAGCAGCGCACACCACTGGCTACCGACAATAGGCGTCAGCCGGCAGCGCGCGCTCGCCGGTCTCAATTGCCCCGCCAGCTGCTAAGCACGCGCTAGCTCGCTGGAGATCAAAAGAAGGGCCGGGGAGATGCGACGCGTTGCGCGCAGCGTCGCTGATTGCATTTTTGATATATTTATTGCCAAGATTAAACAGACCTCAAACTACATACATTCAAATACATCGCAGAGAAAAATAACCCGCCAACTCATGCGAGTATGGCTTTGACACACTAAAATTCACCAAGCGCAACCAAGAGCTCTAACCTTGGTAACCAGTCTGGGACACATGTTTCAGATTTCAAAACCTCAATAAACCTGTGAACATTTGATGGAGGCCGAACAGCAATATCACAGTGATACCCGGCCATTCGGGAGCGCCATATACAATGGAGGCCCACGAGTACAACTAAATCAAAAGGACAGCCGTCTTCATTATCTGTAGGCCAAAATCTAATTCCATACGAGGTGAGCGGTAACTCTTTTTTAGTAGTCCTTTGTAGCGCGCCCCAGAAAAAATCAAGATGCGAGTAACGAAGGAAAGAAAAACTACCTTTTTGAGAACACGAGGCGGGCGCGGACAGGAGGCGGATGCTGGAAACGCCATAAAAGAGTTGCTGAAAGAGTGAGCCACCATACTGCAAGGAAAGGACAGTGCTGCACTTCTTGCATTAAAGCGCTCCTTTGAAACGAAGTACACACATTGAACTGGCACAGAATCTTCTTTCGGTCATATTCGTCCATTACAACTTGAAGTCGCATCCTCGATTCGGCATCCATTTTCGGATTACATCATCACCAAAATCGAGGCCATCGAATATCGCATTGCACGATTTAAAATTTTACAATGCTCGGAAGAAATCAGGATTACTGCACTCGACCGTTATAACTCCCTGCCTCCGTTTGAGTTAGAAGCGTCTTCGTTCATCTTTGCCAGTTACATAGCTCATCTACTATCTTGTTCCAAGACGCTCACTGCTAAAACCACCGATCAGAACGACCAGCCGCCCTACTAGCCACAACCACCTCGTAGTCTGTATCAAGAGACGCACTCAAGGTATGTGCAGTCCCTTTTTCTCCGACGCGATAACTACCTGAAATTCCTATACGAAACAGCATAGTTTCATATAATGATCACAAAAAATTGAACACTTCTTCTGTCTTATCCTAAATCATTCATGGCATTAAACTGTGCATAATGCCGCATGTCCATTGTATGTTTTCCCCATCCTTTAACCCCTTCCCCCCCCCCCCCCCCTCCCTTCGCGCTCGTTATTTTTTTTTTATTCAGCTTTTACAGTTTGCAGTGTGTGTATGCATAAAACCTGCCTTTTTATTAAGTGTGAATTTATATATATTATGTTCCCTCTTCATCCACTGCCTTGCAGCCTTTAAGGGTGAAATAAGTATTTTTTCAAAAATGGACGAAGCGCTAACAACACATTCACATGAAAGAAGACACGAAGCGTTTGTCCGTGTCTTCTTTCATGTGAATGTGTTGTTAGCGCTTCGTTGATTTTTGAAACTGACCCAGCAAAAAGTCCTTCATGAAATAAGTAAATAAAAGAGCAAAAACCAAACGTAGGGGGTGAAGGCCAATGGGCGAAGCGATTAATATGGTTATTTACTATTTTTTGAGTTTAACTGCGAATTCTTTAGAAAACTATCCAACTATAGACAGAAACAATTACAAAGTGAAATCATTATCTTTCTATATACAACGGATATCCGGCCTAGCAGTATGAAAGGCATTTCACTACGATTTAAAGAAAACTCGTTATTCCTTACAGGCATTTGAAGAGGAACTGTAAACGCGCTCGTCGTGGTTTCTTTCTCAAAATAGGCTCAATTGCACTGAGCTCCCCGTCTAAATAAACAAAAGCTGCACCTACAACGCTGCGAGATCTGAAAAGACTAGGAACCTACTTCTCTCTACTAATATAAATACCTTATATGGCGGCGACATTAAATCCGTGTTTGTACAGCAGCGCTGACGCAGGAAACCACCCAGCGGTGACTCCGAAGGGTATCTTCAGCATTCCACCGTTTTCAGCACCCGGAGAAAGATTCTATCTGTTCCCAGAAGCGGATGTCGTCACTTGTTTCCAGAGTAAGAGCACGGGTTGATAAAGCAGTTGCTCGTGTCCGCGTTCCCAAAATTTTTGCCCTAGCGAAACTTTATTCGTTCGCCCGAAGATGCGACGCTACGACAGTGGATCTCCTTAAGAGCGTCCGATATTATGAGAACCATTGGACGCCTCACAGTCGGGCAGAAGTGTTCAACCGCTGAGCGCGCATAGATAGTATACTCACTGCACTCCTCGCTCCTGCCGTGTGCCTCCTCGACTAACAATGAAAACTCGCAGGCTGGAGTAGAAAACTGTTGCACGGTAAGCATTTGGCTCCCTAATGAAGACTGTAGCGCTTGAAAACACATACAACTCGAAGGAGACACTAGATGCGCTAAGATGTAAGATGCGCTAAGATGTACATGTTTTCAAGAGCTACAGTCGTCATCATGAATAACAAATTCGAACAGGTGGCGTCACCGAACTCCGGAGTGCTGAATCAAGTCCGGTGGTGCCAACCTCCTCTGTGAGCTCAGTTTCCAGGGGTCACCACGCACATATTGACCCTTATGAATGTAATTAAGCACCTTTGAAGCATCGCCAAACTTGATAGTCCTGTAGTCGCTCAAATCTACTGCATTCAAAAGCCTACAGCTTTAAAATTTACATTCTGTCACAGACGTACCTTAGTCTCTTCCTTCCCTTCAAAGCGGCTTCCGCGCCCAACGCTAAGTGTAAATGAGAAGGCACGGACGTTGCGGTAACGGATAACTTTCGTCGTAAATAAGTAGCAATCCTGGCATCGGCGAGACCAGCATGTGTTCATGTCTTCGCTCCTAGGGTACCCTCGCATTCCCCTCGCTGAAGGCGCGCGTGTTTCTGTCCTTGTACTGGGGCACCCCCTTTCGGAAATGTCAGCACACACGAATACTTCGAATAAAATGACTTCAAGTCGGCAGTAACGGACGATCAGCCAATATTCACTACGCTCAGGCGTGGTACTTCGACCAGGACCAGACGAGGTAGCCGAGTATCGTGATCAGGTTGGTCAGCGGACAACAAGGAGTTTGTAGTGATTTGTCGCCAGCTTTTTGTTGCCGTTTTAATACATATTGTCACGCGCCTTCGTAGAACGTCGACGGAAGATGAAGAACGGTCGGGTAGATCGGTGAAGAAGAAAGAAGAACAAGGGCAGAGGGACGTTTGTACGCTTCGCCGCAGTCCTGTTTGGGCCGATCCCTATAAATAAACCCCCGTGCGTACAAAGCACGTAACATCTTGGTGAGAGGTGCTTGGGTAGCGACCACGGAGCGTTTCATCTACCGAAGAAGCCGTAGACTTGCTGGCCTACCACCAATTCCATCAGCCATGACTGAAGACGGCAGTACCGAGCAGCCAGGATCATCCACGGCGAACAACTGGCCCCATTATCGAGAGCCGCGTACGTTTTCTGGAAAACCTGAGGAGGACGTTGATGAGTGGCTGAAACACTACGAAAGAGTGAGTAGGTACAATCACTGGACCGCCGCTACTAAGCTGGCTAACGTGGTGTTCTTCCTTGCCGCCACTGCCTTTGACTGGTTTGATAATCACGAGGATTCATTACAAGCGAAATCAAGAAAAATGTTGGGGATCAACCTGCAAAGAAGAAGCGCGCTGAACAGACTTTGCTTCACCGGGCGCAAGTACCCGGAGAAACTTGTACTGCGTATATCGAAGCCATCTTAAAGCTATGCAAGCTCGTCAACCCCCCTATGCTTGAAGAAGACAAAGTCGGTCACTCCCTGAAAGGAATAGCGGAAGACGTTTATAATTTTCTTATTAGCAAAGAGAACCTGAGCACCACCGCTGGTATAAAGCATTGTAGAACATTTGAGGCTCTCCAGCTGCGACGAATTACACCTAAATTCGGAAGACTGGACAATGTCGCCTCTGTAGCCAGTGTTGAAGCCTGTCCTTCAGTTTCCATGGCTGATATGATACGAGAGATTGTACGCGAGGAATTGTGAAGATCTAGGGACGCCATCTGCAGTGAAGAATATGTGCGGCAGAGTTGTGCACCGCAGGCAAATGTTGCCGCCCTGTCCATTCCGTGGGTGCAACCCAGCGGCGCTTCGCATATGGACGATCAGCGCAGCTCTACTCAACGTTATGACCACCAGCCGACGGAAAAGAGGCCCGCCTACTCTAAAAATGTGGTTCGTCAGCAGCGAGAGCCTCGCTGCAACCAACGTCGCGACTTTGTTAGTGAGGACTCTTATCCTGATCGCTGGCGCCCTCAACCTGGGTGCTACAGATGTGGCGTTGCGGGGCATATCGCTAGATACTGCCGCCGTCGTTATCCAATTGTCCAAGGTTACCGAACCACGCGATTATTCACGGACGGCTGCACACAGAACGAAAGCGATCCCCGACTATGCCTACTTGTGACTCATACAATTCGACATATTTGCGGAATTCATCTCCTGCATCTGATCGTAGTGTGACGCCGCCACCCCAGCGCCCGCGCAGGTCACCTTCCCCTCGACGTCGTTCTTCCCCTACGCCTCAAGGAAAGTAGGAGGCGCGGCCGATGGAGGTGAGGCCGCCGGCGAGTCGATGACGTCCATACCTCTACCCGTTTTTATGTTAAAGAACAAATTGGAAATGTTTGTTGATGGTGTGGAAACAATGGCTCTTGTGGACACTGGTGCTACATTATCTGTTATGAGTTTGAGTTTTAAGAACCGTTTAGGTAGAAAAGTAATGTTAAGTGGTGACCGTGGAGTGTTATTCAGTGGTGTCGGTGGTGAACCTTTAGTTCCTCTTGGAGTGTGTGCTTCGGATGTTGTTGTTGGCGGCCTCAAGTTTAAAATTTGCAGTACTGCCTCGGTCAACGCATGCTGTGATTTTTGGGATTGATTTTCTGCAAGAGTGTGGTGCAACTTTAGACTGCGGTACGGGAGAGATCGCTTTGAATCCTTCACTACTTTCGGTTCTAGTGAATGACTCGACACCTGAATTTGGAGTATTTGCTGTGGAAGAAGACACAATTGTGCCAGCGTTATCTGCAGCATTCGTGCGGGTTTTCTCGATTCGGAACCAGTGCGAGTCTTTTGAGGCTATAGTAGAACCTACGAGATTCACCTGCTCTAAGAAGAGTATCCTTGTGCCTCGTTGCGTCATTCCCGTGACTAGAGGCCGCACTGAGCTGTGGACAGTGAACCACTCCGAAGAGCCAACTGTGTTGCCTCGGGGCCTAAAACTCACCCGATTCAAGGAAGGCATATCCGGTTCCGTCGCGGCGTTAAACAGCTCTGTCACTGAGCAGCAGGTGCGACCAGGCATGGAGACCCAAGTTACGGCTATGATGAGTAAGTCTCTTTCTACAACTGAGCGTCGTGTTCTAGTGGAACTAGTACTGAAATACGTGACAGTGTTCGACTTTGCCAAGGATGACTCAAAGCCACTGCCTGCCAGTCGTATTCATCACACGATCAACACTGGGTCCGCACCTCCAATACGTCAGAAGCCCTCTCGTGTCTCAGCAACTGAACGTAAGGTAATAGATGAGCAAGTTCATGGCATGCTAAAGCGCGGCATTATTCGAGAGTCCTGTAGTCCTTGGGAAGCTCCAGTTATCCTTGTCAGAAAGAAAGATGGTACATAGAGGTTTTGTGTTGACTACCGCCGTTTAAATACAGTCACGAAGAAAGATGTCTACCCGCTTCCACGCATAGATGGCGCAATTGACTGTCTCAGCTTCATACTTTTCTTCTATTGACATGAGATCCGGTTACTGGCAAATCCCCATGCACATTGCAGATAAAGGAAAAACGGCATTCGTAACACCAGACGGACTTTATGAATTTAACGTTGTGCCTTTTGGATTATGTAATGCACCTGCCACATTCGAGCGGTTCATGGATACAATTCTCCGGGGACTAAAGTGGCAAATTTGTTTATATTATTTGGACGACGTTGTAATTTTTTGGCAAAACATTTAGTGAGCACAACAGCCGTCTGGATATCGTATTTAGTTGCATAGAACGAGCTGGTCTTGTACTGAATGCAAAGAAATGTCATTTTGGCGAACGTGAAACAATTGTCCTCGGTCACTTAGTTGACAAAGAAGGTGTTCGACCAGATCCCAAGAAAATTGAAGCTGTCAAAAGTTTTACTATGCCCAAATCAGTAAAAGAGCTTTTTGGGGCTATGCTCGTACTTTCGACGCTTTATACCAAGGTTTGCAGACATCGCTTACCCACTTACGTGTCTACTGCATAAAAATGCACCATTCAATTGGACCAGCGAATGTGACTCAGCTTTCCGTCATCTGAATTTTCTTTTGACCTCGGGCCCAATCCTCCGCCACTTCTGCCCATCAGCTCCAATTGAAGTACACACTGACGCAAGTGGTATCGGTATAGGCGCTGTACTTATACAACGCCATGGATGCGATCAGCACGTGATAGCGTATGCCAGCCGCTCGTTGAGTAAATGTGAAAGAAATTGCACGGTTACGGAGCAAGAATGTATCGCCGTTGTTTTCGTTGTACAGCTCTTTCGTTCCTATCTGTACGGGAATGCTTTCACGATTGTAACCGACCACCATTCCCTTTGCTGGCTCGTGAGTCTTCGTGACTCCTGTGGGCGGCTCGCTCGATGGGCTTTACGCCTACAAGAGTTTAATTTTACTGTGGTGCATAAAAGCGGCCATAAACACTCAGATGCTGATTGTCTTTCACGTTTGCCGCTTCAAACGACTGATAACGACTCAGACAATTTCGATGAGTATTTGGCTCCAATTTCACAAACCTTCCCCGATCTCCGAGTTTTCCGAACCGAGCAACACAAAGACAAAACATTAACCTCTCTGTTTGATTCCGCCAACGATCCTATGAAGAACACATTTAGCATTCGCGAAGGAGTGCTTTACAAGAAAAAATTCGCCTCTGGGGGAGCACGTATGCTTCTTGTCGTTCCGGAAAGCCTACGTATCATAGTTCTTGAAATGATGCATGATGACGCCACGTCTGGTCACCTAGGAGTGGCCCGAGCACTCCACCACACACAGCAGCGATTTTACTGGCCGAAGATGCGTTCAACGATCAAGCGATATGTAGCCAGCTGTGTGCAATGCCAGCGCTTTAAGCTGTCGACTTCAAGCCCACATGGAAAACTGCAGCAAGTCACACCTTCAGCAGCCCCGTTTGAGCAAATTGGCATTGACCTTCTTGGACCTTTCCCACGGTCCTCTAAAGGAAACCGATGGATTCTTGTGTGCGTTGATTATTTAACCCGCTATTGTTAGACAGCCGCGATACCATCAGCTACTGTGTCTGAAGTGTCTAATTTCTTACTTCGATTCGTCATTCTTCGGCACGGCCCTCCTGCAGTCATCATTAGTGACCGTGGACGCCAATTCACAGCGGACATTGTCGAAGAACTTCTTCGCCTCAGCGCCTGCAGTTTTCGCCCCTCCACGCCATATCATCCCCAAACGAATGGTGTGGTAGAACGAACTAATAGGACGCTCACCAACATGTTGGCTATGTACGTCGCTGCAGGCCATAAGGACTGGGAAGGCGTTCTACCGTTCATTACTCATGCATAGAACACAGCGCAACATGAGACAACAGGCTACAGTCCCTTGTCCCTTCTCTATGCTCGCACGCCTCGCTGTACCCTCGACACCATACTGCCATGTTTCATTCATGACGAACCTTCTCTTGCTACCACACTCTGCAGAGCTGAAGAAGCCCGCCAGCTGGCCAGAGTTCGAATTTTATCTTCAGAAGAACGTTCTAAGAACGGCTACGATGCCCGACACCAACAAGTTTCTTATGCTCCTGGTGACTATGTGTGGTTGTGGACACCTCTCCGTAAGCGTGGTCTTTGTCAAAAACTGCTGTCACACTACACCGGACGGTTTGTTGTGTTAGAACGCATCAGTGACCTGAATTACGTCATAGCACGCATAACGGCGAATGGTCGACGGTCACGGCAGTCTCAGGTGGTGCATGTAGCCCGCCTCAAGAGATTTCATTCCAGAGGTTCTCTGTAACTCGCCCGACGGGCTTCGTCTGCGAGGGAGGGAAATGCTACGCGCCTTCGTAGAACATCGTCGGAAGATGAAGAAGAACGGTCGGGTGAAGAAGAAAGGAGAACAAGAGTAGAGGGACGTTTGTACGCTTCACCGTAGTTCTGTTTGGACCGATCCCTATAAATAAATTCCCCGTGCGTACAAAGCACGTAAAAATAGCATTGCCACGTGTGCGCGCCACTGTAAAAAGAACAAAGATGAAGTTTATACGCCAAAACGAGAAAGGGCACTAGGGCGAGCAAGAAAGAAAGGCAGATAAACCTCGACCTGATGCGAAAGCATGTGAGAAAAGGGTCCAAACCGTCCGCGATGTATGGCTCCATTTTTTTTATCAAGGCGCGCCAATGCCGCGAAGCTGAAATAGGGACCGGAGACAGGTCAGGTGGCGACAGGGGAAGTCGTAGCCAGCAGCGCTGAAATATGGGCGGCTGAGAACTCGCCCGGCCCCCTTTCATGCTCGTTTATTTCGCCTCGCGCGCCGCACTGCGCGAGGCCACCACCGTAAGCGGGAAGCGCGCCCAGCGAGACAGACTGCCTCAAAATGGTTTCATGGCCGTTCATTCTCGAGCCGGGAATGTGCGGGGCCGCCGGCTCTCGCGCGCATCTCTGACAGGCGCTCTCGGGCAGTGCCCAAGGGAGCCAGCCCGAACTGAACCGCCGACCTGAAATGTTCTCCCGGATGGCGGTTCTCTCACTGGGACGCCTCTTAGTGGAGTGGCCGCCACTCTCTGTAGCGAAAGCGCCACCACCAGTTTACAGATTTGTTTCTCGGGATGGAACCGATAATTCGGTTAAACAAAACTCGAGGCAACGAAGAAGTAATGAACAGAAACGTCATGGCTGACACGTGTAATGAACAAAAGAGAAGGAGGGAAATGAGCAGAAACGCGTGGAAGCACAGAGGGAAACCGAGAGAGAGCAGAAGGTGATGGGAAGCGGGCGGCGTTAATGAACGTATACGCTCACGCTTTGTTCCGATGCAATTACCTCGCTCCTGCTGCTCGTCCTTAAATCAAGTTAAGTACGCATTGTAGGGGACGGCGAGCGAAAACGGAGGAGAAAACAAAAAAGAAAGCGACGAAGCAGTCAGAGACATCTTCATTTTCCGGCCAAATGAACAATGGCCGAGAGTTTGAAAATTGGGCGCAGAAAGTCGTGAGATCTAGTAGAGATCCACAGCGCACGGCCAGAGCGCCGTTACTGGCGTGCGGAGCTTACATTCGTCTATACCTTCGCCTTCAAAGAGAGTGCCGCGCAGAAGATGAAAGGATGTGGAGCGCGCCAGCTCCTATAGTTTTATTTCGCCTTTGAGGAAAACGCGATTGTCTTACGCACACACACGCGATGGCGATATCGCAGTTGGTTAGGCTTTTACGCGGAAGCTTCCCAGTGCAAACCAGCTCTATCGCTGGGAAATCTGACAGTGATAGTTACTGTGTGCAGTCAGAATCAGCCATACGTTGCACAAATTGTGTGCGCGGCGGAAAATGTGAGAAAGGTGGGTGAGGGGAAGAATTACAGCAAAGGCTACAGATCCAGAGATTCAATAACGTTTTTTGTACATATGCTGCTAAATTGCCACTGATTAACATTATTACGCAGCCGTAATGGACCTACTGTGCAGCGGACTGTGTTCCGATGAGTGCAGCATCAACATTAGAATGCTAAAAAAGCGCCGATAAAGATCTGGGCTTCCGAGAAAGGCATTAACTACACAAACGGTTCTAAACTAACTTTCTTTGCTCACTTTTTTTTTTTTTAAACAGAGCTTATATTGGCCGCAAGCGGTGCCCAGGGGGCGAAATGGACTACAAAAATTACGTACGAACTCTAAGCGAATGAAGACACCTGCTGCAGCTGCTCTTTGTGCTCCCGTAATCACCGAAAAATATTCGCTTACAGTTCGCCTCTTCACATAATCATCCGTTAGTCCCAAAAAAACGCACCTTAAGCAAACACTCGTGTCATATACCATACTGCCTCCACGAGCGCGGGCACCAGGGAAAACAGGAAACGATGGCGATGAGAATGGTGCACAAAGATGTGCGCAATCAATGGCGAGGAAGCGCAAGTGTCGTACTATTCAGCATAATGAAAACTATCGCGCTCCAGATTACTCGAAAAGTAAAATGAACTTTGAATGACGCGCTGCGTCGAAGCTATTGAGTTTCCAGTTAGCGTGCAAATATTGACTGAGTGCCGTATCTTATGCTGTCAACAGGAGTATAGAGTTCATTGCACTTCTGCGGCTTTAATTACCCTAGACTGCATGGTTGCAGTGATGACTTCACGATAGTTCTCACAGCTGTAGCGCACGTTACGAAAAAAGGGCAATACCCAAATGTATGTGCTCGCGCGCGCACGCGCGCGCGTGCGTGTGTGTGTGTGTGCGTGTGCGTGTGTGCGCGCGCGCGCGTTTGTGTGTGTGTGTGTGTGTGTGTGCGCGCGCGCGCGTTTGTGTGTGTGTGTGTGTGTGCGCGCGCGCGCGCGTTTGTGTGTGTGTGTGCGTGTGCGTGTGCGCGCGTGTGCGCGTGTGCGCGTGTGTGTGTGTGTGTGTGTGTGTGTGTGCGTGCGTGCGTGCGTGTGTGTGTGTGTGTGTGTGTGTGTGTGTGTGTGTGTGTGTGTGTGTGTGTGTGTGTGTGTGTGTGTGTGTGTGTGTGTGTGTGTGTGTGTGTGTGTGTGTGTGTGTGTGTGTGTGTGTGTGTGTGTGTGTGTGTGTGTGTGTGTGTGTGTGTGTGTGTGTGTGTGTGTGTGTGTGTGTGTGTGTGTGTGTGTGTGTGTGTGTGTGTGTGTGTGTGTGTGTGTGTGTGTGTGTGTGTGTGTGTGTGTGTGTGTGTAAATGTTTAGGAAAGCAAGAAATCGAAATTTCCTAAGCAGCTGAAATATATGAAAACCACATCACATCTAAGTCAACGGCTGCAAATAAATGAAATGGCTGAACAGTAGGAACAACAGCTTTTTTTTTTTTTTTTCAGTCGGAAGAGTCATGTCGAGAGGAAGAACCTCCGTGAGTGCATTATACCTTCGACTCGCAAAACAAACACTCCTTCTTGACTAACACACTGTCCTAAACCTTCTTTCTAATGGGGCTACTTGATCAACAAACAAGTGCATTGATTAGCGATTTGGAGGCATTTATGGGAGAAACCCTGTTAACACCGTTTTCAGCGTGAAGCGATTCAAACTGGCGACGGGTGCTTGCCAAATTGTTAGGAACAGCCTGTTGCTAAAAGACCGCAAAATGGAATGAACAAATATAATCTCCAAGAAGCACTTTACCTTCATTTATAGTTTTCTCTTTGAATTACTTTATTCGTTGCAGCAAGTGATTGTGCCGGTTCCTTCTCATCGGCCTATTTCAACTTAAGCCCAATTATTGGCCTGAACTATTCAACCTTTCTGTCACGCACACTGCAATTACTTGCGCTTTCAGAAAACAAAGAAAAAAGTAAACGCAACAGTATAGCAATCTCGTTGCAATGCTGATAGGCTATAAGGAATGCTCGAATATTAGCTCTTCATTTTATGGATTTCCAACTCTTCTGCCACACACAGAGTGGAATGGGCAGGAGTACCGGTGTTTAGGAATGTGTCAGGAAAAGAAAAAGTGAGCAGGCGTTTTTAACGCGCACCTAATTAGCTTTCAGGAGCTGTTAATCATATTACAGGTAAGCAACGGTCGTTTGTACCCAGTGAGCTCAACATAAATGGACACTGGCTTGAGGCCCTTTTGGCTTCGGGTGCTTTTACTGGCCCCAAATCAACACAAGCTCCGAAATATTCTACTTCTTCATACATTCCTTTTCCTTACATTGCCTCTTTCTTTTTGGCGCCAACTTCAGAAGATGAGGTAACATGGTTAGTATACTCAAAGACACGTGTCCTCCCGGTAACAATGGAATCGGCATTCTTACTGTGAAGCCAGCTATGCCTTATATTTCTTACCAACTTACCAATATTTGTAATAGAATGCTGGTGGCGAGTTACAGTCGTGGTAAAAAAATACGAACACAATAATTATAGACCAATATCCGTACATCTCCTTTTTTCTAAAATCGCGGAGCGTGTTATTCATAAAAGGCTGTATCAGTTCATACAGGTTAAAAACATCTCTAAACATCGGTTTGGATCTCAGTTTGGGAAATCGGTTGAATGTGCACTTCTTCAAGTAAAAGATTACATTCTTGGCAACTCTGAACGTAGGCCTTTTACAGTAGGTGTTCTCCTCGATTTCCGAAAAGCTTTTGATTCTACTAAACACAAAATCTTGTTTCAGAAGTTAGCTACGTATGATGTCCGCCCCTTGACGCTAACATTAACAGAGAGCTACGTACTTTGCAGGTAGAACGCAATACATGCAGATTTATGGTTTCCACTCTAGCATATGGGGCTTAAGATATGAAGTCCCACAGGGATGTATTTTGGGTCCTTTCCTTATTCTATCACACATTAAATATATTGCCAATATTCCTCTCATTTGTGCTATTGTTATGCACACTGATGATAATAATGTTTTTTGTTTCTTTTCGGGTATAGACCTTTACTCCGTAGAAAAGAGCGCCAATATGTAGCTTAACGAGACTTATAGCTGGCTTAATGCGAATGAGAATAATCTAAATATAAAGAAAATACAGTTCACAATATTTTGCTCCCAGAATAAACCACAGGTTCATGATATAAAATGTAACATCAAAAATCACGAAATAATGCCTTCTAACTCTTGCGGTTCCTAGAAGTACTTTCTATGTTTGACCTAAGTTGGT
Organism: Amblyomma maculatum; assembly: GCF_055883805.1. Lineage (NCBI taxonomy): Eukaryota > Metazoa > Arthropoda > Arachnida > Ixodida > Ixodidae > Amblyomma > Amblyomma maculatum. Next base: position 111,539,733 of record NC_139344.1, on the reverse strand, counting down.
CTATGCGTCTCAATTATATTCGAGCGACGTTATCTATATCTCTTGGAATAATGTACATAATTAAACATCCCTTATCGTTGCGTGTAAGGAAACAACTGTATTGTTCATTTATCCACTCCTAGCTTACGCAGTGTCTTCTAGTCTGGCAATAAAACGGATAAATAGAACGGATAAACAAACAAGCAAATAAATAAATAAATAAATAAATAAATAAATAAATAAATAAATAAATAAATAAATAAATAAATAAATAAATAAATAAATAAATAAATAAATAAATAAATAAATAAATAAATAAATAAATAAATAAATAAATAAATAAATAAGTGCTCGTATCGTCCCCTGTTCCTTCCACTTTGTCTGGTGTATCACGCTGCTTTACTATGAACTCTTTCCAACTTGTCCAGTTTCCAGTTCTCAATAAAAGGAATTCCGAGCATCTCTCTTCTCTGCAGAAAAGAACATGACATATGATATTCACTAAACCAACCTCATCAATAAACTCGCTCTGTTAGACTTCGAATTTATTGGCATTTACCGAGTTATATAATTTTTGTCTTGCCACATTGGATTTCCGTGAAATGAAACCGTGCACTCCACTTTTTCAAACAAGTACTAAGCAAATCAGTGGCATGCGACCTATTTACTATCGCAACGACGAAGTCAAGGTTAAGAACAAGCTATGGTACTAAAACTCTGGCTGATCAAATAACATCAGAGTGTATTGCATGTCCATCCCTTACAAAACTTTCTAAAAATGTAACTGTGTCTCGGTTAAAGAAACAAAAATAGGTAAAGTTGCCTCTATTACACCCTGCAAAGCCGCAGTAACTTGCTTTCTAATGTGGTGTGAGATAATCACAAATGCCGGCATGAAGAAATGAAAGAGCACTGAACAAGGGATGAGGGGAAGCCTCAGTTCGCAAGCCGAGCCAACGTTTTGACAAAGGGACTCGTAGGGGATTGTAGATGAGCAGTTAGGGAGAGGGACCGTAAAAATCTCGCGATGCAGTGACGACGACGTGCTAATAAAACTCCGACGTGACGTGAACCGCGATCGCACTCTGGTCGAGACGCGAAAGGCAATGAAAGGACTGGCGGAACGGATTAACAGCGGGAAATTCGTGTTCACCGTCTCCGGGACGATGTGTGAGCTAAATGAGTATCTGGACATGACAACCGTGTGCAGTAAGCAGAAAAAAAAAAAAAATCTATAATCAGCGCCAGTGAATACTTCGAAAAAAAAAAATGCCTTGCCTGAAGCATTCGCTTTGCTTGATGAGGGGTCTATGCGACGGGTTGTGGTTTTAGTCGGACGGCAGAGCAATGGAAACTACTTTTCGAGCCTGCTATCACAATAGCATTTCTCGATGTGCACGGTGGTAGGTATTAAATAGGTCCACAGTGTGCATAGCGCGAAACAAACTTAGAACGCAAAAAGAAAAAAGATACGCTATGCGGCTTGATTCTACAAAACTGAGAAGCAACCTCCGCAGCACTATATGAGAAGCAATCGGTAATTAAGCTCCATCCTTTCTAAAAGTGCATTTTGCAGTGGAAAAAATATACGGAGTTACGAAACAAAAAGGAATAAAAATAGTTATATAACTATAATAAAAATAAAGCAAGAATTTTTTCGGCGTTTTTGCATAGCACGAAAGAAAATCTTCTCCCCATTAAGCAAGTATAGTTCAAGCCGGATTTAGACGTGGGATCTGCTCCTTAACAACTTTATGGGTTTGTATTTTTGCGGAAAATGAGAAAATTATTACAATCAAAACTGCACATAAGTGTCAAGGTTGCTTATGAAGGCATTCATGGTGCTGCAGGGGTGATGAAGCTTGCGTGTTAATATTTCACTTGATGCACAAATTTAGGACGAAATTTGTGTCGCTATGAGATGACCCATTATATTACGCCCGATGTGGCGTGCCTCAGAGCAGCGAGCGATGTCCCACATTCCTAAGACTTTGGTAATACTTGCTGGGCGTTTATTCCACTTGGCTCTATCTTCAATGTACGCTGACGACATCTGCATTTGGGGCCCTTAGCCGGGATCCCTGCCTGAGGATCATGCGAGCCTTCACTTGGATTGTTAGTCCGACGCCCTCGTGCATCCGACGCCCCCGTTCTTATGATTAGAAAGCGTCCCTTGGAAGGAAATGAACTGGAGTACAATGACACCCTACAAAGGTTCTATTGCAGGGCCACGCCATGTTTTTAAAAGAAAGACATCTTTTCAGACGTGCCAGTCAACGAAGATCTTTCAATGAGCGCCACTGCGCTCAGTAGAAGAAGGCGCTTATATTTCTTGCATTTTTGCTTAGGTATTTTCATGTAAAACATGGGTTAACTCCAATGTATACCAATCTTTTCAGAAGGTCCGAAATTTTAATACAAAGGTAACTGGCTATAGATTTATTTTAGCCCTAGGGACTATATCGGGGACTACGGCGGACTCCGGGTAATATAAAATCTGCTGTAATTAGTTGGCTGATTAACTACATGCGCTAATTAACTTTTTAATTTTCACTTTGGGGGTATGTTGTAGTTGCAGTATTGGAGCTCGTCCTCTAAATAGCGTAGCCGTGAAGAAAGAGTTTCTTTAAAAAATTGTGCCGCGCGTTACAAGGCCCTGAAATGCTACCTTGGTAGGCTGCACGCTAGCACAGCGCGTCGGTATACTCAATGAGCGCAGTGATTGCGCTTGCGGTTAGGCCTCACAGCGCGCACAGACCAAGCAATCTACGCCGGACGCGCCGCTGACGCGGTGTTGTTGGGCAAAACCGGCTGTCAGAGTCACATTTTTGGGTCTTGTGCCGCCCGATACATTTTTTCTTTTTGTAGCGAGAGCTACACTACGCGAGACACTTCGCCTCTTCGTCGTGATCGCACTTTCGTCGTGGTCGCACCTTGGCCGTGGTCGGACTGACATTGAGCCATCGCCTAGCAACAGCTAGAAGAAGAAGAAGAGTTGGCTGCGCTGCTAACCCAGGCCTGTCCTTTCATATGGGAGGTGATATCTCAATCAGCCTGCCAAGACCCTTGCATGTACGTTATCCCTAGGCCACGCAGGCACGAGCTACTAGCCACGCTGGCTAGTAGCTCACGCTATCGTGTCATCACGAAGTTTGGTTGGTTTTGGTTTGGTTTGTGGGGTTTAACGTCCCAAAGCGACTCAGGCTATGAGAGACGCCGTAGTGGAGGACTCCGGAAATTTCGACCACCTGGGGTTCTTTAACGTGCACTGACATCGCACAGCACACGGGCGCCTTGCTTTTCACCTCCATCGAAAAGCTGCCGCCGAGGCCGGGATCAAGAAGTTTGGGGGTGAAAACAGAGAGAAAGAGGTGCCGAAATGGAGGGCGTCGGACCACCGCGCAAAAGGCGATTTCTTCTCATCACACTTCAGTGGTCAAAAGTGCCCCTTATGACATAAAGAAAGCTGCAACCATAGAGTAAACTACTATGTGCAAAAGCCATGTTTTTTCTTGCAAGACTAACCTAAGCATAGCCATGCAGATTGCTCTCGCATAACTCCAGGTTTAACCACAAGCTAAACTGCAGCTAATTTTTTAAAAACATATTCTTTTCGACACTATACTATTTGGAGCTCGACGAGCTCCAAAATGCAAAATAAAACACACCCCGTAAAATAAAAAAAATGTAAAGTTAATTAACGTGTTTAGTTGAGTAGAGAAGTAATTGAAGCCTTCTGCGTCCTACCCGGTGTCCGCCGTAGGTCCAGTACAGACCCAGGGTTAAGATTGTTCTAAAGTCCATTGCCCTTTATTAAAAATTGTGGACTTAACAAAAAAGAAAAACACCCCCTATATAGTCCAATTGCATCAAGTGGGCCTTAGGAGATGTTAAAGTTGCACTGTGTGTAAATGTTTGTATATAAGCGCAGCCAGCCCACTTCAACTAATTATACAGTATTATCTATGTTACGATGGTTTCTTCAGCAGCACGATATATTCGCAAGTAAAAATGTGAGTTAACTGCACCATGGCCACGATGCCCGCAGGCCAGATACATGAGAGGCACAATACATGGCCGATCGCTCGGGCATAATCACACTTTCGGCCCGGCGTACCGCGTCTGTGAGGTTTCGGCATGGGTTCAGAGTATGAGAGCTCGAATTATGCTTGCCAATCAGCAATGCCCAGCGTACCTTCGCTTTAATCTGCAAGTGCAAGGTAGTCATACGTAAACAGAAAGTTAAACGAAATGAGCTGCTGAAGCTCCTATGGGTTCATCGAAAGCAAGCCTCCGCCGTTTAAGGCAATTTATAGGATTTGACCAAGAAGGTATGCAGTTATTTGTCATGGACGCTGCTCATTCACCCCGGCAATTTGACGTTAGACATGCAGCTGGCTGCATATTTCCGCGGTGCGGCGGAGGCCTCTTCTTCTTCTCAATCTACCTTATGTATTGACACTAGCCATTATATGCACTACATCAGCCTTATTTATTCATATTTGAGAGAATTGAGCGGAACGCTGCGCCGAAATAGGTACTATAGCGCTCAGTATGAGCTACAGCGCGCGAGCTCGTGTCCGAACGCTCTGCAAGGTTGTACAGTAGCGCCGATTTCGCCGCGTTTTCGGGTTATCTGGAGAGGATGTAGCTGTTCTAGCACGCGTGCTAGGACCCCTCGGTACGCCACTGTACAACCTTGCAGAGCGCTCGGACACGTGCTTGCGCGGTGTAGCTCATACTGAGCGCTATAGTACGTACATGTATCAACAGTACACATTATTCGAAGAGGGGTTCTTAATGCTCTCTATACAGACAAACGAACGAGCCAAGCAGCCACTGAGCCCACTACGCAGAACTCCAGGACAGTGACCCAAAATCAGAGAACATATCAGCTTTCTCCTTTCAGTACAACACCAATGTTAGCTTAAACGACCACATGCAACGCTACCTGGCTCCCGGTGTTTGCAAAACTGGCCCCCTTCATTTCTGCGGACGCTATTGCGGCTTTGTTTTTGTTTTCCATCACACGAATGGGGAGTCAAAAACACGACCAGGAGAGAAGTGAAAAGGCAGGCATAGAGCGAAGAAAGCGAAGGAAGAAAACTAAAAAAATTTCTTCTGCAAAGCAAACACATGTGGCAGAGTACAAGAAAAAAGAATACCGGGGTAGCGTTTAGGTAGGAAACAATTTTTTTTTTCCGTGATAGTACGCAACCGTTGCTCCTGACGGTTCTTGTCCAATGCCAAGGAGGCGGAGCGACGTGCTCACATAATTGGTCGCCGGTCGACGGCACGATCCAACAAATTGTTTGCTCGCCGGAACAAATAAGGGGACACGCGGAAACAAGCTCTCCGAGCTCAAACAGTGGATAGTCTCGGCGCCCGGTAGCAGAGGTTCGCCATAAGCCACCCCATGCGCAGAGTTCGGCTCAGCCAAACAACGCACGTACCAGTAGCGCGGCGCCCTCTGGCGCAGCAGCCACGCCGAGGCCAGCCCGTTGGGTGCAGCCGCATGTCAGGAGATTGCTCCCTTGCGCGGAATGACGCCAGAACTGCAGTCCGCCGCACTCATTGACCTACTGCGGTCAATTATTCAGTCCAGTGGCGCCCGAGAGGAAAGCATCAAGAGTAGCAACAGCCACCCTTCGAGCCGTGTGAATAAAGAAACGGCCGGCTCGGGACCTGTTGTCGGAGCAACCGCGTATTAGGTCGCGGGGCACAGGCTGCATTTGTACGAACGTGCCGCGAACTGCGTAGCGCCACAGCTCAAGCGTGGCAGAAGAACGTATCATGGACCACTGCCGCGTTATTTATAGGTTAGTGGCAATCGGGCTGCACTGGCTCAAATCAAGAATTACTTCCTGACCGCGGGCCTCCACGGAGGATGAATGCAAAAATGACCGCGTGCTGTACGATATCAATGCATGTTAGGGAAGCCAAGTGGACAAAATTAACCCCGAGCGCTTCACTACGGCGCCTCTGATATACCACGTTAAACTTCGCAAGCCTACCTAACATATTTCCTGCTTCTGCACGCTTCTTTAGTTATGTCATTGTCAGAATTATTCATCAGCGCTTGCTTTCCTTACACAAAATACCACGTAAGGGTCAAGCAACGAAAATACAGTATAACCCCTATATGCAGATGGGTGCCAATGTTACAGAACGTCAGTATATTATAATCTTCGTAACCTGGATGAATATAAAGCACAGTTCATGTGTCCCGAGCAAGTCACCATTGACACATGATTGTCGGGTCCGACGAGTCTTTAGACTTTTCATGAAAACAGCAGCTTAGCCGCGCAGTTAACCATGTCACAAGCATGCTTGGATTTTTAAGGAGGAACTTTCTTGTGCCCGTTCGATCGCTTAAAGTATGTCTATATATAGCATTCGGAACAGAAGTATCTAACTACGATTTGCAGTTTTGGATATGTGAGTAGAGCCACTAAGATTCCCCGCAAACATCCAGAGTCTTGGAGCTCATTTTATTATGAGGAATTATGTAAGTGCTGCCGATGCTTCAGACATTATCTCAACATTAAACCTGCTTAACCTCTTGATGCACCTGAGCCTTCGACACGAAAACCTCCTTCACGTATATCACAGAAGCAAAACTGTACCTACTCAAGCTACCTCCTTTGGCGGATTATTTGTGTTGATTTCCAGTGAGCCCACACGAGTCTTTGCTCTCCTGTTATTTCGTTGGATGGGTGTGCGAACGCCTTTAGATGAGGCGCGGAGCAGTGTCAGTTCCATATTCAGATCGTGGAGATCTGAATGTGGAACAAAGCACACGTTTGCCTCCATTTATAGTCTGGCTATGCTTAAAGGTAAAGCGTCATTTGAAAAATAGAAGTTAGGAGGACGCTTAAGCTTCAGTAGTACTTGCGAGCGGGCTAGTTGGCTATCCGGAGGTCTTCAGAGCTTAAGCTTCACTTTAAGAGTCAGTTCAGCTCAGTCGTTCAGTCATGTGCAACGCTTCGTGACCCTATGGACCGTATCACGCCACGTTTTCCGGTCTCTCACTATCTTCCTAACATCACATAACTTCATCTTCAGCGCCTCGAGGATGTCATTTAACCACCGCGTTCGCTGCCTACCCCTTCTCCGGTGAGAGTAGGTGCATATTAAGTGCATAGTAGGCACATAAAGTGTAATAATGCTTGTGTCAAAGTTAGCGCCCTCTTTCCTTTGATCCTTCAGACCAACCTCACCTGCAACGCGTGACACAATTGTAAAGTAAATCAAATTAAAAACATGTGGTTACTCAGACATGCCAATAACAGGGGATGATTCCAAGGACAAATGTCGCACACGCTACGCAATCGCTAGCTGCTCGCAAGTTAGATGAATAAATGCGTGAAGGTTTCTATATAACAACCTTCCTTGCATTGGCTTTAGTGTAGGCATAAGATGAAGATATTGTACAGCATGCATGCATTTCTGAAATAGGGTAATCAAGAAATAGCATGGAATATACCGCTAATTATTCATTAAATGTCATGTCACCGTACGGTTTACGGGCAGAAATCGCATGTAATGGGGCGAAATAATGCTAACAGTCCCTCTGTGATCCAATCTTCGTTTCTGGGATTGGTTTGATTTGGTTCATGGCCGTTAACGACCCAAAGCGACTCAAGCTATGCGAGATGCCTTAGTGGAGGGCTCCGGAGGTGTCGACGATCTGGGGCTTTTTAATGTGCACTGGCATGACATGGCACATTACAAGGGTGTCTTGCTTTTCTCCTCCATCGGAAGGAGGCCGCCGGGGCCGGAATTCGACCCCGTATCCTAGAGCACAGCAGTCGAGCACCCTAACTACTGCACCACCATGGTGAGGCGTTTCTGAGGCTTGAATTGTTGGATACTGTTCAGTCAGAAGCCTTATAATATATCTGCGTCTATGTTAAATTCTTCAAATTTCATCAAAGATTAATATATTACACAGTTCGAAGCTTACTGGTCACGCCAGGCCGGCCTTAATAACAGTTAGCGATCCACTAGCGTTTAGTGTTTCTTCGTACGTGAATAAATATCCTGGTATTTTAGAGCCTCTAGCACGCGTTATTTTCTGCCTATTTAAGCCAGTTTTTTTTTTTTTCTCTTTTATTTTGCGAAAGAAAAAAAAAGCATACGCACGAAACAGGTGGAGTCGAAGAAATCTGTCCATAATAGTATCCGAGGCCTGCACCTGCAGCTTTCGATAGACGGCATGGACACGGCAATCTTAACCGCCGCCTGCTGCATGCGATAATATCCATACGATAAAAACAAAGAAGCCCCACAATCGTCATCGTTGTGCTCAGGGCATTCGTTCGGCGATGACTGTTCTGCGCTGTCGTGAGTTGGACGGTTGGCCTGCTGAGTGTACAGTTAGCAGCGACGCCCCTGTACTCAGTTCACTGTGACTTTATTGCAGCCACTGTTTTACGTCATATACACCTAGTCGTGTGCGTGCACACGTCTTGCGCGAAAAGAACATGAATGCGCAAATACACCCAGGTGCGCGACTTTGGGTGTGTTTACGATCCTGAAAAAGCTGCGACTTTCAACCACCTCGTATTGAAGGCAGTGGTTCCAAAACATTTTTATGTCCTTTAGTTTTAGCTGGGGAACTGTTACGCACTTTGCAACATATTTCTTCTCTTTCTCTTTTTTATATACAAAGCCCCCTATTCCTCCCCCCCCCCCCCCCCCCGCTTTTTTCAAGGTGGGAACATTATAACACCTACGAGCTTAATCTGATTGCGTGGTTAGGCCACGTGCAGACAGGACAGAAAGACAGTCCAGAAAACGCAAATGTGGGAGGCGTCCGAAAAGTTAGCGGATGTCCCGTCTTGAAACACAGCCAAACAGAATACTCCGATCACCATTTCAGCATACGCAGGCGCGCCTGCTTGCGCTCGCACGCACAATCGAAATGTGCCGCCTTGGCCGAGCCAGCGTCGTCGTAAAGAGGACCGTCTGGGCCTATCACGCTGGTTTAGCGGTAACAGTGCGGCATAATCTGGGCAGCTCACGCCGCGCCGAGAGCCCACGCTCATCTTGCCGCGATAGCGCCGCGAAGAGCCGCCGGCCTCTACGGGGACCCCGAGATAATGCTCACTAATCCAATTCATTCGGGCTGCCTGTGTGTCTGCGGGTCGCGTCCGGGCCAGATGCCTTCAGTGGCACGCAGCCCGGCGACCGCCGGGCGTGTGCATCACGGCCAGAACCTGATTTGCGTGTGCGCACCGGACCGTGCCCCGCAGGGCTGGCGGCTTCAAGTTAACTCGACCCAACTGTTATGACCGGCGCGTCTCGGCGGACCGAAAAGTGTGCAATCTCCGGCAGGGGCATCCGCCGCTAAGCCTTCGATAGTTTTAAAGGAGGCTGGCTTCTGGAGACGGGCTTTGGAGTACGGGGCTCGTAGGTATACCTTCGAATAAACGGAGACGGGCGCAGCCGTTGGGTAAATTATGTGAGTGAAAAATGCACAAAACCGCGTTCCAGCCCTTTGCCAGCCCAGGTGGAAGTTGGCTCGTAAGGCGAAAAAACTGGCGGCCTACACGCGAATGTTCTGTGCAACCTACGGGACGAGAAGAAGCAAGCTTGGGATAGTCTGTGCACCATCTCGTTAGCCAGAGCATGACATGCGAAGTGAAATCGACGAAGGGCAGGAGAACACAGGTGCGGCTGCGGAGTTATGCATAATGAGGACATTAAAGGCGGCTGATCAAGTGTTAATACTGATATAACTTCGAATCCGCGGTTGGCTGCTTTCGACGAGCATGGCCATTGCGAGGCTAAGGAGAGGCGTTTGTTACTATATGTGGAGCGGGAGAATTTTATTTCTTCAATGCGAGGGGCGACTCGCGCCTAGCGTAGGCATGAATTTACGGCTAGACTTTAGCGGGGCTGCGAGATAAAACCCTAATGTGGCGCGCTGTAAAGCGGATATTGTTAGTTTGGCCGCATGCCTGGCTTTATAATTTACTTCAGAAACGTAAGACCAGAAATAAACTTTGCTCTGAAACGCATTGCTCTTACTACAGCACAGTAGTCCGAAGACGATGTCATCATGCATCTTCTTGCTGCTTGTTATGTGTCCCTGGTGCTTCGCGATGCGCTGAAACTTCTTCTGTGGCAGTAAGTGTCACTAGCAGCGTGGATAAAAGGACGCACTTAACCACCGTCGGCTTTTATACAGTAGAACCATAATTAATTTTCAGCAATAAACAAAACATTATCAGAGAAGGTACAACCAACCTCCTTTGAGTAAGTTTTAAGCATTCGAACGAAAAAGAAGTTCATCTGTGGTTCCTTCCAAGCCATTCTGATCAATCCCTCTTTCACTTACCCATTAGGGCCCGTCTTGCCGTCTTCCTAGCAATCAACTATCTCGCTGCCTTCGCCAGAAAGTAGGAAAGTGGCGCTCTTGTCTGCACGCTTCCGATATTTACCACCCATACCTGCTCCTGCGCACCCCCCTTTAAACTTTTGTCCTTTGTGCGGCCAGAGTGAATTATTTGTGTCCGGTGGCTCGGAAATACCGAACGTGCTAACTAATAACATTTTCACACATAGGATGCAACAGGCGATTTTCTTATGTGACGGTAGCAGGCTCGCCACTGTAACAGTAGATAGGAGGAGGAGGAGGAAGATGACAAGGAAAGGCAGGGAGGCTAACCAGTAAAGGAACTAACAGTAGATAGGTACACAAACATAAGTGAGTAGGATATAATGGATGACAGCCAAACGGGAATATCAGGTTACAACGGAAGGCATTTCGAAAAAAAAAAAAAAATGGAGCGATCTCACTAAGTGCGCTGGTACATGCTCAGCTGCACATGATACTTTGACGTCCGCGTCTTCCCGTTTTACTTGCAGCCCTGCAGTAAGAATCAAAGCTGCATTTGAGGCCTTTAGAACGCGCCAATAATGGGAAGATGAGAGTTGTCGCTGTGCGCCGCGAGAAATAATTCTGGAGATTTTTCTAAAAATAAAAATGAAAACGGAAGGCAAGATGGCCAATTCGCTTGACAGCTGAGGGAGAGACAGGAACGCTGCACCTTTCCGAACACGTGAGGACATATCGTTCACCAATGATGCCGCATTCATGAACCTCACAATTTGGCCTAGAATGAAATCGGAGGTATTGAAATTCCGCACGTTTTTTTTCTTTCTTTTAGCATTTTATGCGCTAAATTTTAATGTCATGGTATCGACCGCAGACACGTAGCTCGGCGACAGCGCGATTTGCACAAATCTCGTTTTAGTCTGATCCTCAGACTGATATATCTGCCTTCGTATCAGCTCAGATCGTAGTAGGCGACACAGCTTCTGTAAAACTCGACAGTTGAATTCTTTAGAGCTAGAGCATACTGCGCACAGTGCTTCGAATTTTATCGCCTTGAAGTACAGAATTATACCTTCCGCAAACTTTTTTTTTTTTTTATGTCACGAACACCGTTCTTTGAAAACGAATATATTTTGCAAGGTAAGCTTTCTTTCGAAAAACGCCTGAAGTAGCGCAGCTGAAAACGGGCCAGTGGCAGATGCTAGCAGTGAGTGGGTAAGTTATTTTCCTTTTTTTTTTTGCGTACTACAGATGTTAAGAGCTATCATTCCCCTAAGCAGCTGTGTCATTTGCAAGGCTGCTTTCGGAATTTAAATATGTAATAATTCTATGCTGATTATAGATGACGGGAATTAACCGTTCGCTAATAAGGTGAGGTGCACTGTTCTCAAAACATGCGTCACCTAAGAGCGGGTGCAATGCGGGTGAAATCTTGAAGAATTGTTTAATGCTGGATGAATTGGGGTTCTGCATTTGGATGATTACTAATGATACTGTAAGACGGCTTTATATACTGTGCTATGGCGAGGCTACGCTTATTAGCTTGTCTATATCATTAGGCGAATGTAGTAGAAAGGAAGAAAAATGATAGGGCGTAGTTACGCTGAAGATTCCGCTTATTAAAAGTTGTTTTATATAGACGTTGAAAATATTATTGAGCTCGCGCAGGATTAGTGTCTAAGAGAAATTATTTGCTTGCCAGTTGGCGAGCGGCAGAAATGTTGTAGACTTAACTTCAAGTTCATGTATACCATTGACATTTACTCTACTTGGGAACACCACCAGTAGAGTTCTGAGCCTCACAAGAGAGACCTAAGATGGCTACGTTCAATAAATGTGGGGAGTGGAATTTTTCATCTTGTGAACTGTTGCCGAGTGACATAGCTGACTTCCACAAACACGCGACGATGTCCAACGTTAATACAGTTGCGCAGTGCCGATTGCAAACGGGAATGTAATGGAGACCCGGTAGCGAGTAAACTAGTCTGAAGGCTAGAAAAGTAATTTTCGCTCATGGAAAAACCTGTTAAAAAAGTGACATATCATGCTCTAAATCCTCGGTTTACCGCAATCGTTTTGGTTGAAAGCTTAGAAAACTCGAATTTTCGAAAATATTGCCCGGGGCAACAGCGTTTTTCTCAGTTGATCCATTGGCTTCGTTAGTACAATACAAACATCTATTTACTTTAGTATCTGTTCCTGTCGCAACCCGCGTCATGCTGACAAATATATGGCATGGGCAACTAATAAAGAAACAAGGAATAAAGGTTGGTGTGAAGTTGTGTAGCGGTCTGTTAGGACTGCATTTGGGAAAGATTAAACAAATTATAACGGGAGCAAAACGCCAGGTCAAAAGCATTCGTGAAAAAGGTGTCAAACGCGATAAATCTGGTGAGGTGCAATTCCCACGTCCGGTGGCCGCGAGTAAAAAATTTCCACTGGAGAAGGAGACCCGCTGATTCTCACCTAATCTTGTTTGCAACAGGCAGTAGAGAGCGAAGTATCGTACGCAGTACTACCACAAAGAACATCTTTCGCTCGACACTCAAGAAGTTTGTTTGTAGCGCCGTGGCGCTTGGAAAGAATCACGCCATTACTTTCGTTCTGTAATCAACCCTCACACCGCCTCCATAATGGGCACGAGCATAAAAAGAACAATAAAGAATGTAAAAATTCGCGTCACAACGACGGGTGAAGTACACTCGGTGAAACCGCTGCGCTTCTGTAAGGGACTAAAAATATTCTAAAAACCTAAAAAAAAAAAGCACACACCCAAAAATTCATTATTTGTGAGAGACCATTTCGAACAGAGTAGGCGTCCTGCGTTGGAGGAATAAAAAAAAAAAAAAGAAAGGGGGGGGGGGGATCAACTCGATGTTTACGCTTTCGTAGTGCGGTTGCATTGAAGCTGTCTTGTTCCCACAAGCTGAGCCCGTGGTCTCACGTTGGCCATACCCGCGCTCTCCTTTGCATAATCGGTCCCAAATGCAAATTTCGCTCGGTTCGCCGCTCCAGAAAAAGGTCTAGGGCCATCGCAGACCTTGGGCGTCTAAAAACAGCTTACTGCACTGTGCAGCCGCTGTATAACACGATGTGAGCGGCATTCGCTTTGGGCTGCTGATCTACCCACTTCGAAAAACAGACCGCGGAGGCCCATTGGGCGGCTTGATTTGTCACCCTGCGGTCGTCTTGTGAATGAACTCCCCGGTTTAATCAGCACGAACTGAAACTGAAGCTCTCCTTCGCCCCTTATCTCCATTCACAACAAACAGCTCAAAGGTAAAAATGTACCATAAGGTTGCCAGACCTGCCGGCAAAGAGATTCGGCTTGCACACGTTTGAGTGCTTGACGAACGCGTGCGAATCTGTATCCCCAGTATTTTCTTTTGAACACTTTAGTGATTATTGAAAGCTGATTACGTCTCGTATTGTTTTCTTCTGTTTTAAGCCGCACATCGCTAACAAAGGTCCCCCACTATAAAACTATAAAATTCGAGCATAATATCATAGGATGACAAAATGTTAGAGTTTTAACGTAGCTAAACCGAGTAGGACGTGCGAGAGCTTTTGCGCACAGATGGTAGTTGATGGAAGATGATGACGTGTAGTGCACAGCACGAGAATGTGTTGCTATCTGCACTAGGGGCGATCGGCGGCGGTGATATTTAGCTGTGACCAATAGAGAAATAAAGGTGATATAGCTAAGACGTTCCGAACTCAGTTAACATCCTGGGCTCAAATCCGTTCCGCTCCGACTCATTTTTTTTTACGGCTACCGTGCCTGTTAATGGACTACGGAGCTAAAATGAATTCGAGAGTGTGTGATTCATCATCGAAGACAAGCTACCACAGATGTACAGTTGCAACGGGAAACGATTAGCACAATTTACTTGTGACCGGAGCAAAAAAATTGCGATATGCGGCGCTACTGTTGCATTGATCGCCAAAAGCGAGAGTGCCATGTACATTGTATTTTGCAAAGTGAGGACGGCCGGTAGAAAGCAGCGCGACCGAAAGATCGCACCTTAAACGAGAGATTGTGCGTTTCCTATCAGTGGAATTATGCGCCAAGATTGCTATGCGCATGAGTCGATTTCTTGTTCTTTTTTTTCAGCTAGTGTTGCGATCAGCAGTATTTTCTTTATCGCAGTCTTCCCCCAACTTAAGCTTGTGCTGTCTTGTGACGTAGGCACTGCCGCACACTGCTTTTTAAAGTACATCTTCAAAGGAAAACTGCGATAAAGATAACGCTGCTCTCAACGTCAGCACAAACTCACTCACTCACTCACTCACTCACTCACACACACACACACACACACACACACACACACACACACACACACACACACACACACACACACACACACACACACACACACACACACACACACACACACACACACACACACACACACACACACACACACACACACACACACACACACACACACACACACACACACACACACACACACACACACACACACACACACACACACACACACACACACACACACACACACACACACACACACACACACACACACACACACACACACACACACACACACACACACACACACACACACACACACACACACACACACACACACACACACACACACACACACACACACACACACACACACACACACACACACACACACACACACACACACACACACACACACACACACACACACACACACACACACACACACACACACACACACACACACACACACACACACACACACACACACACACACACACACACACACACACACACACACACACACACACACACACACACACACACACACACACACACACACACACACACACACACACACACACACACACACACACACACACACACACACACACACACACACACACACACACACACACACACACACACACACACACACACACACACACACACACACACACACACACACACACACACACACACACACACACACACACACACACACACACACACACACACACACACACACACACACACACACACACACACACACACACACACACACACACACACACACACACACACACACACACACACACACACACACACACACACACACACACACACACACACACACACACACACACACACACACACACACACACACACACACACACACACACACACACACACACACACACACACACACACACACACACACACACACACACACACACACACACACACACACACACACACACACACACACACACACACACACACACACACACACACACACACACACACACACACACACACACACACACACACGCACGCACGCACGCACGCACGCACGCACGCACGCACTCGCACGCGCACACGCACTCTCTCTCTCTCTTACACACACACATACAAAACAAAACGAATTAACCATGTAGCGTAGCCACGTCGGCGCATGATTCTGCTGATAAGGGTTGCACGAGCTTTAATTTATGATGCTGTCTTTGGGATGGACCCTCGTCGTAATTGTCTGCTTTCTACCGGCCATCCCTGTTTTGGAAAATAGACCATGTTTGGCACCCTCGCTGTTGGAGCGTATGTACGGCAAAAATACCGCCGCGTATAGCAATTTTTCTGCTCCGGCCATGAATCGCTAGTGCCAATCTTTTTCCGTTACAGCTGTACGTAGGTGTCGCCACTGAGCGGTGGCAGGTGATGGTTGCTCGAATATGAACTTAGAACAAAAACCGCGCTAGGACGAAGCACATAGAAAAAGTGGAGAGGACAGGCGCGGCCCGTCCTGTCCCGTATATAGCCCAAATATGTCTAGAATTACGGCATGTAAAATTATAAAAAAAAGTGCTTGAAGTAACGTGGCGTTCGGCTGTCGCCCCTATGCTACTCTGCGCGAACAGAAAAAGAGACAGGGAGGAAATGTTTTTTCTCATATCCTGTTTTCAGCGGTCATATTCATTCGTCTATTTAACGAAATCGCAAGAAAAGTCTATTTAAAGAAAGAGAGACGAGGCTTTTCACATAGGCTAAAGGACATGAGAAAGAAACAACAGAAGCTAAAGGCGTAGCGTAAAAGATAAAAAGCCTAAAAATGGGAAAAAAGAACGCGAATACAAATGATGGATAGCTTTCACCAACAGAAAGAACTTTCCTATTTTTTCAGTAAGTCTGTGGATATAAAAATACTCGGTGGCATTTTATTCAATTCTTAGAGAAAAAAAAATTGTTGTAGTTTGTTTCCGGAAAGTGGAGCGAATGAATGTTACGCAGTGCGCGTTGTTCTCCTAGTTGTGGAAGCCTTTACTCACAACACGGAAAAATAATTGCAATATTTCGTGACAGAGAATTAAGAAGCAGTGCCAATAAATCATTACCGAATGAAAGAAGAGAAATGCTCTTTTTTTTTTTTTTTGGAGTTAAGTTTGCGGAAATTAGTCCCAACGAAAGTTCCGGAAAGTATTTTTTTTCCTCGTAGTAGCGAAACCCTAAGCACTGTACGGAAAAGTAAATGTTATTTTTTGTGAGAGGCAATTACGAAGCGACACTATACAATTTTCTCTGAAGAGACGTTAGTCGGCTAGATGAAAAAAAAAAGGAAGAGAGAGAGAAGGTAGTTTTTTATCTTGCAAATATAAAGTTGTAAAATTTGTTCAAATGCATGAAGGATTCAATACGTTCGCCGTTTTGATAAAGTGCCAGAGCACGTTCTACTTGGATCTGAGGTATGAGCGATGTTTGGTTTCTGAACAATGCCATTAGTAGTATTGCCGCTGGCACATGAGCACATATTTTTTTTTTATCATCCCGTCCACGAGGCGTGTGATTTTGCAAGGAGTAAAACATGACACTGGCAAAACTTCAGTTTTTGCATCATAGCTCTGCTAACTCATAAATCTACAATCATGTTAACTTGATATTTAGGTTGCCAGCTCCGCAACCTGCCATCGACAGGTGTATCAAAAGATGACGAGATGAGCTGCTTTTAAGCAGGGAAGCAAATTACGAGAAGAAAACGCTGTTGAATAAAAAAAAAAAACAGTAAAAAAGGAGCCAGGTTTTGCCGGCCATATCTCTCAAAACTTGACGTCCGAAATAATCGTAAACATTTAGTTGTCCCAGTTTTTCTTTTGTCTGGAAGCATGCGACGTTTTAAAATTTTTGTATCTTGAGTTATTAAGAGAGTACCAAGCTACATGTTGGACAAAATAGGACGTTCTGATTTACTGATATTCCTAAAACAATATAACGGTTTTACAGCTGGCCGGCCTAAAGCTTCGCCTTGCTCTGTGGGATAGGTCATACGTAAAACCATGCTATGCATGTGAACTTCTGAAAGCCAATAAGCGTACAAAAACAGATAAACAAAGTTATGCAAAGACCCAAGCGGCCCAGAGATACCACAATCTTTTTGAAGGACGAAAAATACGGGTTTCACTATCAGGCAATAATACTGTTACGGGGAAGATCCACAAGCGATAGAAGACAATATGTTAATGGGTAAATGACAAAGGTTTCGAAAGGCGTAAATGTTCAATTGTAGTATGTAACGTCATGAAGTGGAATCTGTGATTTTAGGGACGCCATAGTGGAGGGCTACAGAATTAATTTGGACCACCCAGGGTTTCTCTACCTGCGCTGACATCATACAGCGCACAGGTGTTTGTATTTTGCCATCATCCAAGTACAACCACCATGGCCGAAATTTAATCCGCAGCCTTGGTGCCTGCAGCCGAAAGCCTAGAGGAATCATTCACTTTGCGCTGCAAATGAAAACGTTTGTCAACCTGTGTGCTGACATGCCTCTCCCTCCAGTCACCAGGTAAAAAGAAAATAAATAAACTTGAACGAGCTGTATTGACCGCTCGCGCGTTTCTTCGTGTACTTGGGCGTGCTGCCTGGAACTCTGGCAGGCAGGAGCTCGGCGACAAACAAGCGCGTACAGCACTCGCAAGGCCCAGTCGCCGGCGGAGCCAGACCTCCGACGCTGAGCACATCTTACGCAAGGAGTAGCGTGACGCCCCTGTAAACGGAGCAGCACGATCGCATGACCCGTGCGCGGGCGCATGGCCGATGCGAGCGTGCGGTGCCGTTGTCAAGGGGGAGGTAGGTGCAAAGAAAGCGTACGCACCGGGTCTGGAAGAAGCGACGAGTATCTTCAGCAGCCGGGACGGGGGCTCGGGCACGCTGGTCAAATTGCCCTGCAGCACGGCCTGCAAGATGTGGTCCTGGTACAGACTCGTCCCAGTGTTGCACGCCATCGCGCCTCTCACTCGGGTGGTGTCCGCTCACAGGACGGCTCCCATCACACCCCCTGCGAGACAACGGCGCCATATAACTTGGGGTCACCGCGGTCAGTAGTACGTATGAACGCGACGATGTCAGTAGTGGCCTCGCCCCCGTCTTTTCTGCGTGTTGACCGGTGTAACGACCGTTAACAGGATTAACTTCACCAACTACGCGGTAAGCATTTACGTGAAAGTGTGAAACACAGCTGAATTCCTTCTGTGAAGACCTGCGTAGTGAAAAGACGCTAACAACGGGCATTTTCTATTTCTAGCTTTATGTTGAGCCTCAATTCTCAACAAACACGAAAGTTTTTCTGCTAACAGTGTCGCGTCTTATGTTCCGTTGTACTTTTGTGTGGTACAGCCTTGCAGAATAAAAAAAATACAAAACTTTGTAGACGGAGAGAAGTCATTTATTAAAAACCGAGAATTAAGTCCGCGTTTAGAATATAATTATGCTCGAAATAGAGATACCTTTTGTCCAGGGTGTTATACCGCAGTCTTTAATATTGATGTAATTGCAGTGCATGCTTTACACGTCTGAATAAAATTAATTTGCTCGTTTCCTATAGTTGTAGGCAGAATCCACCTGACAAGTCGAAAGAAATAATTTTAAAAAATTAAGTTTCTGACTCTGGCAAACCCCGAACGTCTTTGGATGTATTCCGGTGGATAATTTGCACGTTGGTGGTAGGTTCAACATATAAGATGATTGGCGTGCGAGCTCTTAGTTTGGGATTCTTGGAGCATCAAGAGCCGAACATAGCCAACACAGTCTTCATCGAGACTATCGTAGAGCTTTCTATGGTATCAACAGAAGAAAGAGCGCTTTATAAAGGTTATGGATTCCGCATGTCGTTTAAACTACCAAAGGGTAAGCATGTTTAATAAGCTTTAATCTTGTTTACTCTGCACATGATTTCCTTTAATAGTTATTGATGAGTTGCTCTTTCCAGAGTGTTATTAATATAAACTTTCGCCAAATAAGAGAAATTTTTAACTTCTTTTGCTACACTGCAGTCATCTCGTCGAAGTCACTTCAAATAAACAAAACGAGAAGACGCAAGGAATGTACTGCCTATAAACAACTTCAACGTATGACAGAACTTGAAAAACGTGATAGCTCCTTTAAACGATGTTCGTGTACAACGGAAGAGACAGGGGAGCAGCGCTTACTAGGGCACATATTCCGCAGGATGCACAGGCATGCATTATTGCACACATGAACAGGCGCACGGCATGCGTGAGACTGTAATTTTCTTTTTTGAATATAAAATTCATTATACAAGAGCTGTCTATCACACTTGACAGCATGCAGTTTGTTAACGTATTTACTAAGTTCAGCGTATAGCTGCGCCTGCATGTTGGTGATTTTTTATTAGGACAGAAAACAGCAAATGAGAACAAACGTTATAGCACAGATATCAGTAAGGAAGAAGCTAAATAACGGAATAATGTAGGAAGACGAGTAGAATAGTATAAGAGTATAAAAAAACAGCGCAACAATGAAAAAGAACATACATTGGCTAAATAACACGGCAGAAATAATTAGTGTGGCTTGCGCTATTCCGTTTTTACGCGACTAGCATCGAGCTGTGATTACGAAAAGACTATCGTGAAACATTGTGCGCGTTAGAAATAATGGAAAAAGAAAACGCAGGTAATTGGATATCTATTATTATTTAGAAGTAGTTTATTTAATATAATCTTAAAGGCAATGGTGTGGGGGCGTTAGATGGGTGGCGGAGACGCGTACAGTTACAGGGCATATTTACAAGGCATAATGACAAACCATATTGAAAATATTGCAAAACCCGAGAGAAAACGAGAGAAAAAATATTACACATTTAACCAACGGTGCACACAAACAAAAGATAGACATGGTCATAAATTGTGCATATCACATGATAGCGAAAAATTAAAATGCTCTAAACTGGCGACGGTACAAGTAAAAGGCGTAAAAAAACTCTGTTATGAGACAGAAAGGAAAACAGACGTAGAGAGTAGCTGAAACAATGTGCCTGTTAGGCAAGCATTAATACTCTGGAATCTCTTACGCCGTTGTACAACTTCGCCGGTGCGACTGCCATCCCGCGAAACGATGGGGTGCCAGTCATCGCTCCCATCCATCAGACGGAGAACTGCCTTACATAACGTGGTCAAAATTTCTTTCAAAGAAAGAACACTCCGAGGACAGCAGATGTGCGAAAGAAAAACATCTATGCCTCGAGCACAAGTGAATACTGTTGAACTCAGCACGCATGGTTCCCAGTTGCATTTGTGCATGTAGTATTAAAGACCACCCACGTCTACTGAAATCTCCTCACTCGTCAGTTAAGACTCTATACTAATAGTAAATATTAAATACAAGCAGTGCTAAATGACTGAGTAGAACACCTACCCAATATATAACGCAGCATGACATCTAATGCGGGCCACAGTTTGCAATTTCTGACTGAGGTCGAACAAGGCCAAGATGTATAGTCCAAAATAAACGCTGCACGGTAGATGCATTTGGCTTGAACCTGCGTAGACCCTTTTATTTACCTCTTTAAGGTCCTCAGGCCATTCGCCGAAACTTGGCATGACAACCAGATGTCCTGCGCACTGCCGTCTGAAGAAAGAGGGCAGCAGTAGAAAACGCATTAATTTCCTCACCAGATCGCCACCAAGGACCCTGATTCCGGTGGTCTAATTTCGCATCTCGTGCAACCTGGCCATTAATTATTTGAATGGTCCAGCAGTGAAGTTCAATGAGAAAGACGGAGGAAAGAACGACGACTGGAATCTTGTTCTTTAGAAGACATGGACATGGTCAGTTCGGACAGAGAAAATATGAAAATAAGTACCTCGTAAATGACAGGAAGAGCTTCACATGCTTCATGGAATATGTTTAAACCAATCGGGGGCAACTTTCTGGTGCTGAAAAAACTATTCATTGCTTAGGCAGTTACTTCTAGCTGAAGTAGCAGTTCATCATACCCCCCCCCCCTCTCCCCCCCCTTCCCTTAACCTAGCGTTGAATTCCGTTTTGCTGCAGTACTCTTTTCAAACCTCCACAGGGATTTGAACGTAAACAACCGGTTTGCCAAAACAGTTGGACCACTTTACTACGGCCTTCCACGTGCCCAGGCAGTTACAAAAGGATGCGAAACAGAACCGCTTCCGTTCATGTATCACATGCCACCTCCACTTTAGCGTAACCCTGGGTGCATGTTGAACAGTCAACAATTCGTTAGCCTATTTAGAAAAGCTCATTATGTTTATGTTCAGCTTCTAGGCGGCTAAAACGTCGTTATAGGCGCTTTTTGGTGCGCATAAAACGCGCTCCTGTTATGTATAAATTACATTTTTGGCTAATAAGTTTTTTTTTTTTTTTTTAACATTCCTACTTACCACGCCTCAAGAAGCTGTTTCCATATGGGGCACGTAAGCCAGCAGAACATTCTACTATTTCTAAAATTAACCTTGCATCCTGCACATGACGATAGAACGAAAGACAGCAAATGTACAAATTGCATGAAAACGAAAAGAAATTTATTACTCACAAACAAAAAATGCATCTGAGGAAATAAAATAACGTAAGGAACTGAAATAACGTAAATGCATTTCACACCGTAGCTACTGTTTCACTTTTGTCTTTCGCGCAACCAACAGCCTACCGAGAGAAGCCGTCAGTTAGCACTCTAAATCTCAAGAAGTGCCGGCATGTCATCTCAGTAGATGAGCCGGGCGCTCTCCGAGCCTCCCAGAACCCAGCAACATCTTCGGTCCCCGCTAGAGGCTTCCTCGAGGACACAGCTTCACGATCGCTCGCCTGTGCGCACGGTGTATGCTTTGAAGTTCGAAATCTATCGATTTTCTGCAGGTATGCGATCCAATAACGAAAGGAAGGGCGAATTTGCTCGAGAAAATTACTTTCTGGCCTCACATTTTCTAAATATGTGCTGTCAGGCGTATGCAGCCAATGTATCGATCGCAGAGAAAGGTGCTCGTTAAAGAGGCTCTGACATAGGAGTGCGGATGGCAGACATGGACAACTAAGGCATGCGTGAGAAGAATAAAAGGCTAGTATTTGTCGTCCACTCGGCACGAACCCGCACAACTGCGCCCGCCTGTGTTCTTCGCAAAGAAGGCTCTGTAATGGGCCTGCGTGCGGCAGGAGCGCGTCCCGGCGCGTGCTCTTCGCGTCCTTGCTTGCTCCTCCATCCATCGCGTGACTAGCTGAATTCCGGTGACGACGTGCGGTTTTGTACCCGAAGGGGAGCGAGTGAGCAATTATCGGCTTGCGCAGCAACTACCAAGGAAGGCCATCTGATTAGTTACCGTACACCTTCAGCTTCAATCACCGAGCGCACGTTGTGCGTCTATATGCTTTTTCATTTCCTTATTCCCATTTCGATTTCCAGCCGTTCCTCGTTACCTTCTTGTACAGACATGGGGACGCCTTTTTCATCGAGACAGGTGCAGACTCATCATATACATTTTTAAATTGCGGAAATATAAGTGCGTTTCTTCGTCGCGTGCCCTTTACTACAGAGAACACTCAGAAATATTATTTCGCGCTGAATTTCATATTTTGCTATGCCGACGAAACGCACATAGGCCTTTCTTGTCCGAAGCGCTGGCTGAGTCGATGTGTACGCAAGCCAGAGTGCTATCGCTGTCTATACGAATGCCTGCTTGCAGGTTTCGAGAAGAATATACGCTCCCACAACGCTGGCGTAACTAACTGCTTGTTTTGCCGATTAAGCGATTTTCTTCTGCCCTGTGGAATTATAGACTTCTTCGAGGCATAAAATTCGATTTAAAATTATAAAACAACGTTATTACACAAACAGATTAAACCGTTTTGCTTGGTATGCGAATGTAATAATGGTGTCTAAACGATAAAAAACAGAACACTGACTGCTTATGGAGACATCGTAAGTAAATGAGATTGTAGCCAATTACATGTAAGTGTATTTAGACGAGAATAAATGTGTTAAATTACTTTTCATTCGAGTCAGTGTCCTTATTTCACATAAAACATTCCATACGTGAAGCCCTGACACAGAGTCGCGCCACTTGCAATTTAGTAATACGATATCTTACCTACGAATTTTGACGAGCTATATTATCGGCTTTCTACTAGGTAACTTGCGACAAGAATCGTACAAAGTTCGTGAGAAAAAACATGTTGTGCGACTTGTACCCCAGGTATTGAAGCATAGTAGTGGACAAGAAGATATAGCATCTTCAAATATTCGTAAAAAGTTAGTATATTCTGGAAGCTAAGTTTCATTCCGCTATTTCTTTGAATGTAATTATGCAATAATACCTTTTTATTCTCCCAAGAGTTGCGTTGGTTGCCATTGTCTCATTGTCACAGTTGTCTCATGTGGCATAATTGCCGCAGCCGACAACCTACTTTTAAAAACTTAAACAATTAACAATGCTACTACGTGCGATTTACAAAGCTCGTTTGTATGAGATCGAAAAAGTTGCTTCTCAGCTATGTTTCTTTATTTTATTTCGTACTTTTTCATATTAATGTGAACCAGCCCTGCTACGGCCTCAAAGTGACGCTAAGTGTACAGGTGAAGAATGTATAAATTAAAGTTTCATTTTTTTACTTTTGCTCTGTAACATGCTTTCGATTGCAGTCATTAGCCGCTTCTAAATTGTTGCTAGCTTGCAATCATCTTAGGTGATATGTTCTGCTGGTACTAGTATCAATGCATAAGTATAAAGCGACGAGAAGTCAAAAGAGTCGCCACGACTGAATGGCTATTATCCGTGGCGACCACCCGACGACGAAACACCATAAACATCCAGTGCTTTTCAGAGTAACGCATTCGGAGGAATTGCAACGTTTGACGGTATAAAGACTCAACCGAGATGTAATTTTTTTCGATCTTTATCTGGACGTGCCAAATAGAAAATATTGTTACGTGCTTTGTACGCACGGGGTATTTATTTATAGGGATCGGTCCAAACAGGACTGCGGCGAAGCGTACAAACGTCCCTCTGCCCTTGTTCTCCTTTCTTCTTCACCAATCTACCTGACCGTTCTTCTTCATCTTCTGTCGATGTTATACGAAGGCGCGTAGCATTTCCCTCTCTCGCAGACGAAGCCCGTCGGGTGAGTTACAGAGGACCTCTGGAATGAAATCTCTTGAGGCGGGCTACATGCACCACCTGAGACTGCCGTGACCGTCGACCATTCGCAGTTACGCGTGCTATGACGTAATTCAGGTCACTGATGCGTTCTAACACAACAAACCGTCCGGTGTAGTGTGACAGCAGTTTTTGACAAAGACCACGCTTACGGAGAGGTGTCCACAACCACACATTGTCACCAGGAACATAAGAAACTTGTTGGTGTCGGGCGTCGTAGCGTTTCTTAGAAGGTTCTTGTGAATATAAAATTCGAATTCTGGCCAGCTGGCGGGCTTCTTCAGATCTGCAGAGTGTGGTAGCAAGGGATGGTTCGTCATGAATGAAAAATGGCAGTATGGTGTCGAGGCCACAGCGAGGCGTGCGAGCATAGAGAAGGGACAAGGGACTGTAGCCTGTTGTCTCATGTTGCGCTGTGTTATATGCATGCGTAATGAACGGTAGAACGCCTTCCCAGTCCTTATGGTCTGCAGCGACGTACATAGCCAACATGTTGGTGAGCGTCCTATTAGTTCGTTCTACCACACCATTCGTTTGGGGATGATATGGCGTGGAGGGTCGAAAACTGCAGGCGCTGAGGCGAAGAAGTTCTTCGACAATGTCCGCTGTGAATTGGCGTCCACGGTCACTAATGATGACTGCATGAGGGCCGTGCCGAAGAATGACGAATCGAAGTAAGAAATTTGATACTTCCGACGCAGTAGCGGATGGTAACGCGGCTGTCTCACAATAGCGGGTTAAATAATCAACGCACACAAGAATCCATTGGTTTCCTTTAGAGGACCGTAGGAAAGGTCCAAGAAGGTCAATGCCAACTTGCTAAAACGGGGCTGTTGGAGGTGTGACTGGCTGCAGTTTTCCATGCGGGCTTGAAGTCGACAGCTTAAAGCGCTGGCATTGCACACAGCTGGCTATATATCGCATGATCGTTGAGCGCATCTTCGGCCAGTAAAATCGCTGCTGTGTGTGGTGGAGTGTTGGGGCCACTCCCAGGTGACCAGACGTGGCGTCATCATGCATCATTTCAAGAACTGTGATACGTAGGCTTTCCGGAACGACAAGAAGCATACGTGCTCCGCCAGAGGCGAAATTTTTCTTGTAAAGCACTCCTTCGCGAATGCTAAATGTGTTCTTCATAGGATCGTTGGCGGAATCAAACAGAGAGGTTAATTTTTTGTATTTTCGTTGCTCGGTTCGGAAAACTTGAAGATCAGGAAAGGTTTGTGAAACTGGAGCCAAACATTCATCGAAATTGTCTGAGTCGTTATTAGTCGTTCGAAGCGGCAAACGCGAAAGACGATCAGCACCTGAGTATATATGGCCGCTTTTATGCACCACAGTAAAATTAAACTCTTGTAAGCGTAAAGCACATCGAGCGAGCCGACCACAGGAGTCACGAAGACTCACGAGCCAGCAAAGGGAATGGTGGTCGGTCACAATTGTGAAAGCATTCCCGTACAGATAGGAACGAAAGCGCTGTACAGCGAAAACAACGGCTAGACATTCTTGCTCCGTAACCGTGTAATTTCTTTCACATTTACTCAACGAGCGGCTGGCGTACGCTATCACGTGCTGATCGCATCCATGGCGTTGTATAAGTACAGCGCCTATACCGATACCACTTGCGTCAGTGTGTACTTCAGTTGGAAGAAGTTGCGGAGGATTGGGCCCGAGGTCAAAAGAAACTTCAGATGACGGAAAGCTGAGTCACATTCGCTGGTCCAATTGAATGGTGCATTTTTATGCAGTAGACATGTGAGTGGGTAAGCGATGTCTGCAAACCTTGGTATAAAGCGTCGAAAGTACGAGCATAGCCCCAAAAAGCTCTGCGGCTCTTTTACTGATTTGGGCACGGTAAAACTTTTGACAGCTTCAA
This sequence comes from Amblyomma maculatum, assembly GCF_055883805.1. Taxonomy (NCBI): domain Eukaryota; kingdom Metazoa; phylum Arthropoda; class Arachnida; order Ixodida; family Ixodidae; genus Amblyomma; species Amblyomma maculatum. The sequence continues at coordinate 111,513,082 of NC_139344.1, read as the reverse complement.
TTTTCATGGGATCTGGTCGAACACCTTCTTTGTCAACTAAGTGACCGAGGACAATTGTTTCGCGATCGCCAAAATGACATTTCTTTGCATTCAGTACAAGACCAGCTCGTTCTATGCAACTAAATACGATATCCAGACGGCTGTTGTGCTCACTAAATGTTTTGCCAAAAATTACAACGTCGTCCAAATAACATAAACAAATTTGCCACTTTAGTCCACGGAGAATTGTGTCCATGAACCGCTCGAATGTGGCAGGTGCATTACATAATTCAAAAGGCATAACGTTAAATTCATAAAGTCCGTCTGGTGTTACGAATGCCGTTTTTTCTTTATCTGCAATGTGCATGGGGATTTGCCAGTAACGGGATCTGAAGCCAATAAAAGAAAAGTATGATGCTGAGTGCAGACAGTAAATTGCGTCATCTATACGTAAAAGCGGGTAGACATCTTTCTTCGTGTTTGTAATTAAACGGCGGTAGTCAACGTAAAACCTCCATGTGCCATCTTTCTAACGAGGATAACTGGAGCTGCCCGAGGACTACAGGACTCTCGAATAATGCCGCGCTTTAGCATGTCTTGAACTTGCTCATCTTTTACATTACGTTCAGTTGCTGAGACTCGATAGGGCTTCTGACGTATTGAAGGTGCGGACCCGGTGTTGATCGTGTGATGAATACGTCTAGTAGGCAGTGGCATTGAGTCACCCTTAGCAAAGTCGAACACTGTCACGTGTTTCAGTACTAGTTCCACTAGAATACGGCGCTCAGTTGTAGAGACTTATTAATCATAACCGTAACTTGGGTCTTCATGCCTGATCGCACCTGCTGCTCAGTGACAGAGTTGTTTAACGCCGAGACGGAACCGGATATGCCTTCCTCGAAACGGGCGAGTTTTAGGCCCCGAGGCAACACAGTTGGCTCTTCGGAGTGCTTCACTGTCCACAGCTCAGTGCGGCCTCTAGTCGCGGGAACGACGTAACGAGGCACAAGGATACTCTTCCTAGAGCAGGTGAATCTCGTAGGTTCTACTATAGTTTGAAAAGATTTTCACTGGTTGCGAATAGAGAAACCCCGCACGAATGCTGCAGATAACGCCGGCACAATTGTGTCTTCTTCCACAAAAAATGCTCCAAAATCAGGTGTCGAGTCATCCATAAGAACCGAAAGTAATGGAGGATTCAAAGCAATCTCTCCCGTACCACAGTATAAAGTTGCACCACACTCTTGCAGAAAATCAATCCCAAGAATCACATCATGCGTTGTCCGAGGCAGCACTGCAAATTCTACTCTAAACTTAAGGCCGCCAATAACAACATCCGAAGCACACACACCAAGAGGAACTAAAGGTTCACCACCGACACCACGAAATAACACTTCACGGTCACCACTGAACATTACTTTCCTACCTAAACGGTTCTAAAACTCAAATACTGTAGCACCAGTGTCCACAAAAGCCATTGTTTTCACTCCATCAACAAACATGTCCAATTTGTTCTTTAACATAAACACGGGTAAGGGTATGGACGTCACCGACTCGCCAGCGGCCTCACCTCCATCGGCCGCACCTCCTAGTTTCCCTGAGGCGTAGGTGAAGAACGACGTCGAGGGGAAGGTGACCTGCGCGGGCGCTGGGGTGGCGGCGTCACACTACGATCAGACGCAGGAGATGAATTCCGCAAATATGTCGAATGGTTTGAGTCCCAAGTAGACAAAGTCGGGGATCGCTGTTGTTCGGTGTGCAGCCGTCCGTGAATGTCCGCGTGGGGTCGGTAATCTTGGACAGTTGGAAAACGCCGGCGGCAGTATCTAGCGATATGCCCCGCAATGTCACACCTGTAGCATACAGGTTGAGGGCGCCATCCATCAGCATAAGAATCCTCACTAACAAAGTCGCGACGTTGGTTGTAGCGAGGCTCTCGCTGCTGACAAACCACGTTTTCAGAGTAGGCGGGCCTCCTTTCCGTCGGCTGGTGGTCATAACGTTGAGTACAGCTGCGCTGATCGTCCATATGCGAAGCGCCGCGAGGTTGATCCTACGGAGTGGACTGGGCGGCAACATTTGCCTGCGGTACACAACTCTGCCGCACATATTCTTCATCGTCGATGGTGTCCCTGGATCTTGACAATTCCTCGCGTACAATCTCTCATATCATATCAGCCATTGAAACTGAAGGACAGGCTTCAACACTGACTACAGAGGTGACATTGGCCAGTCTTCCGAATTTAGGCGTAATTCGTCGAAGCTTGAGAGCTTCAAATGTTCTACAATGCTTTATAACATCAGTGGTGGTGCTCAGGTTCTCTTTGCTAATAAGAAAAATATAAACGTCTTCCGCTATTCTTTTCAGGAGGTGGCCGAGTTTGTCTTCTTCAAGCATAGTGGGGTTGACGAGCTTCCATAGCTTTAAGATGGCTTCGATATACGCAGTACACGTTTCTCCGGGCACTTACGCTCGGTGAAGCAAAGTTTGTTCAGCGCGCTTCTTTGAAGGTTCATCCCGAAACGTTTTCTTGATCTCGCTTGTAAAGATAGCCCATGTACTTAATGAATCCTCGTGATTCTCGAACCAGTCGAAGGCAGTGGCGGCAAGGAAGAACACCACGTTTGCCAGCTTAGTAGCGGCGTTCCAGCGATTGTATTTACTCACTCGTTCGTAGTGTTTCAGCCACTCATCAACGTCCTCCTCAAGTTTTCCAGAGAATGCACGCGGCTCTCGATAATGGGGCCTGGTCGCCGTGGATGATCCTGGCTGTTCAGTACTGCCGTCTTCAGTCATGTCTGATGGCATTGGTGATAAGCCAGCAAGTCTACGGCTTCTTCGGTAGATGAAACGCTCCGTGGTCGCTACCCAAGCACCTCTCACCAAGATGTTACATGCTTTCTACGCACGGGGGGTTTATTTACAGGGAACGGTCCAAACAGTACTGCGGCGAAGCGTACAAACGTCCCTCTGCCTTTGTTCTTCTTTCTTCTCCACCTATCTACCCGACCGTTCCTCATCTTCCGTCGACGTTCTGCGAAGGCGCGTGACAATATTGTTGGAGAAAAAAAAAATTATTCACGTGAGAAGAAAGAAACTCACGACTGTCTGTTATCGACATTCGGGAATATTTTTCTTTGTTATTATTGTTTAAAGTGGCCCTGACAGACTGTGAAACGTCAAGTGCCATCTGTTAAGGAAAATGATTGAAACGCAGCTCAATACCTCCACACCTGCAGAAAAAAAAAAGAGGGGGGCGGGGGGGATTCCGGGGATGATATAGACAAATCAACCCCTGGAAGACAGGTGGTACATGAAGAATATAGCAATTTTGTCAGACGAATCGAAGTTATTGTGCGTGGAAATGAAATGATTCATTATATTGCCCCAAAAGCAATTTATAAGAGTCTTGGCATCAAATTCCAACGTTTAATCATAGAGGCGGAAAAACTAAAGCGTGGAACTGGTTCTGAATGGTGTGGTTGGCCCTTTTTGTCCAAATTCAAGGTGTAATGAACCAAGAGGCTTATCAGAAAATTATTATGAAATTATAGTTCCACAAGATGCAAAAATCTGGGTTTTGTGAGTGAGTTTAAAGAGAATGCCAATTAGAAGCACGCCTCTGAGCTTGTGAGAATTCGGTAGAAGAGCAGGAGAGTTAGCCTTATGAGGCGGTGAAGCCAGTCAGCTGAAATTATTCGACTTCAACATCTTTGCGTAGGCTTCGTATGTCGTCTGAGGGAGGGAAGTTTGTAGAACAAACGCTAATCTTGGCCTGCTGCGGCAAGGATATGGAAACAGCCAGGGTCACAGACAGCTTTCTGGGTTCCGTGCCTCGGCTTTGAAGCAGCGATCGGCAAAAAAGATTTTGGTGCGAAGTACTGACGGCGGCACATCATTTTCGGAGCTACTGCTTTTGAAAATGGTTCCTGATGCAGTAATGAGAACTAACATTATTGCGGATACTTTCACGTTATCGCAGATATTATCGCGGAGAAGTGGTAAAAGCAATTGCTCTCTAAATATCGCAGATATTATCGCGGAGAAGTGGTAAAAGCAATTGCTCTCTAAATATCGCAGATATTATCGCGGAGAAGTGGTAAAAGCCATTGTTGCCTAAATATCGCAAATATTATCGCGGAGAAGTGGTAAAAGCAATTGCTCTCTAAATATCGCAGATATTATCGCGGAGAAGTGGTAAAGGAAATTGTTCCCTAAATTTTCCGGGGGAACAAACTGCGTTTAAGAACTGTGAATAATTTGTTTGCATATAGTGTAAAAATATAGTACTGTTTCCCATTTGGCTCATGGTCAAGCTTTAGCGAAGCAAAAAAATTAAAACGAAAAACTGAATTACATTATTTTTTATGTCCACGACTATATGTATGACATAATCAATCCAAGCACAAGAAATGTGGATATGGGAATAAAAACAACTTCCACTGGTGTTGCTCGAAAAAAGCTGGCCCAGTCATGGCGCGCTATTCTTACTTTTTGCGTGATGCTTCGTCACAAATACCCCCTTAAGTATAGTGTATGACTTCGTTCATTCGGCCCCAGTTACCACAGCTATGGACTCCCTGCCCGGTATAACGTTGCTGCTGGAATATATTTGCTCGTCATAGATCTGTCGTCGTACACGTATGAGCTAATGATTGTGATGTATAGTGCAACAACGTCCTACAGAGTTGACGCGCCTCGCCTCAAATGGCAGCTCTCAACAGCTGTGACTTTTGCGGCATCCGCACAGCTACTAATCATGCAGTTCTCAACGTCTGTGTATGTTTCCCCAAGTCCCGTCTTTCGCCGTTTTCACCTGTGGTGGATTATTCCAATTAACTGCTTTCGTTCGTTTTCTTTCCAACGAACAAGCGATTGGGCAATCGGCTGCTGCTCAGTTAACTTGCAATTAAAATTTAGAGAATTAAAGACATACTATTAATTTCATTTATGCATGTTCACAGCAACAGGAATTTTCCCTGCTAAATGACAGATCTCAGTGAAAACTCCTAGGGCCAGCGTGTCTGGGGAAATCATCACCGGTGGGCACACAGGGACGCCCCTTCCGAGCCCATGGCCCTGGTGCACGTTAGTGCTTCAAGAGGAAGCGTCCTCTTCCTCGTCTGGAGTTGCCAGCATTGCCGGTAATCTTCGCGGAAGAGCTACCACATCAACCGGTTGCTTCGCCCTCCACGCGAGTGCTAGCCTCAGACCTTTAACAGCCACAGCTGCAGATGAGACTTCCTGTATTAAACATGGCGTCCCAATTGTCGTCTATGTCACTGCTGAAAGCTACCACGTTTTTCTGCTGTCTATTGAAGGCTTTGGATAGGCGGGCTTGCAGCCAATACGGGACACGTGAGAAGACACACCCTCAACTGTGCGGCATCTGCGACAGCACATTGTTGTCCACGTGCACCCACAGTCCATACAGGCCATGGATGTGTGCATAGATTGGAAGCTCTTATGTCTGTACGAGCGTTGGTGACGTGCCTTGGGATTAATGGACGCCAATCTGGCGATGGAACGGAACAACGGAAGAGCGATAGCTTATTTGTTGTCTCGAGAAGCAACGAGACGCTTCCGAGTTTTCTCAGACTGCACATCAATGCACCGACATAAGATTTGGATCCTACCTTGAGCCACGTGTGCTCGAGGATGCGTGAATTTACCTGACCCAAAATAACGCAGGTTTCTCTATGGCCACTGTTTCCGGTATCGTAGGCACAGTGAGGATAAATGACGGGCATTCTTATGGTTGTAGTTAGGTGGCAGGTGACATGGCCGGAAAATTGCCATCATCATCATCATCATCATCATCATCATCATCATCATTCAATGATCCTTTAAAGGTCCATGAGAGACATTTGATTGCGGTCGGCGGGTTGTGTGCCGTCAAGAGACCACATGATATGGCCGAGCTGTCAGGAGCTATCAACTGAGACTGCTCCTTTGAGTGGAAGGGTGAGGCGGGAATCAGTCCCGGTGTCCTTAGCGTGCATTTAAATTTATATACATTGACCTTTCGTACAATAATACGCTAATGCTGACAGGTGAGATAATAGAGGCACAGATTGAAGTTCATTTAAGCTAGCATCAAAGGGCATGTGCGCGAAAGAGGGACCTCAAAGGGCGCCGCAGACGGAAGCAATCAACGCTGTCAACGTCATATCATTAAAGGGAAATCTGAATGGAGCCCATAATTATTAAGCCGAAAGCTTTTAACGGCTCATGACACGCCAGAGTGTACATCCGTGCGTGCGTCCGCGAGAAGTGTCCACTTCATCGTGAGATTCCACGCGATACGCGATTTTGTGACGTAATCATTGAGTGACGTCATCGGCCACGCCCGGTCATGACGTCGTGTCCGGTAATGGCCGATAACTTTACCAGACGATTCACGTACACCCGCCGGGTGTCCCAACCAGGCGTCCGTGCTGCATCTTTCATTTGGCGCTTGCCTGAGCGCTACACCACACGGCATACAGAAGCAGACGCAGTAAAGCAGGAATCATCGGCGTTTCAAACAAAGCTTTTCGCCTGATCGGACAAATTTAGTGGTCCAATGTGCCCCTTAGGATTGCAAACTGAAAGCTCTAAGTACTCCCGTTCAGCGGAAAACTCGGCGTCGCATCGTCGGCCTCCGGCATCACGCTGCGAAAATCCCGATCGGTCGAAAGGGTCGTGACGTCAAAGCCGCATCACCTCGAGCGAGAATTTCAACCCAAAAACACTCCCGTGACACACATCACGCCTGGCACGAAGATGAACAAATCTTGCTACAGAATGCGAATTGAAAGGAGCAGCAAGTTTTTCAATTGTTTAACTTTAAATAGAAAATCATTGAGCTCAAAGAAAAATGTAAAAAAACTTTGTTTCAAACGGGAATCGGACCCACGACTCTCTAGTTACTAGGCGACACGCTGCCGACTAGGCCACGCACTGAAACGTAAAGCCTCTCTCTCCCTCACTCTCTCTCTCTCTTTATATATATATATATATATATATATATATATATATATATATATATATATACATACACGTTAAAACGCTTCATACTGCTTGTTTAACTTTTATTTTTTAGTCGATGTTTTGGCAGGAGCCCGCTTTTTTCAAGACTGAATCAGACTGAAGACAGGGCTGCTGTCGAACCGTTGACTACACAATAAAACCTAAACAAGAAGCAGTATGAAGCGTTTTTTTTTTCTGCCTCTGAGCATCTAGAAAACAAGTACGTCAATTTTTATTCTCTCTCTCTCTCTCTCTCTCTCTATATATATATATATATATATATATATATATATATATATACACTCGTACACGCGGTGCAGATTTCATAAAAATACTTTTCTGAGCCAAGCAGGTAAACTGTGTGGCGAAGTCCAACTTTGCCCCCCTTTTCGGCATAACTTTTCTTCGCTACTTCTTCCTTCCTGAACTTCTAATGCCCAGTAACATAGTCAGGCAGAGGAAAATGCTTCTGTGCAGAATACCTTAAAGGCCGCAACGCTTCGTGAGGAGTTCGCGCCTTTGGTTTATGTAGTTTATTGGACGAAATTCCTCGAGACTCGAGCATTCGCAAGAGTTCCTCGGGGAAATCTGCTAGCTCTCAATACAACTTTTCTCATATTATGTCTTTTCCTTCAGAATGTTATTGCTTGTTTTAGTTTTCTTTTTTCCTCCAAGCTTTGCAGGCGCTCCTTCCTGCGCTACGAACTGCGGCAATACAAGCTCATTCTCACGGATTCTTTTATGTTACACACGCGGCAAGTCCGACTCCAACACAAAGAAACGCGGTAAGAGGGCGAACAATAACAAACTGCGTTCATCCCTTCTAGTCTACGAGCTCCGAGACACGAGAAACAAGCGGCACCTTCATGTCCTATCCATTCTAGCTACGCATCGCCTCTGTTTTCTTCGTTCTCTCCCATTCTCTTTGAGTCGCTCGCTTCCACAGCGGACTTCTGTTGCTCACTCTGCGTATAGTAGGCACAGCAGAAACGGCACTCCGGAACACACAAAGGTCATGGTAAACTCAGGGGGGTGAAGCTTTTTGAAGGGCTGTCAAGGAGATATCGGTGCAGCGACGCTCTCGACTACGCAGGACACGATTCCTTATGATGTTTGGGAGTGCTGTTTTTTTTTTCTTTTCTAAAGCTTTACTTCTGAGCAGCGACGCCCCACTCGAATACAAAAAGCGCCCATTTTCGCTCCGAGCCTCGGACATTCGTTGGTTGTAAGAGTGATACGCAGCGTTCGTGAGGCGCCGCGATTAAAAATCATCGTCTGAGGCTCTAAGCCAAGCGTGCAGAAGTGAGGAGGATATCCTAGCATTGTCTACCTTCTCGCCGCTCTTCTGCTTTCTTTCGAACTTCCTTTGTCTGCTGACGTTGGGTGCGAAGGCTGACGTCCCCTGTCTTTAGTTCCCTGCGAGGTAAGCCTTTTGTTTCCCAGTTGGGTCCAGACTGTGGCCTTTGGAGAGCAAATCCCTCGGGCTGTCGCATCAAATAAACAATAGCGGACTATTTTCTTTAATGCGGGCTTTAGAGAGTGTCGTGGGCCTAGCGACAAAAGCGAGCGTCAACGTCAGCCCCAATTGGACGCCCGGACCACACGTTGGCGACTTCGCGCGGCACGCTTTGGACGACTGCACGGACCGCGATTGATGTTGTTACAAGCGAATGAAAGAAATATGAAGAGTGCAGCGTCTTGCTGCTGACTCGCGCCAGTGTCATGGCGTTGCTTTCGCTAGATCGCACGCTGGCGCTTGCGCGCTGTCATGGCTGAACTCCAGGGCACATCAACAAACGTGACGCTTAATAAACGACCGTGCAGTAGTCCACCGCACTGCTTCCGCTCCCTCAAAAGAAAGAAGAAAATGAAACAAAATTGATGTCATAACCCATTTTCGCTGCTCATATTTCACGACCTTATTTTTATTTTTTTTTTTTTTACCAAGGCATTCTCTATATCTTGTACTGCTGTGCACTCAAAATGAGAATAGTCTATTGATTGGTTGTGACGGTATCCGTGACGCTGAGAGCGCGAGAAACATTTCATTGCTTTTCTTGTGGCCACTTATTGCATATTGTAATATACCATCCTGAAATTCAGCTGTTATCCCGTTGCTAGAGTTTGTTCATTTATAAGCTGCCCTGGCATGTGTACGGATAATGCTTAACTAATTGATTCTTCTTTAAGCTTTGTCTCCTTTTTTTCTCTCCAGGTCTAAAATGACAGACACTTTCTGCACTGTAGTTTAGAAAATTTAACGAGACTTGGTCGTTTCTCAGCGGCAGTGTTGTTATGCATGGGTTAAAGGGCGGGGGGGGGGGGGGGATACGAATGCTGCCATCTTGGGCATTGTGAACAACCAGTTCACAACACGCACACGCAATGCCCTTCGCTGGCATATGCTTTCGTCGCTAAAATTTGCACCAGTTGAATTTTCGTGGGGCCGGCTAAACGCTGAAATAAGGCAACCAGCAGCGTTTACCTGTTTGAAATCCAATCAAGCTTTGAAATGTCGGCATACGTTAAAACACGATTTTGAGAAGTGCTTAGATAGGATACGGGCCTTCTCAAACAGGTGGCGAGCGGTATCAGACTGCTTCTGGTGTTCTCTGTCATTTTCAATGGTTAAGGTGTCATCAGGCAAATGCTTCCGAAAAAGGATTGAACTTTGCTGAACCTGAAAGGGAGCCCGATTCATGCCCATTGGGCAAAATAGAAACGGACGTCGTGAAGAACCGGATGAACTGGACTAACGTGTTCGATAAATCATTCAATGTTGACTGCCTTTCAAATACGTAAGTCATTAATTATCAGCAGTAGCTTCGTGGCTTCGTTATTATTGATGCTAATGGGGGCCTACACACAAGATTGGGGCTTCACTGCACCACCTCTACTATCACAAAAGGAGCAGTTACCACGCGATTCGCAGATTTCATGGTCTATGAAAGTTGTGGGTGGAAATCGAAACGGGCTGTTCAAAAGATGTCTATATGATCACAGCGCACAAAAAGAGCAAGGGGAGACAGTGCAGGGACCCCAAAGCACTGTGTCTTCTCTGTCTTCCCTTACTCTCTTTTTGTGCGCTGAGATCATATAGACATGTGTAACCAACCAAGGTGATCTGGCGGTTGCCTCACTACCCTCATGCTGCACTTATTGAAGTTGCATTAAAGCTTTCGCGCGAGTGTGCGGCCTGAGGCGAAGAAGCTCTCAATGCAAGCGCCTTTGAATGCTGCGGCACGAAGTTATGCGCAGTATCATCTGTCCCCGTCCAAACTCTCTGTGCGCAGGAATCGCCCGTGCGATAGGAACCCCAAGACAAGTGTCACATGGTTTGATACGCAAAACATTCGCCTGCTGAAGGCTTAGTGCGGCAGGTCCAATCATGGCTGGTTTCGAGAGGAGCGTGCACAAGGACTCGCACCGAGGCGTGTTAATCCCGCCAAGAAAGATGGGCGACAGCGAAACGCTCGACACGTGCGCGGAGAGAGCACGCGCATATGCTACTCACGGACCGGCATTTCAAGGCGTCGGTACGAGTATGACTATTCCGCCGCCATTGGAATCGCTCTATACCTCGTTCTAGGAAATACACCATCGCATCTGGCTGCCTAGGCAAGCAAAACAAAACTAAAACAGTCGTAGTGTAGGCACGCATACACACAAAACAAGAATGCGATACGAAGTAGTAGTGAACATCCACCTGCAGAGCGTTTTTTAACGTAGCTGCTTTCGTCTGGAGAAATAAAGGTAGAAAACGATTTTTAGCTGACTGAAATATTTATTTCAGGAGCGATCGCTAGATGGGGTGAATTAGCTCCAGATTTAAAGAGAAGCCGTGCTATCACCTTCTCGGTTTTACATATGTTACTGTAGTCGAATACAACTAAAGCCTGGGGTAACCGCCACGCAAAATTCTTTCGTGAAATAATGTAGTCCGCTGTTAATGCTTTTCTGTTTGCCTAAACATGAAGACCAAATTATAAGTGCAACGCTTTCGCTGCCTGTGGCTTGTCTGGTATGGTCAAATACTGAAAGTGAACCTTGTTTACCGTTCAGCTGATTTATTTATGCACATGCTGCCTACCATGGCCCTTAGTTAGCAGCTGCATGTTTTTAAGCTTAATCTTGAGGTAGGCGCTGGTATCGGTTGCGAATGTAGCTTAGCGCATCGGTAAAGTTCAGTACCCTTCCAAACTTAGTGTGCATGCGTCAATGATGACTAAGATTTGCATACATAGAGTCAGGCAGAAAAGAGGTGTTAATACCTCCTCTCAAAGTACATGTGCAGTAAAATGGTCGCTGCTGGAAAATGCCGCCTTCAAGCGTGCTTCAGAATATACGTCGGTTCGCTGCCCGCCATTGGTGTTCTTGAAAGAATTGCTGGGGCCATAAAGCGCAATGCAAACCATCGCAATACTGGCCACAGGGTTTTCAATGTGAGCCTTGTCTGCACTTTAAATTTAGTGCAGCGCGATAAAATGGAGATTATCAAAGTACGCAGAAACAAGAGGGGAGCTACAACACTATAATGTTTCCGTTTGTGTGTTTCTTCATCGGCCTCTTTCATGGCGCACTGTTTTCAATTTGCACGATGAGTAGCAGACTTCCTACGCCGAAATTTTATTTGCACGATTGTCCAATTCTTCAACTTATATTCTAGAGGGAACATTTGCACTCTGATCTCACTTTTGAACGCACAGTTCGAGCGCCGTGAAAGACATCTTCTTTCATGTTGTTTGGCCATACTATGTGCTTACACGCACAGACGAATGTTATATCAACTGTTGTCATGGCTGTGTGCAAAACGCTACCCAAGACGCCAAACAAAAGCACAAATATTTCTTGCAGCTCAGGAGGCGGCCGCGTGACGGCACCATAAAACTTCGCAGTTGAGAATAATGGCCTCGCGTCCAGCGTTGTATTTAGCGGCACTTTGTAATTTCATCGCACGATTTGTTTTCTTTCTTTTTTGGAGCGCCGTATTCTTGTAATTCGAGTTCCTGAAAACATGCAATATCGCATATATCGTAATAAAAGTAAACGGTGCTTACACTGCATATGTTGACGCCGTTCAAAGTAAAATAAACGTATCGTTGCGCGAAGGCTCGCCACCGGCGGCTCTGTCACTGCACTCTTGAATGGAGTTAAGCTTCACAATGCTGCAGTTGCTGGACCATAACAGCGACTCGACCTGCCGCATGGTCACTCCTTCGGCACCCGCAATGACCACTGAGAAGACCTGTTGATAGTCTTTTTCTTTTTTTTTTTTTATTTATAGAGTTTAATGTCCCGCAGCGACTCATACTATGAGGGACTCCGTAACGGATTCGGCTAATTCCGATCACCTGGTGTTCTCGAACGTGTACTAGGCTCGTGTGTGGATGATAGGCGAGTGTGAACGATGGGAACACCTTCGACGCGTTTCAGTAAAGATAGGTTTGAAGCTGTTTCGAAAGGGATTGAAAACCGCATAATGTACGTATGATAACGGCGCTTGCAAACAATGCAAAGCACGTTCCTTCTCCCCGAGTGTAAAGATTATACTGTTGTGTAAGCTGCTCGAAGTGGAAAAGTACCTAACAGCATAGAAATCACGTAGGGACGTCACCACGCTTTCATATATAACAGGAGACAGGTCCAACAACTCTTTCAGTTAATTCCAGGCTACCATGAGTATAGACCACGAAAAGTAAACAGGCCAGAGGAACAGCGTGAATATAATGCTCGACGAAAGGAACAAAACGGTCTGACGTCACAATGGTTAACTGGGTGTCGTTTCGCTGTCCAAACACTTTCACAGTATGGATTGGAGCCCCAATTGTTTTTGCCTAGAATGTTATTAACTAGCGTTTGCTTTCCAACCCACTTTTCTCTCGTCGTGTCTCTAATGGCATACGTATAACTCTACTTTCCATATCCTACAGCGTTTTGTTCAATTATAGTTATACCCTTCTCGTTAGCTTCCTCATTTCTGTCTCATATGTAGCACTGGTGAGATGCAACTGTTATAAACTTTTCTCCTCAGAATACTGGTAAACTGTTATCCGAAACCTGACAGTTCTTGCCAAACGTGCTGCATCCCATTCTTACTCTTAAGTGATTTCTTTATCGCGGTCCCAACCTTGTACAGCTTCCGGAACTTAGTAGACGGATTTCCTCACCATTTACAGCGTCTCGCTACCAGTCGTAAACTGCTGTTCCCGTCCAAGGCTTTTTAAATATTAGTTTCTCGCTTAATAATTTTCAAACAGACGTTATGTTTTTTCCATCTACGTCGTTAGTCAGGCTTCGCGATTCATTGTCTCAGCTACGTAACAACGTAATGTCATGAGCGAATAGCAGTTTACTTAGGTACTATCCGTTTTCCATCTACAAATGTTCCCAGTTGAGGGCTGTGAATAATTTGTAAACACGCACTGAAGTCAAAAGGTAAAATGTATCCCTCCGTGGCACCCTTTCTTATTACGATTTTATTTTTGGAGTCTCATGGCGGCTCAGTTGCCGCTAAAGATATCTCCAGGTATGTTTACATATGGCTCGTCCATACGTGGTTTCGTAAAGCTTCATGATTACCGGAATGATTACAGGACAAGTGTGACAGATACTGCGCCTTTCCTTTCCTATGAACCAATTAAAAAAAAACGGAGGGGTAGCCATGGGTTATGCAATGTCGCCTTTAACAATCTTGAAGGTCAAAGACATACCGCGTTATTGGTATATAAGAAAGGAATTTCTTATATACTAATGTACAATATATAAGAAAGAAATGTGAAAACATGATTAGGTGTAGGTGTCCACAATTGCGTGGCCTCCACTTAAAAGTATAATGCTCCTTCCTATCCCCAAACCTAAATTTCCGAGCCGTCAGCGTCATAGAGGTTTTCACCTTGAACAGCCTTGAAGGTCAAAGACAGATACTGCGCCTTTCTTGCTTATAACATAATAAAATAATTGGTTCACAGGAAAGGAAAGGCACAGTATCTGCCAGATTTGCACTGTAGAAACCTGAACCGCGCCTTAATGGGATAGAGGAAGGTGGGAGTGTTAACGGAAAGAGAAAAAAGGGATGCCGTAGTGGAAGGCTCTGGAGTAATTTCGGCCACCTGGGGATCTTTAACTTGCGCTGAAATAACAGCACACGGACGGCACTTCGTTTCGCCTCCACAGAAACACAGCCGCCGGCGATGTATACAATATAAAAGAAAAAAAAATATGAATCTTGACCTGGTTGGATGTGGTGTCCATAATTTCGTGCAGTCCACTCAAAAGCATAAGGCTCCTTCCTTCCCGCAAAACCTAATTTAAATAAAAATTATGTTAAAAAAAAAACGCGGATTGAAAAGTGGGTGTTAAACAAGCTATCGCTGCAACACACAGCTTTCGCTCGATCACTATGTTCAAGTCATGCCTAAGCTGTCATATTTTTTTCTTCTTCAGCGCCGTAGAATACTGTGCAGCACCAGATTTCGAACTGCAATCTTTTGACTCTAGCAAACGAGGCGGCTGCTCTATTTCTACACCTTCTTGCCTTATTCGCCATTTGGACTGCGTTCGTCACTGTGGACTAAATGTTATGCACTGCAAAGAATAAAAGTGAGAAAAATGTTGCCTACAGGAGGGAGTTGGCAATTTACTATTGACTCTAAATGTGTCTTATGCGGCAAGAATAGAAAAATAGATACTCCGCTAAGAGGCAAAGTTTTCGGCTGCCTCTTAGATGTGGTTATGGGATAACAACGCATTCGTGCGAAAAAAAAAAAAGAGAAACAACCTGTTTGTCGATAACCGATCAAGAACCATGCGAAAATGACAAATAGGGACTACAGCTCCTTGCGCACACTGAAATGCAATAAGGAGCAAGAAGGAAAAACAAGATGAGAATATAAGTTTTTGCGCAAACTTGGGCGGATTTGACTTCAGGCCGCTTGCTTCGCAAAGCTGCGAAGATTGCACCGAACACCCGACTGGTGTAAACATTCTACTGAATAAATAAGATGTCAATCCGTGAGCAATTCAGGCGTTTTTTAGCGTTCCAATTGGTGCATTTTTTATGTACCGCTTGAGTACCACACCAAGATTCTTGGACTTAACTCTTTTGATGGCCTTTTTTTCACGCTGAGCACCACTTGTTCATCAGTGGCACTGTCTTTCATTCACTACGACACTTACTCAGCTGTAGGCAGGGCGCCTGGCAAAACGCACCAACCCCCATGCAGCTTACAACTGCTATAAAGTCACTCCCTTCAGGATAATAAATGTAAAGTAAAACCTGAAGACATACAGTTGCGAAAGAAAGAAAATTTTGAAAACACAACGTTGGAACCACCGACAACAGCTGGGCAAGCTTGGAGCAGCATCACAATAGCGAGTAACGTGCTCAGGCGTGCGCACTGGGTTCATACTAGCTGTTCACGCTTAAGTTGTCTTAAGCGCGCGTCGTCTTTTTTTTTTTCTTTTTTTTGTACTTCGTACCTCGTAAAAGACTCTTTATCATTCCCCGTTACATCCAGCTTTTGTCCAGAAAGTCAGGACCTCTTGGCACCGAACGTTAGAAGTGAAATGGGTGACTAGAGCTGGTGTGCGTCGCCATAAATAAGAGCGCAATATTAGAACCTAGCGTGGCGCTCAGTGTTAACAGCAATGTACTAAATGTTTATTATTTATTGCTTATGGAAGTTAACGGCCACAAAAAAACTCGATATATTAGAAAGCCATAGTGGTGGACTCTGGATATATTCAATTCCCTGGGTTTCTTTAACTGGACTGACATCGCACAGAACGAGGTCTCCTCACGTTTAGCTTCCGTCGAAACGCGACCGCTGCGACCGGGATAATACCCGTGTCTCTAGGCTTACCAGACGATACCTTTATCCACTCAGTCACCGGAGGCGGGGTACTCTGGCTAAATTCCCACAGTTAAAGTAATTGAATCTTACTAGGGAAGGTAGAATAGGTAGGTGCCCAGTTCTCGAAGCAGTGCGAGCCTATAGCGTTGCTGTAATTTTATGCATTAAGCCTTCCACAGACAAGACATGGTACGCAGAATGGTTGAACAAATTTTACGCTCTGTGCGAATGTACATTGAAAAGCGGAAACCATAGCTGGCTGGCTCAGGACATGCTGCAAGCCATAAGTGCGAAAGCACGCAGGTGTTTGATGAGTTCTTTTTTGCACATAATTTTGCCCTCTGCCTCACCGCGATAGCGCAGTGGTTAGGACGCTCGACTATACTCTGCCCAAAGGTGCGGTATCGAATCCCTGCTGCGGCGACCGCTTTTTGATGGAGGCGAAAAGCAAGGCGCCCGTGTGCTGTGCGATGTCAGTGCACGTTAAAGAACCCCAAGTGGTCGATGTTTTCGGAGTCCTCTACTACGGCGTCTCTCTTAGCCTGAGCAGCTTTGGAACGTTAAACCGCATAAACCAAACAAACCAATTCAAACCATAATTTTGCTATCTGTCGTGAAACAAGTGTGGCATTATTACATTTCTTACAAACAACGCAAAGCGCAGAAAATCCAGGTGAACCATGGAGCTAATAGTGAAAAATAAACATGCAAACAAAGACGCGTAATATATGAGCAAATCAGTGAAACAAGCGATACACATAAACCATATGTCACGGTAAAAAAAAAATAACGGAAATAGTATGGAAGGTCAGTGATGCTAGGAATATCAGCAGTGAAGGGGTTTTGATTTCTTGATGTAGATGCTGTAGGAGATACGTTCTTGTCGTATGAGATGCATTAAGGCTTGTTCTTGTCACTATATATAGAGTCAAACTCACTTATAATAATGGTGAAGTGCCACGGAAATATCATTGTTATAAGCAATAATTGTTATAACTGGGTAAAGCCAAAACAATATAATAAAGAGAACATGAGAAACTTGAGAAATTTTATTAAAGAAGAATTAGTTTACATTTTTCACTTATTTGCAGGGAAATATATGTAATAAAGCTTCTGAAATATAAATTGACTGCTTCAAGCCAACATTTCTGACATCTCTTTACAAGGTTCCCAACTGCTGCACATAATTGATTGAAAGATATTTAGCACAAATGATCTTCCGCAGGGACGTCATCATTCTTAGGACTTCCTAATGCTTTTTGGCTGGCATGGTCACAGTGTTTGTGTTTTTTTTCCTGCTAGTGTTTGCGCTCAGTGACCATATGTAATTGTCATAACCAATAATCTACTGTTACAGCATTGCTACATGCGGGTTACTTCACCATAGAACACACGGCAAAGTTGAAAGTGCTATGGCTGTCCATTATTATATTAAATATATTGTTCACAACGGCATTGTTATAAGTGAGTTAGACTATGTATATATATATATATATATATAATTAAACATTCCTGCGCACAGCTAAATGCGTCGCTAATTATTTCAAATTTAGTTCATGTACTATAATGCTGTGTTGTCCGTTTCTATATTGCTGTATTCCACTGTTCTGCGCACATCAGTTTTGTAAAGATGTCACCCTAGTTAAAAACAAAAAAAGGCTATGCTGATATTTCTGTACAATGCTCTAAGAAGCACTTATAATTCCTAACATTACGAGTAGTATGCATGATGTTCCCTATAATATGTGACTACAGACGATGCGCTTGAACGATACGTTGTTAGGGTGATTTGGGCTCTGGCGTGTTATATAATACCGCATAAGCATCGTCTCGTATACTACGGCAAGATCCCTGAATATGACCTCCGTGCTTTAGCTCCCTGTGCAAGCCATTGACGTTTTCGCGCCATTCAATTAATGGCATACATTGTCGCTAGCGAATTTGCAGTGGCACTATGACGCCATATTACTGTGTGACAAGTGAGCAAGCGATTACAAGGTGCCGCCACTCTCTGGGGTTGGTATTCACCCCTTTCATCGTTGTCGCGTTGCTAGTCCATAAAACCTTGCACAGCGTTTCTGCCACTGACGGAACCATCTCTCATAGCTTGACTCGCTTTGAGGCATTCAACCCTATGAACCAAACCAAACCAAACCAAACCTAACCAGAACCATTCTTTTTGGGGACAAAGCATTTCAAAGGAGTGCAGTCTGCAATACCTTTCCCCTGGCAGTGCATATTGTCAGCACCGATCCGCTGAAAGCGCGTGTATCCAGCATCGCTCTCACTGGCCTAAAATATTTGTAAGAACTGTGCGTAAAATGCTCCTAATACAAACCTTTGAGCCCTCGCCATGTGGAGCATTCAATGACACGCACGATTTTGGACAAGGTTTGATCTTAGCATTTTTAATTGAAGAAGACTGCATCGTAACTTTTCTATACGCTTTTCGGGAGACTGCTCAGGTGCCTGGTCCTCCCCCTAAGCACACACCGTCGGCGAATGTCCGGCGTCAAGCAAAGGCTCGCTGTTGCCGCGTAATACCGAGTACGCTGCGGCCTCCACTCTGCTTGAGAACGCTTGCACCTGCGTCCAGTTCGCGGATTACTTGAGCCCTGTGATAAGTGGAGCGCGCCATTAACGACGGCAGTTCCTGCAAACGCATCGCTCGGTTTTAAACTCCTTTTTTTTTTCGCTAGAACGCTTTCAGATGAGCAGAAACGAATCGACATCCGGAACATCTGAGGGCACGAAAGGTCCTTGAGGACTATCCTGAGTTCGGCAGCACGAATCACTATTTAGCTCTAAGAAGAGCAATATGAGCAGATCACATCACCGTCATTGTCCACAGTCATTAAAAGTCCCTAAATACGACGTTCGGCATTGATAATTGAATAAACACTCTTCTGGATAAAGGGATCCCGAGGATAACTGCATGAAATCTTTGTGGTTAGCGAAATTCAATACTCCGGCATCTCGTGGTTTTGTTAGCGTGCGCTCAGCAGCAAAACGCGCGTTTATCGCTGCTAATACTATATTCAAAGTTTCAATATTTTTGATCGTTACTCTAATTCAAACTCGGGACGTTCGATGACATCCGCTCTTAATAAACGTGCTGATTTCGTGACTGCCGGCAGGCGAGAGGTGCAAGGCATCCATCAGTCATCGCTTCAGTTGCTTCCTATCGCCTATGCATTCCCTTTCCAATCTTAACAACGAGCTGCAGTATCGAATGATGTCGGACCGAATCTCGGCCGCGGCAGCCGCTTTTCTATATAAGCGAAATGCAAGGCGCTCGTGTGCTGTGCAATGTCAGCACACATTAAAGAACCCCAAGTGGTCGAAAGTCGCCGAGCACTCCACAAAGGCATCTCTCATAGCTTGAGTCGCTTTGGTACGTTAAAGCCCACAAGCCAAGCCAAGCCAGGTCGGCAATGCAGTCCTGGCAAAGAGATCCGGATTTCGCTTCAATTTTTTCAATGACCTCATTCTCGCTGAGCGTGTCTTGTGTGAGAAAGAAAAGGCGCTGACACGTCGACAGGAAGCGAAGCTGCCAGTGTGGCTGCAAATTATAGCGGCTCGGAAGCTGTTCTGGCCTAGCTATCGCCACTACTCATGAGTTCAGTCTGTAAGGAGATTTTCGAATATCCTTATTAAAACTTTGTTGAAGTGGTTGTGAAGCCTATAGCGTCTTGATCCATTCCCAAAGAGAATAGGCCGAGCATTTTGTTTGTTAACGTGCAGACTCGTACCACAGAAGCTACCGCCTGTTAATTTCCACCATTTTATCCGAAGTATAAACGTTTAAAACCAGGCTGCAGCTATCGCATAGAGACATGGATTGCTCGCCTAATCAGTTGTAGTAATGGCGCGCATTAAGTTGCTGGACGCTCTGCCCAAAATCAAGAAGTCTATAGCATATACTGAACACTTCGCGTTGATACTTGAACTTCTTGCTGTTGAAAAGCGTATTCAGCTTGCATGGAATCTCAGATGACTCGCAACAGTATACATTCCCCATGTATATAAAACTGCCAGGATGTAAATGAAGAGGGCACTCTTGAGCATAGGGCGACACCCTGCCTTTCGATCTTCTTTGAGTCACTTCCCTCAAGGAGTCACTCACTTCACTTCACTGTGGCTCATCTGCAAACACACTCTATGAGGTACCGCTTTGACACCAGCAGTGCTACTGCCTTGCTGTAAATGACCCTGGCTGCTAGAACAACTAACGAGATCACATTTCCCGACGTTTTTCCTTGCAGCAGCCTCTACCTTCGTTGGTGTACATCTTCGTTGGCGATGGAGTACATCAGCGCACCGTGGCTGTGAGCAGCGCACACGGGGCTACGCAATAGCACTCTCTGCAGCAAATAAAAATGGCGAAGAAGAACAAAAGGCGCCGCAAGTGCTTTTCGAGGCGTGAACATTGTAAGGTGATCACTTAGAGGGGCACTTGCATCTCCTCATCTGCACCGCAGTTGAAACTAGAGGCGTATCGAAAACGTGACAATTCAGCTTTCGAAGCGCCGGAACTGAATCAGATAAACTAAGGTGCAGCCGAAAATAGGCTTTCTTTATTTTACATTTTAGTGTTGTTCTTTGTACTGA
This sequence comes from Amblyomma maculatum, assembly GCF_055883805.1. Taxonomy (NCBI): domain Eukaryota; kingdom Metazoa; phylum Arthropoda; class Arachnida; order Ixodida; family Ixodidae; genus Amblyomma; species Amblyomma maculatum. The sequence goes on along the minus strand of NC_139344.1, from coordinate 111,492,628 downwards.
ACTGCACTAGGAGTTCTGGGAACTTGAATGTAGAGTAATATTCAGACGCATAACCATTGTGCACATTTGTCAGATGTAGAGATCCATGAAAAATCGTTGAAGAGGTCATCGCAACTATCCTTGCGAAATTGGCCTTTGACGGCCCTGTATTTCAGTTGCTGCTCCCTTTTACTTCATGAAAGTTCGTGACGAATATTGCAAGATATTTTATGAACATATTCAATGAAATGCCCGATACTTCCGATGCGTGCCAAAATCTTGATTCTGAAGTTTGTCCTGTGCTCATAAAAATAAGTCAAGCCGCCATACAAATCAATGAAGCGCGTTTTTGAAAGTAAACAGCAAGTAAGTAGATTTCTGCCGAGGGAAGATGTGCGGATGCATTGCTTCTTATCGCAATGTTAAACAGCAGGTGAAAAAATAATGTCCAAAAGCTTGTTCCAGATATTGTCTAAAACATGTGCGTATATTGCAAAGCAACTAAAATGCTTCCGTTAGCTAGCAAAAATAACTTCAAAACGGTTACAGTGCATATACAGTGGTTTGCCCAACGCGCACATTTATGCGGTACATGCAGGATATCGGACCAATTTTGCGCTTCCTGCGATTTTATTTGAGGAAATTAATAGCGCATTCACGCTTTTTGCAGGCGGGTTTTTACCGTCGAAAGATATTTCTCAAATAAAACCACCAGGATAGCTGCGAGAATGGTGAGCCCATTCTTCTAAAGCGTTAGTGCTATGCAGTGATGCTAGTTTACCAAAAGACGGATCTGTCATACGGTGGGTCTTATTCTAGAAACCCGTCATTCTCGTACCTTTACAAAATGCGCAAAGAAATTAGCATCTTTAAAGCGTGATAGAATAAACAGACACCAAAATACTAATTGGGCAGTAAAGTTTTGCTCACGATAAGGTGATTATCAAGGTTACGATTTTCTCTTTGTTTTCAGAAGGGGTGTGCAAATATTCAAAATTTTAAAAACGAATCGAATGTGTTTGTTATTCTGTTCGTTTTCGTGTTCGAAAATATGATACTTGGATTTTTTGAATAATTGAGATTTGCCGAATGCATCGAAAATTTTCGACTTAACTGCAGTTTCACCGCAATACTTGACGGCGTGGATTATGCAGTGAAGCATCCTCAAAACGCGACGGGGCCTTTTTGTCAAGAGGGACCTTCCCTTTTAAGAGAAGGGTCTTTCCTACAAGAGGCGTGAAGCGAAGTACTTGATGAAACTTGAATAAAATGTCGTTTTCACTTCGGTTCCATTTATACTTAAAAAAAAAGAAAACACTGTGCAGGTGTTCATCAACAAAAAATACTGTGATGCAAACGGTTTTCAAAAGTTTCTTCAGCCCCATTCGATAATTCGAGCTTTCAGTTTATTCGACCATTTTGTTTTCTGGCCCCTTAAAGGTCAATTAATGAGAGTGCACTGCATTCAGCAGCAATATGACAGATTGCCTAGCTTCATATGGGTTCTTCCTGCAAAAAACAACAACAACAACAACTCTATACGGAATCCTGTATTAAATTTATACTGGATCGTTCAGTAGGCTATGCATTTCTGCGCAGTTTTAGTTAAATTTCATTTGCAAATACTATGCGAATTCTGAAATAAGCAAGATAAAAATTGTTTGCTAATTTAGTCTCGCATTTTTATTACACTGATGATATATCTAATTCGATATTCCGAGGCATTTTTTCCCCCGTACTCGTGTTCCATTCGTATTCGAAAATTTCAATATTCGCACACCCCTAGATGACAGCCATTTAAATATCTCAGCTACACGAAAGGAAAGTTTCTGTTAGGCTTGAATACATTAATAAACCAGGTACTTAGGACATGTATGTCGGTCGCACACCTTTTCCAAACGCAGCGCCTCTCCTCGAAAACAAATGCGGCAAACACAGCTCCCGCTATTATTATTTTGTGCATTCCTCGTGGTTTATAGGAATAGCGTGTGCCCTGCGGCTACTAATCTGGATAAGCCCACTTGGCGCTTCGAGCAACAAAATCGATTTGCGCGCTCCCAACCGACCTGTTTACCGTCGCTGGAGACAGCTCCAGTTTCATAACCATAGCAGTAATCCTTGTTGTTCCCATTGACAAAAACGAACATGGGAGAAATGGCGGTTCACATTTTGTATTCGGCCTGAAAAGGAAGCGACTAAAGTTCGATAACACATTTTTTTTGTGTTATGTGGTATTGAATTTTCTTAAGGTTATAACAACGCGCATACGCGTCTGTATGCGCTGTACATCAGCTTTCCCCGCGAAATTGAAAATTGGGTCGTTCTTGTCGTGTTGGTGGCTGGCGAAGTGTATAGCGTGTTATGCGCGAGTCTGGCATACTCTCTCTCTCTGCTTCGTATTTTTCTCCCGCGATCGAAGATCCAGAGACACAATTCACAATGGCTTTGCAGCATTTGCATAAAATAGGAGCAAGAAACGACGAGGGGATTCTAATCTCAGCTGTGAACGTCGCGCGCTTGAAGCGCCGGAGCCGGCATGCGCGAAGTGCACTGAGCGCAGAGCTAAAGGAAATACACCAATAGAACCAAGGCTGCCGCAGCGGCAAGAAAGCCGAGACGAAACTGTGTCAACACGCGGCGCACGAAGTCGACACAGATGGAATTCGCCATTGTGAGCTCGGGCGTTGTTATTTCCGAGGAGGCCCCGGCAGCGCTTCCGCACATAATACCCGGCCCCGGGCGACCCGGAGCGCGGTCGAGCACAGCCGCCCCGTGGTGCCTCGGATTACCGGGACCGGTTGCGACTTCCCCTTCTCCGTAACCTCGTGACGCCGGGGATCCCGTTCCGCCGGCGTTTCCCCCTGTTTCCCATCCCCCACCGATACAGGGCCCCGGTGCCAGAGAGGGTCCTCCCTTCTGCATCTTCTCCACGCCGGAAGGCAAGACCCACGGCGCTGGCCAGATTTCCGGGTGGACGAGCAGGCAATACGGAAAGGGTCGATGGTCGTTGTATAGGACACGAAACCTGTCATCGCGAGTTCTGTGGGGGCAAAGGACAGATGTCTCGCGCGAGGCAGACGTTTCTTAGCGCTAGCACCAGATCTCTGTCTCCACCTATCCTCGAGGTGGCGTGTGGGGAGCACTACACAGTGTTACCAGCAATTTACAAGCGGCCATGGGATAACAGCTTTGCCCCTAATCCCTGGGCAAAGGCTTCGATTTTCGGCTGCCGCGTTCACTGTAAATGGAGAAACTGCACCAGCTGAGCACTTTAACCGAAGTGTCTAACTTGTTAGGAAGTCAGCAGGCAGGAGTGATGGAAAATGGCCTCTGCTTAAATGCCGCAGTGGGAAGGGAGAATTTTATAATACAGTCACTGTGCCAAAGCTATCAGACTCCCATCATGAAAAAATCATCGGAACTCGACGCGCAGAGATCTCGCACGTTTTCGCGTAAAACCCCGAGCCGTCCTTGCAATCATCAAATATGTTGCCGAGAGCCTGCTTGTAGTCAAAATATGAATCCATTCATTGTGCTTAATTTCCACAGCGTGTAATCTGTAATTTTCGCTATACACTGACCATCATGGACTGGCCAGAAATGGTCGCATACAAAAGCGTAGCCGTGGCTCCGTATCAAGCATGAACTGATCTTACGCGCTTCTACCAGTTAGTTAGTCGACTGATTGATTGGTTTACTGAAAGAGTGTCCAAGAGTGCAGCAAGATCTAACTCATATGCAATTCTCTGTAGGTGTAAATTGAACCGAAGTGAAAAAGGAGCTCCTATGGAACGATAATAATATGAAAGCATCAACCAAGTATTATCTCACTCAAAAGAACGATTGGTTCCGCAAAAGAAAGAAAATGAAGGAAGAGGGAACGCAGGGAAGGTAAGTGGTAAATTTTCAGAACGGCTGTTCTACACCAGGAAAAAGGCAAAAGGAGGAGAGAGGGAAAGAATAAAGAATACGTCGATACATGACACAACTGGTTGCACCTGAGCCGTTGCTTTGTATCAATAATGACACCTCAAGAATACGCCAAAAAAATTAAAGACGAAGGATGACAGTGACACCAACAACACCTGTATTTAGAAGACATACAACATAAGGTCGAAAAGACTTTTTTGTTTTATACCTTGAAGTGACGGAACAGAACTTCTGCTTCTTCTCTGTGACTAGGTTCTGCGCAAAAATTCTAATTCTTTAGTTGCAAACATTCACTGATGGTCTTATAACACAAGTCTGTGCAGTATTTTGGATCGCCAGTGCTTCTTTAATCTACCGCACCAGCTTGTCTCTACTCATTCCTATCACTGTGATAGGAATGAGTAGAGACAAGAGAAAAATTCCACTTCGCATTTGTGGATCCGATGACGCAAGGTAAGGTTGCTGGATGGGGCTCCTTTGAATGCGTTCATGTATTCACGGGCACTTTCACTAGTACGCCGTCCAGCATGCCCCATGCAGTGTCGATCAAAAGAAAATGGAATCATGTAGAAGACGCCTTCCTGGCAGGCGCAGAATCGCTGCTTGGCTCTCTTCGATAAGGCGCTACGCACAGTGTGCCCTTTAACTTGTCGGCACATCGAGTAACCCTTGTTAGAGATAGAACACAGTACTTTGACGCCGACGTTTGAGGTGATTCTTCTTCAAATTATGCGTGATGCCAAGGATACAAGGTAACACTACATAAGACCTCTCATTCAAGCCGCCGACGCCGCCTGTTGTGTTCTTGGATTTGTGCTAAGCTTTGAACTTTTGTAACACGTTTTCACTGACGACGGCTATAAATGTAGACTGGTAGCCAGCATATAGCAGCTTTTTTATCAGCTTGTTGTACCCCAAGTTCAGCTTGTGCAGGAGGCCTCTAATGTTGACCACAGGACCGAAGATGCCAGGGCCAGCTTCACTGTCTTGGAGTGCCCATGCCACCTGTCAGAGGCATGCTTATAATTTCCGAGGCTACGCGGCTTAAAACGGTCGACGTCGATGACGACGCCGCCAACGCAGGCACCAGCGTACAATTGTTTTCCCCACACGGACATACTAATGTTCTCGCGCGCGGTATGTCAGGCTGCGCTGATAGCGTAGTCGTCTAACGCTTCGACGAGCTCGGGTTATCTATTCGTGCCGCTACGGTTTCGAATCTCACTCCTTGGCATGAAGCGCTTATTTAACCATGTAATGACCTCGGTATATCAGCCAATCGGCGATTTTTATGAAATCACAAGACCTTTTGACGCCCTAATGGTCTGGTTCAATCTGCGAATGTTTTGACTAACCAGCCTTGGCTCTGGACTAATCAGCGAAATATTTAACTAAACACGCTGGGCCTTGACAAATAAGCCAATTATATAACTATTTTGTGTATCATTTAATAATGAGGCCTATAATGCTGCCTTATTAAAAATAAATGTAAATTAAATGCAATTTACCTATACCGCTTATAAAATGTGTGGAGTTGTGTGAGCGTTCCATTTTATGGTAAGACGTGCTGATGTGGACACCTCAAAATACATTCTCGCAGTCGTAACCTTGTTAGCCTGTGGTCATAATGACCCATCCTTGCACTAAACCCATCCTACAGTATTCTCCGATTTTGTAAGAGGAATCCAACGTGACAACTCGGCAATGGCAAAACTTTTGGTGCCCATAAACTGCCCTTTTCATTTCAAAATACCTACTGCTGATCCTACTATTCATATCCAGCTATTTCGCAGAGAACACCCTTGCCACTGGCGGCGCTATAATAAAATGCGTCAAGTTGAGTCAAGTCAAGTGAGTAGAGCTTTTCGTTACAATTACATACGTAAAATATTTACTCAGATCAATTAAAGGAATTGAGAGATCGGCCCGGATATCCTGCGTTTCTAGTTCGAGGCTTGAGCTCGTTTTTAAGCGCATTCGTTTGCAATCTACTACTGGGTAAGCACCGAACACCTCTAACTGCACTGAAACCCAGCTTGATCTTTTATTTAAAACTTACCGTAAATCTTGCGACAAATCGCGTGGGGACGTAAATTCCGTCAACCCAAAGATATCTAAGTCCAGGATTCGAAGACATCTTTAATTATGAGCGTGAGTGAGCATGGAAGCAGCACGATAGGACGCAAGGTTAATGAGCGTCGTCTTCATGTTATGCAGGTTGGTAAATCATGTTCCCTACATGCTAAGAAAACATCTAATCGTTATTTAACTGCTCCTTCTATGCCCAAGAGAAGTGTTTTGATTGCAAACAGGCGTTACGTGTTTTGTCATTATGCTCGGGTGAGCTGGAGCTAAGTAAGGCCCGGGCCTAACTGCAAGCAGACAACAGACCGCCAGACTCAGCCAGCCGACGAAGACGGAACGTCTTGCACCCATCGTCATAATGAAGTCATGGCTGCGCTGTTCCTTATTAGAACCGCTTGTCAGGCGTCAGCGAGGACTCATGCTAAATTGGCGCAAGCTGTTAATGACGTGAAAGCCAATCAAGAGCAATAAGCAAAGCGGCTCTCTAACATTGGTGCATCACTCGCTTCCGTTGAAACTAAAGTCAACGCCGTTACCAGCCTCGAAGAAGAGCTTCAGTTACCAAACAGTACCACTAATGACTTGACCAAACAAAATAGTGCACTTATTTTCCGCATCAATATTCTGGAGGATAGATCTCGCAGAAATAATTCAATATTTTACGGCATCCGTGTAGTAAAGAAACCTGGCATGATACAGAAAAAAGTGGTTTGTTTGCTTTCCTCCAATATTGGTTCAGAATTTAAAACTGACACAACAGAACGAGCCGCCTTGGTGGCCCTTTCGTTCAAGAAAAGTGCCGACCTGTGATAATAAAATTGTCTCATTTAAAAAATGAAAAAAAAAAAAGCAATGTCACATTGCGATTAGCTCAAGACAAATTACATTTCAGTTTCTGAAGGCCAATGTGCAGCAACTGGGCTCGCTCGCAAGAGGTTAGCTGCGTTCGCAAAATCTTTGTCTGGCTCGCAACCTGTTATACTTCGCTACGATAAGCTAGCTGTAAATAAAAAGCAATATATTTATGACCCCCAAACAGGCAGTGTCAATGAGCTGCCGGCCGGCCGCACTATCCTTCTCCTTCTGATAGCATGCATGTCTTATGACTCGTCTGCATGTGCTCCACCCACTTCATCGCGCATGCTGGCGCATGTGCGATGGGCGACACCTGGAGTTCAAGTCCCGCGCATCACAGTTCTTAACAAACTGCCCGGGGTAGCGGTTATCGAGGCCCTATATAGGGCCTCTACACTAACATCCTGAGCATTTTAGACAAAAGAGACTGTATCAGAGCAGCTATCAACTCTTGTGATGCCGACGTGGTAGCACTCACTGAAATCTAGTTAAATGCTCGTGTAAGTGACAACAAAAATTTTACTCACATCAAGCCTTTCAATGTCTATCGTTATGCCAGAGATTGAAGACCAGGGGATGGAACATTACTCGCAGTTTCTTCTAGTCTAACATCCTTCCGCATTAAAATTGCGTGGAACAAAAAAGTCTGTCTGGTGCGAAGTCATTTTAGGCAATAGAATACAGATCGCTGGAAAACATATCAACAACCTTAGATATGCGGATGATACCACTTTAATGGCAGAAAGGGAGGTGGAACTCAAGAGACTTCTGATGCGTGTACAAGAAGAGTGAGAAGTTTGGGCTTGAACTGAACATTAAAAAGACAAAGATCATGGCATCTTGCCCTATCAAGTCCTGGAGTATCAAGGGACAAGAAGTGGAAGCTGTGACAAATTTTCTCTTCTTGGGCTCCAAGATTACCCCGGAAGGAGACTGCAGCCATGAAATTAGGAGACGCCTGCTTCTGGGAAACAGAGCCATGGTTAGCCTTGACCGCCTACTAAAAAGAGCAGAGACATTAGTCTGCCAGCCAAGATCCGTATAACTCGTGCTATGGTCTTTCTAGTTGTGATGTATGGATGCGAGAGTTGGACTTTGAAGAAGGCGAACCTCCGAAGAATTGACGCGTTTGGATTGTGGTGCTGGCGGAGACTCTTGAGAGTTCCTTGGACTGCCAGAAGATTAAATCAGTCGATATTGTCGACCATAAACCCTGACTCTTCATTGGAGGGTCAAATTCTAAAGTTAAAGCTCAGCTACTCTGGTCATCTGATGAGAAGAGAGGAGTCGCTGGAGAAAGATTTGATGTTGGGAAAGGTTGAGTGTCACCGGAGAAGGGGTAGGCAGCGAACGCGATGGTTAGATGGCATCCTCGAGGCGCTGCAGATCAAGTTATGTGATGTTAGGAAGATAGTGAGAGACCGAAAAGCGTGGCGTGACATGGTCCATAGGGTCACGAAGAGTCGGACACGACTGAACGACTGAACTGAGTTGATGGTCCAATGCGTGTTATCGGCAATTCTGCTAACCTTCTTGACCTGATTCTCACCACTAACCCTTACAAGAGAGGTACAATAATTTCCATGCCTAGACTCAGTGATCCTTCTTAATTTCCTTTTGACCTAAGCTTTACTGTATCCACAGCTACGAAAAAATTGAAATATTATATTTGGTTGCAAGATGACACTCTTTAAACAGATAAATAGGGAACTTTCGCTCCTCCTTTATGGTTATCGTAGCGGTTTTGAACATCGTGCGGTCCGAAATAACTGGGACCTGTTCGTTAATCAAAGTTCATACCTGACAGAGGCTTACATTTCCAGGAAAATAGTAACAATAAACACACAAGCACCATGGTGGAACTCATGTTTAATCGACTTTCTAACAAGAAAAAAATAACGCTCATTTCAGCAACAAAACTACAGCACACCGCGAAACGCTAGCAGCTAGGTATACACTACAGCGTCTAACACTATATTCACAAGCTATCGCTACGATTTTCTGAAAACCACTCTCCCATGCATGCTCATAAACAACCCTAGGAAATTTTGGAACATTGCAACTAGCTCACAGAGCAGCACAGAGATTTCTTTTCTTGATTAGAACGCATTACTTGTGCCAGATTAAGCGTGCGCATCCGTTTTAAACGACATGTTCACACTGAACTTATCTGCAAATAACATACAATTGTATGCATATCCGTTCTTGGACTTCATCCCTATGCAACCACTAGCAATAGATGCCGCCGGGATTGTAAGCTCATTGGCACACTGAAATACTCGTGTTCATCCAGTGTTAACTATATAAATGCAAAATTACTTAAAGAAACTAAAATGTGCCCCTCTGTTCTTTCAACAAAAATATTCCAAAAATTCTTAGATCAGCTGCTGCCCTTGTCTGACCCTGGGAGCAAGCGAAGGTGATTCCACTTCCTAAATCACAAATACGCAGTCCCTCCATAATCATCGCCCAATTTCTCGTACTAGAATACCATGCAAACGTCTTGAACATGTAATCTGCCCAACCTATCTAGCTTTCTTGATTCGAATTCTTTTTTTTTAATTCTCCACGACATGGCTTCAGACAGTTGTACTCTCTGAAGCGACTTTGTTTTACCAACTCCGTGCTAATCCTTATTGACAACCGTTCTCTGGCTGATAGCATCTTCTTAGGTTTCTCAAAAGGATTTGACAAAATTAGCCACCCGCTTCAACTACTAAACTCAAGTGTCGCAATATTGACGGATATCTGCTCAGCTGGATTGGTTTTTTTTCCTAAGGGACGGTCACAGAATGTGTTTGCTAACAACAATAATTCGTCGCCAACAGCCATCGCATCAGGTGTACCTCAAGGGTCTGTTCTGGGCCCTCTTCTTTACTTAGTTTATGTTAATGACCTTGCTAACTGTGCGACTTCCCTTATCCACTCATTCGCCGATGACAGCGTTATTTATCGTGACATAGCTAAGCCTGCCGATATTTCTACTTTACAAATTGACCTAAATAATATGGCTAAATGGCATAACACATGGGTCATGGATTTAAATGTCAAAACGAGTAAAGTTACGCCAGTATCGCGCACTAATCTCACCCCTACTTGCTAAGTATTAAATAATACTCCTTTAGGTCCTCTTCTTACAAATACTTTGGCGTGCATATCACTATCTCAGCTGGAAGCAACATATTGATTACATCATTAATGAAAACTATCGCATGCTTGGTTATCTGTGACGTCATTACTTGCAAAACCAACGCCCTTTTCCATTCGTTTCTACCTCGTACGTCGGTGAAGTGTAATCGACTTTTGCCCGAAATCGCATTAACACCACATCATGATTCATTTCGCTCATCACTGGTGCGATCTCTTGAAGCTGATCGGGGACACATTTTTTTCTTCTAGCCAGTTATCTTGTTCCAGTTCCTCGTGTATATTTGCTCCGCGGTAGTTCGTTTGACTGTATAATGTTGTTTGCTCACCGCTTGTGATTGCTTTCAGTTTATTGTACTTGCGTTATTTTCTTTATTTTGCGCTTGTATTCGGTGCTCTGTATTGCCTTGTTTTTTTTTTTAACCTTTATTGTGTTTAGTTAATTTCGTGTTCTATGATCTCTACTATATGCGATGCACAACTCCCGCATGTAATGCGTATCTCTTGAGGGTAATAAAATGGAACGAAAGGAAATTGTGCGGTATCCGTCGGATGTCATTAGATGCTGTCATGCGCATGTCAGTGAGAACAGTGTAAGCTTCCGATGCCTGGCAAAAGTTAGCCTTTAATGGTTTTCCTGCGCTCGCAGCGAGCGAGTTGTTAATTAAGACTGCCATGGAAAAAAAAAATGGGCTTCGTTTTCTTTTTTATTAATTGCGAGGCAACTGTGGATGACTGTAAGTTACATTTAATAACGTATTGATAGAAATGACCTATGCTTTGGGCACGTACCGAAATGTTGCTTCTGAAGTTTGCCTTGCATTCGCAAGGCGTTGTTAAGAGCGCCATAGAAAGCCAATGGGTTCCATTTTTGAAAATAAGTACCAAAAATCTAGTAGCCTGTCGGAGGAAGATCTTTTGCGACGTTCTGCATTTTGTGAAAAAATTTAAGCTGAATAACGTTTCGCAGAAAACGTCCAAAAGTTTTGGCATGGCCTGCTGTTTTAGCCATTCTGGCCGCGCCCAGAAATGACGCAGAATAGACAGCTTGAATGAGTTGAAAAAAAAAAAAAATACGACAGTGGTTTAACCATAGCTTTGCGCAAGTTTTTCATGCTAGAGCACGTAAAACGTTTTAGACGTGGAGAGATTTATATAAAAAGCTCAATTAGGCTTAGAAAAGCGTAATTACTGCATGCGATGTGCGCTCAGACGCATACATACGTCATTTTCTAATCTGTGCTTCTTAAGGCCTAATTTGTGTTAATTAAATGTAATTACATTTGTGCTTGACATTGGCATTGACCGTGGTCATGCTCATAGCCATAGTATTCATGGTCGTTCATAGCAAGTGATAATATAACCATTTATATAACAGTTACAGGTTTGGTTGTTGCTCGGTTAAGTGAACGAGACCGGAATACGGAAATCAGCAAAATCCACCGTGCTAGAAGGCGTTTTCACACAATGTTTTTCTTGACACCGAATGAGATTGGAACATTGCTTACACATTCAGTAGCGTGTTCTTCTTTTCAAGAGTAAGTTAAGATGCGGTCTGAGCGCCATGTCTGCTGTATCTCGTCTGAAGTAAAAATAGTTGCTGCCACTTAAAGCGTGAAAAGCACGCCCGTCTTGAAAAGTGAAAGCTGCGTACCGTAATGCACGGAGGCATCGTGAACTTCGGCAGGAGGACGGAGAAAGAAAGCACCGGGCACTTAGCGCTAGGAGGTCATCACTTGAGCGGCGGGTCTTGTTCGCGACGACGTAGAGGCACCGATGTCGTGTAGAGCAATTGCTTTTTCGTCCAGGGGAAACAAAAAGAAAGTTTCACCTAAAGGAGGAAGGCGGCGAGAAGACGGAAACCGAGCATGGATCGAAAAAAAGAAAAAGGAGTTTCCATGAAGAAAACGGGTGCGGATGGCTATTTTACGACGGCCGCCGCTACACGAGCCGTCTAGGCGACGCCAGTGCAGATAAAAGGAGACCAGGGTACCGTGGTGGAGGGATTCCTCATTCGGTCGGCAGACGACAGGCGCACAGCTCATTCTTGAGCCCAATTTTACGGCAGAGGCAATTTTTCGGCGCCCCTACTCTCAAGCATGTAACGAACCGTCTCTCGAGAGCAGACGGGCGTCTAGCGACGGAACGCTGGATTCGGATTCACTGGAGCGCGGAGGCACGCTCGTCCGGTCGACGATAAGGATCGCGTGATCGCCGTAGCGGGCCCGACGCACTAGCAGGCGCCACGCGGTTCGGTTCGTTTATGCCTCTAATATTTTTTTTTCATTTCCTTACTTTCCCCACGTGTCAGCCACTTCCTTCGTGCCAGGCGGCCGGCTCAGTGGCTTCCTGAATTGCCAGTTCCATCGTCGATATATAGAACACAGCACGCAGGGATAAGTTCAAATGCTTAGATGGACGGCACCTGCTGCATGCCTAGGAGGAGAATTTTTTTTCTTTTTTTTTTCTGGCAGGTGCTTTCAGCCTGCACGCCCCTTCATTGATTCGAAATTTTAGACCTTTCACCTGTCATCCTTTTTGCCCATGATGAACGCTGTGAATAGAATACGCTTCTGGCCAGCACATGAGGCTGAACGGGAGAAAATAACCGCCTAAATAAGTTTAAATTATTTGCAGTGATGACTTTGGCTGCCTGCTTGGCAAATTTTTTAACGTTGACAGCAGCTGTATTCAGACTGTCTCAGCAAATAAAAAAAAAAAAAGGCTTGTGAGCCGCAATTTTGATAGAAACTACGTGCGAAGAGGTAGAAGCACGAAAAAAGAAATAAAAAGATACAAAGATCCCAAGTAGCTTATTCCTAATCATACAGAGCAAGGAACCACTTCATTCGTAGTTATTCTGTACTCCAAAATACAGCGTTTTGTAGCAATCAAAGGTGTAAGTACGTCTGGGTGTCTTGAGGTGTAGTTGTAACCTTAAAAGGCAATATTTGTGCTACTCTGCTCGAGAAAACGTTCGTTTTAACCATTTCCAGATTGAAGTCTATGGCTATAGATCTTTACGCTTCACACACGGTGATACGAGGAACAGTTAACCGAGACAGGCTTGTTTCCATATTCTTTCCTGGCGTGTCAATGTGCTTCTTTACTATACCTGGGACGCGGTATGAAAGTTGCGACAGCACTGAAGAATGTGCACTTCTGCACGCGTTGCTGCTGCACGCGGTATACATTGCACGCACCTTGTATAGCTTTTGCTAGCAAGGCCGGGAGTGGCGCCGCACACAGTGATGCCGCACAGTGGAAAGTGTCCATAGAAAGTGTGACAGATACTGCGCCTTTCCTTTCCTGAAAACCAATCATATAGTTAAAAGCATATCCATTTCCGGTTGGCGTGTAGTCACATTCATTGGACGTCGACATTAGTTGTATAGCTGACGTCGATGTATGTTTGATTTTACTTTTATATTTCTGGCTCTAATTAACTAACTCATCATCCTATCAGTATATTTTTTTCCGCAGCATCCTTGTACTAGACTCTATCGATCACAACCATTCGTTTGATCCTAACTCTTCCGAGAATGAAACAACGGCTGCGGACACATTTTATGGACACGACCTTGCTGACATAACCTAGTAAGACTTTCGCCTCGATAAATCTTCAGAATATTAAAGGAATTAGAGTCACAAAAAAAAAAAAAACAGCACCAGCAAGTATCACCAAACAGACATGACCAAAATTAGGAAGACAGGAGTGTCAGAAGAGTTATCGTTTGCTTTGGTAAGATCATTCCAAAGTAGCTGAAGCAAAGAAACAGACGCGAAGAAGTGGTCGTGACGTAGTCCTGAGCGCGCGCGAACTTATACCCCACAGGCGAAAGTGTTTAGACAGGCTACGAGGCAACACTGCAGCGCCTTAAAACTTTTGTGAGCAGCGGGTTCGATGTTTAAATGTCCTTCTCTTTAGTAGTGGTTGGTCGTCTGGACACCATCATTGGAAGGAACAGCGACGGTCCCCATGTATTACACCGGCGGAGGACATTGTACATTCGCCACAGCGGACATTGTAGGCAGCTGTGAAAGTCATTGCGATGCGGAAAGAATGGGAACGACGCATCAGGAGATAGCGCATTCTGGCTCAAGTAACCAAGGCAACACTACTGTAAGCGCTAAGACAGAGTGGTTTAGACATTAAGACAGCGTTAAGCATTATAATTATGGCAGCACTAAACATTGGGGCCGCATTAAGGCATTGCATTAATGCCGCTGCACTTACGCTGTCCGCCGTTCAAGCTGACGTCAGGCCAAAATACGCATTGGATGCATGGAGGCAAACACAAGCACATACAAGCACGATAATGCATATAGCACAACCCTATCGTAACACAGAGCACGTGGGAACATTTAGATTCCAAAAGATAGATTGATGGCACTATAAAGCAAAGCACTGCGCGTTCAACGGATTAATAGTTTCGTTCCACGCAGCCCATTTGTTACAAAATAAAAAGCTCATACCTCAGATGACAGTGTCTAAGCGGTGTCCTGAGGTTAAAAGTTCGTTTAAATAACCTATAGCTTGTCTTACTCTGCCAAATTATTGCTTTTTGTCCTTTTTTTTTCTCATTCTCTATACTGATGTCGATCTGTGGTTTTATAAATCGCAGGACCAGAGCGCCGTTATGAACTGAGAGAACTGGAAAATATATATCGCAGGTTTAAAGAATCTGGTCCTATCGATAATTGAGAAAGAGTGGCACTATGTGTTATTCTTTTTTGTGAATGCCAGTTTGACTAACATCCGCTAAAGAACAAATATCAAATGATTGGAACTGCCTTCACAAAATCGCAGCCCACATTCAAGACAACCAAGTTTATAAAAATCGAATAGCGACATCATATAATTAGGAGCTTAACAAATTGTATTTTATTTCCCATTTCTTCCTTTTTCTTTCGTGCTGTCAATTTAATCACTCCCCTCTGTACTTCCAACTGGCCTTGAGGGTACCCGATGAAACGAAATAGAAAGGGACGAAAATATGATTAATTGTGTTCAGTTTGTTTTTATTTTTTTAATGCGTAAGGCCCAAGTTCACCGTGATCAAGAGTAGTGGTGTCACAGCGACACCAGCTGAGCCAAAATGACGGTAGAAAACCAACATCCATACATAAGAAAACGCCTAGAACTTAAATATCAGTCTACGAATTACTGATATAGTTCGGTGGAACGAATGCACTGCAATCGTTTACAACTGGTTATCAGCCGTTTTCTTTTTCCTCTCAAGGCGATAGAACTTGCAAAATTCTTTGGGCGTCGTTTTGCCCATAGCACTATATTTAGTCCTCTGCCTGGATATATGACAATTAAATGAGTTTTATTTGATAAATGTAACGTTATAAACAAATCAGAGAAGGAAAATGATATATATTAGCCATTCCGACAGCGAATGCCTGTTAACGCGTATCGCCGCCCGTTAGTCTGCGGGCTCTTTTGGCAATAAGTGAGCTGTCTTCAATCACGTTAAGAAACACTTTCCGTCGAGTGAACTTTTTCGTTCCAGTCAGTTGTAGTCAATACTCCGTAAACCGATTTAATGTGCATTCCTGCTACTGGTTTCACGTCGCACAGAAATGATGTCTTCCGTTTCACGCACCGCTGTTTTCAAGAAGTGATTAACATTACTATTTTATTTTTCCCAAGCTGTTCTTAAAAGGGAATATTTTCACTTATTTTACTATAACACCAACGTCACTGCTGTTAACTGGGTTACAGTTTATTGCGCTTTCATGCGTCCAATCACGTCGAAAATATCTACACGGCTGCCATTTTTTGCGTTGTTCTCCTCAGATCAATATTGGTACAACCTTTCAAATTTCCTAAAGCCAGATTCCGGTAGGTATACAAACAAATTAATAGTCATTGCCTTTTTGTGATCATAATAGTCATTAGAGGAATATGGGAGAGGCCTCCGCCCTGCAGTGGGTATAGTCAGGCTGAGGATGATGATGATGATAGTCATTGCATTTTTGTGGCTTGAGGAAATTTGAAAGGTTGCAACGTGTGGCACTCCTGCTCGATTAGAGAGATGGAATACGCCACAGGACACTGCTATAGGTACCCCGAGAGTCCACGAATGCGAGGCGCATGGTAGCGAAGCCATCGTTTATTACTTTTCCTGATGACACTGACTCTTCGGAGCAGGGATAGGCGACACAGTTCTCTCTTTAATATGAGGCACGAGCGAAGCGATTTGCGACATCCATAATGCAGGGCTGATCGTGCCACCAACTTAAGATCGTCGTCACCGTGGTGTCTTCTCTTCAACTGAGTCGACGCGTGCGGTCAGTTCTGCCGAAGGCCAGCACCGCGACATGTATGTAAATCACTTTTATCTGCGGGATTTAGAAAAACCGCAAAAGGAAGGCAATGAAGGTGGGACTCGCATTGTTAACAGGTGCTTCCTGGAGAGAGAGAGATGACACATGCGCTATACCTGCGAAATCTGTGTGCAAAGTTGCCAAGCGCAGAAAAGAGAAACCAAGAAATTCAGAGGCTGACCGAAGTTGAAGACAGAGTGCCTGTCTCCCCGGTGGTTTGCGTGCAAGACCGCCGACGGACGAGAGCCGTTTTGAAGCATTCCTTGAAGGAACAAGACACTGCTACTCGTGGCGCCGGCTAATGCGCTTAGAGGAAGACGGGCCGGCGCAACGTCCACAAATCCCCTTAAAGCAGGCTTTTCTCTCGACTCCCTCTGCTCTTCGTCTTTCCCGCGTACGCCTCATGATTTGGCCGACTGCCTCCGAGTGAAGAATCTTGCCGGTAGCGTTTCGCCATTCCCACGCTTTCATCGGCGGATCGGACGAAGCGCGCAGTGCGCCAGTCACCAATCGGACTTGAAGGGCCATCGACGCGAGCGACGCGGGCAAGAGACGCACTGGCGCACTGAAGCTCGAGGGCATTTCAAGAAAGAATCTCTGTTAGGAGCCCAGATATCACTAGAAAATAAGAAAAGAAAAAATTAGCTTTTGAAGCAAGACATCTCGCGCTGCAAGTGCTGTGGAGGCTCGCAACATTGAAAAAAGGAAGTTTCGACTTTGGCTTGAAAGAGCGAATCTAAGGCCATTTTTTCAATTCTGGCCAATCTCGTTGGCTAATGAGAAGGTAGCAGAGGAAATTTCTTCCCATTCCGGACTTCTTTTGCGACTACGAGTTTTGTGTTTACAGGCCCACACTTGCGTTATTTTTAAGGTAAGCGCCGCGCCCGCACGTGAAACGAATGTTCGATTTACGAACGTATCGTCCACGGATTACTTCACTACTTGTACCGCAGATAAATGCAATCGAGGTTTTGAAAAAGATGGAATGTTCTAACATAGTGACGTTCTACTGCAGGCCACAAATAAACGTTATACCAATCCAATCTAACATAGTGAAGCTAACGAAGAACTGTTGTATGTCGTGCGTTCTAGTATGCAGTATATTGTCACGTAGTGGTGACGAGGTCGATGACACAAATGAAGGGTCGATGATTGCACTAAAGAAACTCTTTATTTGAGCTGACTTGCGCCCGCAAAAGAACTAAGTAACTCGGCGGCGGCGATAGAAACAAACGTGCTCGTCGATCGTCGAACAAAGAATGTCCGTCACACTCGGCAACGCTCAATTTAAAGGCTGCACAGAACAATCTAGATAACGTCGCAAACAGCTACCAGCACGGGCTGGAACATTGTGGAAAGATACCCGAGTAGCCAGAACCTTCTAGACAGATCTCAGTGCATCTTGCGCTACAACAAAACTGATAAAGGTGTGACTCGCGACATCGAGCATTAACAAACAAAGATTACGGAACTGATACGCGGTCCAGAATCAGAGTGATAATCCTGTATGCTGGCGGCTGTTAAAAAACAACAAATACTGTTTTGAAGGTTTCGCGGCATTACTCCCCCCTTAAAAAAACATCGCCTCGATGTTCCAAAACAAAGAAACGTAAACATAAACACTGCAAAGTTTAAACACCACAGATTCATTAACGCGCGTAATATGGCTTCAGTCGTACAACATGTACGATTTCTGGACGTGCGCGTCGCCGTTGTGATGCTGACGTTCCGTCGGGAATGACTTCATAGTCCAGTGGTCCGACGCGGCGAATGACTTTGTATGGCCCAAAGTATCGACGCAACAACTTTTCACTTAATCCGCGACGGCGAATTGGTGTCCAAACCCACACTTGGTCTCCTGGATTGTACTCTGCGTGGCGTCGTCGTAAATTGTATCGTCGGCTGTCGGTGCGCTGTTGTTCTTTAATACGCAGCCGTGCGAGTCGTCGGGCTTCCTCTGCACGCTGCAGGTAGGCAGCGACGTCAAGGTTGTCTTCGCTGGTTACGTGCGGCAGCATTGCGTCGAGAGTCGTCGTGGGCTCCCTGCCGTACACAAGCTTAAACGGGGTCGCTCTGGTCGTCTCCTGGACTGCCGTGTTATACGCGAAGATCACGTACGGCAAGATGGCGTCCCAGGTCTTGTGTTCAGCGTCGACGTACATAGCGATCATGTCCGCGATCGTTTTGTTCAGGCGCTCCGTGAGGCCGTTGGTCTGAGGATGGTACGCAGTTGTTCGTCGATGGCTTGTGTGACTGTATTCCAGGATGGCTTGCGTCAACTCTGCCGTAAACGCCGTTCCCCTGTCCGTGATGAGCACTTCTGGGGCGCCGTGTCGCAAGAGAATTTGTTCGACAAAAAATTTGGCGACACGGCGCCCCAGAAGTGCTCATCACGGACAGGGGAACGGCGTTTACGGCAGAGTTGACGCAAGCCATCGGGAGTAATGCCGCGAAACCTTCAAAACAGTATTTGTTGTTTTTTAACAGCCGCCAGCATACAGGATTATCACTCTGATTCTGGACCGCGTATCAGTTCCGTAATCTTTGTTTGTTAATGCTCGATGTCGCGAGTCACACCTTTATCAGTTTTGTTGTAGCGCAAAATGCACTGAGATCTGTCTAGAAGGTTCCGGCCACTCGGGTGTCTTTCCACAATGTTCCAGCCCGTGCTGGTAGCTGCTTGCGACGTTATCTAGATTGTTCTGTGCAGCCTTTAAATTGAGCGTTGCCGAGTGTGACGGACATTCTTTGTTCGACGATCGACGAGCACGTTTGTTTCTATCGCCGCCGCCGAGTTACTTAGTTCTTTTGCGGGCGCAAGTCAGCTCAAATAAAGAGTTTCTTTAGTGCAATCATCGACCCTTCATTTGTGTCATCGACCTCGTCACCACTACGTGACATCTAACAAATACTGTTTTGAAGGTTTGGCGGCAATACATTTTGCTTTCCAAACTTTTGAAACAACTAAAGACTCATTAGATAACTTTTTTTTTAATTATTGGCTCAAAAAGGTCAACGTATAATATTTGTAGGTCGTTTTGAAAAAAAAAAAAAATCTGGCTGAACCGTTTCGATTAAGCTTCTGTTTAAGTACAGCAGATTTGTCTACAGGCGTTCTAAAGATGAAATGACCAATATAGAAGCCTCCATGTGATATTGATGGTATTTGAGCATTCCAAGAACTGTCTAAAAAAAAGAAAACACAAACTAAATCCGCTTTTCTCTGGAGCCGTCTACCTCATGACGCTTTGCGTGTGCACTGGCGTAGATATATGAACTAGCGGCTAGCCAAGCGATAGCTTTCTCTTTGAAGGCCTGGCAATAAAGCTGCGTTAATGGTACTTTTGGTGCGAGTACTTGAGCTAGCTCTTCTTGAAGACGATTTACATCTTCAGCATTGGCGTTTTCTTCTTCAAGCCAATAAGTGAAAAGATACTATTTTTTTACTTATTAGCTAACATTAGGGAACAAAAAATACTGCATAATAGGCCACGCGACTCTCAACATGCCTGATCTCTTTTCCCATAATACGGGACACTCCGTCTTTTTTTAAACGCTTCATTACATTTAGCTGGGACGCCAGGCATACCTCTCATTGCATCATTAGGTTCATTATTCATTTGGTTGCACATTTCTTTATTTGGTTCTTTACCAAAATTTTTCCCTGCGCAGGTTTTCAGTGCGCAATTTCTAGCTACTGTTCCGAGGTAGTTGGCTCCCAGGCAGTCCATTTTCTTGTATTTTCTTCAGGTACTTTGCCTGTGTAACAGGGCAAGAGTTGAAGCGGCAGAGTGTAGTGGCCGAAGGGCATGCTCTCGCTCAAACTGGGGGCAGTTACAGAGTATGTGCTCAAGCGTTTCGTTACACCTACACTGTTCACACGTTGGAGAGTCTGCATTACGATAAGATGGGAATAAAACACAAGAAAATATTTTGGGGCCTAGTAGAAAACCTTCATAAAAAAGGAAAGAGGTAAAGGCGCTCCGGAAGTTCTTAAAGGATTCGAGTTGAGTTCTCGACCATCAACGTTAAATTTGCGCCCTCTGTCCCCTTATCACAGTGGTCTATAAAAAAACTCATTTAGTTGCCACTGTTCCTTTCCTTTTCCTGCCTTTGCTCCTCTCCCCGCGTGTAGGGTAGCCTACTGGGAACGGTCTAGTTAAATCTGTTTGCATTTCCGTTCTTCTGTTCTTCTGTCTTGCCCTCGTCCGTTATTAAAAACAAAAATAAGATGCCTTTGCAGCGGGAATCGGGAGTACGAAAAATGCGAACGGCAGACTAGGCCAGTTTAGTCAATAGCCAATAGCCGTGAGGCTTAGGAGTACGGTCGACGCGCCGCCAAAGCATTTGTTTCTGTGCTAGTCTTAGGTTCAGCGGCATTACTCTATTTCTGAAACTATTTCTCTGTTCAGCTTTCGTCCTTCCTACCTGTGCTTATTGTTACCAGGGCAACAACTGCCTGTCTTTGCACCTAATTTATTCACCGCATTTGCATGAGGCCACTGAGGATGTGGTTTTTATGCCCGATTATTATGCTCACCAAGCCTCTTGTTACTAAGCGCTTAAGAGGTGAGAAACAAAAGGGGACAAGTTCAAAGTGGCAAGTTTATTCAGCATGCAATAAAAAGATGCACGACCAATTATCCCCACTATCATTTCATTGTACGCTCAACAAAATAGCACGCATCGTGAGCTACAATTATAGAAATCCTGAATTTTTTCCAATCGGAAGGCCTCGTTGTGCGTCATAAGTCACGCCATAGCTCGGCCCAATTTCCGGAGTTATTTACCGTGCCTCCAAATATCAGCGCACGGGCTCTTTCGAATTTCAATGCCGCGTAAATTCCGACGCTTCTGCCAAGCATTGTGCACAGCGCGAAAAACGAAGACCGGGAAAGAAACACACACAGACAAACCAAGCGCTGTAAAAACCAAACCAGTGCTTGGTTTGTCATTTCTTTCCCGGTCTTCGTTTTTTCGCGCTGGGGGGCACAGTGCTTAACTCCCACCAACTCGCTCGGTATTCAGCTTCTGCCAAGATCGAACCCACTCATTTTTATCAGCCGCGCTATATAGTTTAACCCCAGTGGGGCAAATGCAGTTCAGTTGTCCTTCGCTGGCAGTTCCTTAAAAAACGATAAATATTCCCAAAGTCATCCTAGCGGAAAGATATCACGCCGAGAGTGCAAACCTGTTAATGCAGAGACGTCGTTATGCGTGAAGTAAACAAGCCACACGGGCCCCCTCTGTCAAGTTTCGCGGAATGCACACACATTGAAACCAAGAGTGAGCATGCGCGACTCCGAGGGAAACCTGAAACAAACAAAAAAAAAAAAGAAGAAAAAGAAAAGGAGCAAGGCGCGCCCCAAACTCAGCTGTGACGCATTTTGTGCATCAGACTCCTGCGCTCTGCGTGCTCTGCGTTGACCCAGAGCTCTCTCTTGGGTGCCCGAACGCGTCGCCCGCAGAGAGCTGCCAGCGGACGGCAAGCCGCTGACGTTTTCCTTCTTCGCTCGCTTGCACTTCTCGCGGTCTCATGCATGTCGCAATCCCCGCAACCGCTGCTAGTGGGCCGCGAAAAATCGGATTATACTCTCGCTGCTTTGCGACACTGGTACACACTGGAAAGGAATGACACCAAGAAATGGCACGAGAAAGGCGGAACTAAGGATTAACACGAAGTAAACCCTACAAATGCTGACTAGCCTTCTGTCCATATCCTTAATGCGCAGGTACTTAAGCCGTCGTTGATTCCTGTTACTCTGGTGACGTAACCAATATCATCTATAAAATGTAGGTGCTAAGGCTGTGCGTGCCCTGGTAAGAAATTCATTAGATCGACATATTGGCTGGTTGCCGTATAAGCTGTCAGTAATGCCGGCCGCAAATTCACGCCCGTGTAGAAATGAATCTTAGGGGATAAAATGGATGGGAGATACAATTTCTGACCGCATTACTCAAGCAAATAACGTTATCAAAATTTTGGTCCACCCTCACAACACAGCGTATTGAGCGAGGTCTTCGTCAGGCTCCACCACACACCATAGAAACGGTCATTCTGACCTATGCGCTGAAACATGCTCCGTATTTCTAGTTTCTGGACAGTCTTCGGCCTGTCTAACCTTTTCACCTAAACGGCCATAGGTAGCGATATGCTAAGCGCGGCATGCATTGGACATGTAAGAATAAACACTTTTTTTGTAACTTGCATAGACAGACTTTCTTCTGAATAGCTTTAATTACCTTTGATAACAGTACAAAAGCGAACTCCATAAAACTACAGAAGAAAAGCGTTGAGAGGTTTCTTCCTTATCCCGCCCTTCAAATTTGAATATATAGTGATATATATGTCTTATTCGTGAAATATAAACCGACAATGGCATTATCTTGTGAGTCATATTTGTGCAACCTTTAAGGCTCCACATGAATCAAAAGGTCGAAAGATTAAGACTTTAAGATTAAGATTAAGAGAAAGATTAAGATTAGGCTCCTTACCTTACATAGATTTTAAGCTTAAGAGGTGTACCATAAGTGCTCAGCTACAGAGAGAAGATACAAACGTGATCAAGGTGTGTTGCTGGGCTAGCTGAGATTGGGTTCTGCCATTATGGAGTGGCAACACTGGCACACGACTGATGTGCGTAGACGAGTCGTGTGCTATTCGCCTATTCCCATTGTCCGCTAGCGCCGCACAATCGATAATATCAGAACAAACCATGTTGCCTGGTTAATTCGGGAATGTGGCACTGTGCTATGCTACGTGTAGTTTTCTTCTCAAGCGTTTCGCTCCCGTCCTGTAGTGTGAAGGGCAGTGCTTTGAAACTGCCTGTTGAAGATGTCACGGGGCTTTCAAACTACTTTGTGCGAATTAATTCCCCTGATTACGGGAGAAAATAAGCACAATGCATGGTGGGCAAAGTACGAATGTAGTACGCGAGCAGTCACAAGAAATAGGTGGAAAGAAAACACGTACAGACACTAAGCCGTGTTGTTTCCCCTCATTACACCTTCTGTTTTTTTTTTTTTTCATTTTTTTTTCAGATAATCTTCTCCAACACCTGGCATTCAAGCTAGCTACCAATAATTACCTGCTTTCAGATACGCATGACTAAGGAGTTTAGAAAAACATATCTTTCAATTGACAACGGTACAGTAATAAATCATGAAACCTAAGTGATGCGATCACACGGGTGTTTTGGTCACAGATGCGGCTTGTTTAGAGTATGTCCATTCATATGCATATGCGTTTGCAAAAAAAGAAAATAAGCCTACGTGTTTTATTAACGGGTCCTGCGGCGCGGCATGTACCGTCGTTTCCAAAAGTAACCAAGGTCCATGTTTTGCTTCTCACTTCTATTCTAAAGCCAACATGCATTCCCAGTGGAACACAATATGTTGAGACGTGAGGACAATATTTCGCCTTTACTTAGCCCAGATTTACAGCTTAAGAAGTGGTACGAATTCTCTGCTACCCGACGGAGAAGCGGAACACGCAGCCTTGTTAGTTTTGGCAAAGACAATACATAAGTTTTAGCGCTCGAGATATAGTAAACAGCAGAACGTTTTTCTCCGCTGAAATTGTGAAGCACTGTGACGGAGAATGCTGCTCATATTCCGCTGTCCTAACCAGCAGAAAACTACAGCCGCCTGAGGAACTCTTGAAGAATTGGGCACATGATCAGACAGAGTTGCGAGTTGCCACCTGGAGTCGGTCCCCCGTGCGGCGAATACAACCTATCCTTCCGAACATTAGTCCTCAATTCGGAGGCGGCATTTATTGTCGTTATTTTACGCGGATAATTAATATACCGTTGTTCAACCTCCATCCGTTAAACCAATACATGATATCAAGTCGCTCATGATTTTTTTTTTTTTTGTGTGTGTGGGAAATGCTTTTTCGCACGCTACACGGTAACTGTGTTGCATCCACCAGCCATGAAAGGCAAATATGCCAAAAATAGGGGTACACAAGTGCAGCCGTATTGGGAATCCTTGTTTATCTTCACATGTGTAAACATCGTCGAGGGACACTGCTGCCCGCACCGAGTGTCTCGAGCGCTACTTGAGTGCTCGAAGCGAGGCCGCAACCCAAGGTGTTACGTGAACGCCGAGTCCAAGCACTCTGCTCCTCGGACTCATCATCATATATGCGAATTCATTCCGGAGGGGCATCGGACGGAGCACCAGGCACGCGAAGACGTTTTCCACGCTCGGTTGCCGCGGACACGGGCTAATTTGATATTCTTATCGAGGGACGAGGCTCGCCAGCGAAATTAGGAAAGAGCGACGCTGTGAAAGGTGAATGTTTTATGAACTGGACAGGTTCCCAGAGTAAAATGACGGCGGCGAATGGCTTCGAAGTGGCCCCCTTGGTCGTAGCAGCTTTCCCTCCTCGCACTTCGAGCTTAGAGATGCATGCGCGCACCCGGCGACATTTTGCGCCTGTGATCGTCGTATAGTTTATGGCAGTAAGGATTTCGTTACGGAAACACGCAAGGGAAATGCTCTTGGCCGACACAAAGGAATTTTACTGACAAGGTTTGTCTGTATCATCCGGTGCAGCACCTGCAGCTAGTTTTTCGTGAATAAACTCGAGATAATTACACCCAGGTAGCTCCGTCCACCATGCGTAGATGTTTTCTTTTTTTATGTGCTCAGGACCACCTAGTGTAAGTACCAAATAGGTCAATTTACTTGTAAAGCTGGAAATTACAGGCGGCTTTCTCGGGTCTCAAATGAGTGGGTCTCGAGCTTGGTCAACGAGCATTATGGGAACGCAGCGCAAAGAAGACAAGGACAAAAGAAGGGACATGCACGAGCGCTTACTCACAATTAAATTTTTATTGGAAATGTTAACAGAATATATACTGCGGAAAAAAAGGCAAACGGAAAAATATGAAAAACAAGATAACAAATGATGTGGAAAGAGCAAGTCTGGAAAAACACACGAAACGCGTCTAGAACTACTTGACAACTGATTCAAGGTAAGCAATCTCATTTTTTGTTAAGTTGATAGATGCGCCACAAGCACACTTGTCCCCTCCTTTCATATGGTATGGTATGCCTCAATAATGTTTATTGTGCACTGATAACACGCTGTGCCAAGCACAACAGTTTTATCAAAAAGAGGATGGCATTTACATTTCGTGCAATGTTTAGATAATTATCTTGTGCTGTTCGAGTTAAAGAATCCTATGCTCGCACGATTTAAGGAGAGCGGAAACAAGAGGAGACAGTTGCATTTTTCACTACTTTGGAGTGTCCGAAGTGAAAACGATGTAAAGGTTTAGTGGATCTAGGATGGTAACCTCAACATACATGCTTATTTTCAAAATGAAGTGATAAGTGAAGAAATTGAAGAAAATCATCATTGGGCAATTGAAAAGTAATGTTCAATATTTGACCACATTCTTTTAAAGCATTTAAGATGTCAACGAAAGAGTGATTGAACAGATTGGAAGGGAGAACTAAATAGTCATCAACGCAACGGGAAATGTTCAATGAAAGGCAGTCTAGATTCTTCCGAATTGCATTATTGATTTGGCTGAGAAAAATGTCTGACAGAACTGGCGCTACGCGCGAACAGATGCAAACCCCAGATTTTTCCCAGACTAAAGACCTCTCCTAACCAACCAAAGTTGACTTCAGGTAACACGAGACAAATTCCAAGGAAGGATTCCACCGGAAGGGCATAATGGTTGATGAACCGTTGGTCTACGAGCTTTCAGAAATGGTAATGGATTAAAATTTAACACTTTTGTGTGCTGCGGGCTTTTAAGCATTCTAATTCTAAAGTTTTGCAAATTGCAGAACATTTGAAGGCGGGCCTGGTTTTCTGAAGCTCTTGATTTCTTCTCTAAAGGGCACCCTTCAAAAACCGTGCTAACTAAAAATGAGTCGAAGACAAGGGAAGAAGAAAACTTAATTTCATATTCGGTGGCATGAGAGACGTTATATTCAGAATCGTTTCCCCGGTATTTTTTTTTTTTAATTTCTTGTAGTTGTAAGTTGCAATGCTTGTATTATGCTTTGCACTAAAGCTGCAGTTATCGCCAGCGTACCGCTGTTTTCCGGAAATTAGCAGCGAACTTTTTTTTATTCGGGACACTCCCATAAATTATGCGCTGAGGAAGCAAGCTCATCGTAAAGTTTACATATGGGGAAGGGGGAGGGGGGGGGGGGGGGGCTCTACGAACAGTCATGCTGTTTGTGGAGCCTGAGCCTGAGCCGGGGTGCTTCACACTGAGGCAGCCGCCTCTCAAAACCTACCCAAGCAGTATCCATACATATTTTCCAATCGCTCGGACATGCTGCTCAGGGAAAAGGGACTGAGTTTTGGAGACCATGCTGTCCAGTCTCTCACACGTGCGAAGGCGCGAGAAATCGCAGCACATACGAAGCTATAGGAAAAGGGTAAGCATGAAACTGTAAGCGAAGTGCAGGATCACGGTGGCGAGCAGCAACAGGATTTACTCACTAATAGCGCGGATCTAGAAAGCACCGATAGGGGTGCTGGCTGCACTGACTGTCCCGAATTATGTGCAACTGCTCAATCTGAGCCAGGAGAGGAAGTCAGTACGAATCTGGTGCTGCCGCATTCAGAGGGTTTTCTCGAGCTCCTTCGTGTGGACCGAGAAATGTTTGCCGCTGAGCAAGAGAGAGATCAGTCTCTGCAAAACTTGAGCGACCAAAGAGAAACGGGTGTGTCAAGCAAAAACATCGCTTTCCAGCGCCGGTCTGGCCTATGGTATCGCCAGAATAAGGACAGGAAAGGAGTAGAACACGACCAGCTTGTTGTCCCGTCTAAGTATAGGGCTCAAGTTCTCGCCCTCTCGCATGGAAAAGGTTGGGCCTGTCACTTGGGTATATAGAAAAACTTAAGACAGGCTGCTGAGAGAATTCTACTGACCCGGATGTTTTAAAGACGTCGAAAAATTTGTTCAGACATGCGACACTTGCCAGAGAATTGGCAAACCACACGAGACCAGAAAGGCACCTATGAAATTAGTGCCCATAATCACAGAGCCCTTTCGGCGTGTTGTTGTAGATGTAGTGGGACCGTTGTCTGTAACTACGTCAGGTTACAGATATATTTTGACTATACTATGTCCGGCCACCAAATTCCCGGAAGCCGTCCCACTTAGGAAAGTAAGCTCGGTAGAGGTGGTCGAAGCGCTGCTTTCTGTGTTTTCTCGAGTGGGTTTTCCGGCTGAAGTGCAGAGTGATCAGGGCAGCGTCTTTACCAGCGCTCTGACAACTATCTTCCTTGAGAGATACGGTATTCGCATTATACACAGTTCCGTGCGGCACCCACAGAGCAACAGTGTAGAGGCCTGGCACTTCGTGTTGAAAGAAGTGCTAAGGGCTTTGTGCCATGAAAACAAAACAGATTGGGAGGCTTCCTTGCCAGCTACCATGTTTGTGTTGTAGTCCGTGCCACATGAGGCCACCGGCTTCAGCCCAGCAGAACTAGTGCACGGCCGTTCTATGAGATCCCCGCTTCAGATGCTCCGCGAGGCATGGGAGGGAGCGAAGACGACCCAACAGCGGTTGAGTATGTGTTGCAGCTACTAGAACGTCTTCAGTCATGTCACGAGCTAGTGGAGGCTAACATGAAATCAGCTCAGGGCAAGGCGAAACTATATTACGACCGGAACGCCCGAAAACAAACTTTTGCTGTTGGAGACAAAGTGCTCTTACTGACTGCGTCGCGGAAGAACTAACTTGATGTTTTATGGGAGGTTCCCGCAGAGGTTGTACAGCAGATTTCGGACACTATGTTATTAGAATGCCGGGAAGACGCGAAGAGGTGGGGATCTACCACACCAATTTAATGAAACCGTACAGACAGAGGGAAGCCGTTGAGCAGCTCGCTCTAAATGTTCCTGAAGAGATAATGATTTTTTTTTTCCCCAGAACTACAAGATTCCGCACTCGAAACACTTTGCCAGAAAATTGAATGAGACGCCAAACTGGAAGATAAACAGAAAGAAGAGCTAGAAACGCTTCTGCGAGAGTTCAGAGATTGCTTCGTTGACCAGCCCGGCAGGACTAACTTGATCGAACATGATATAGAGCTAATTTGCGACCAGCCCATCCGGTGAAGGCCTTACCGGGTTTCACACCGGCAGAAGAAAATATTGGCAACTGAGCTTCAGCGGATGTTAGACATGGGACTGATTGTACAATCCGAGAGTGAATACACGTCCCCCATCATATTTGTTGAGGCGCCGGGTAAAGACCCTCGTCCATGTATCGACTACCACCGTCTGAATGAGATCACACGTGATCAGAGCTACCCGATTCCGAATCTTGAGGAAAGGGTTGAGGCCATAAGTGGTGCTCATTATATATCCATGCTGGACCTCACTAGGGGGTATTGGCAGGTGCTTCTGACCGAGAAAGCGAGGCGAATCGCCACTTTTATTTCCCCTCTAGGAACGTTTCGTCCTCTCGTCATTACTTTTGGCCTCAAAAACGCGCTCTTTTGTTTTTCCCGTCTCATGGACCGTGTGCTGCAGGGTCTGGGGGACTACGCTCTTCCATATTTAGATGACATAGCTGTCTTTTCTAAGAGCTGGGAGGAACACCTCTGTCATTTGAGGGATGTACTGGAACGGTTACGTGAGGCAGGCTTGGAAGTGAGAGCAGAGAAATATCAGTTGGGAAAAGCTCAAGTGACTTACTTGGGTCACATTGCCGGACGCGGTTATCGGCACCCGCTAGAACTAAAAGTAGCGGCCATATCAGAATTCCCGAGGCCAGTCACCAAGACAGATATTCGGTCATTCCTCGGACTAACCGGATACTATCAACATTACATCCGCAATTTTTCCGAAATCGCCAGCCCCCTTACCAACAGTTTGCGAAAGAATGAACCTGTCAAAGTAGAATGGAATTCGGACAAAGAACGCTCTTTTCTGGCCCTGAAAGCGGCCCTGGCCAGTCAACCTGTTTTGAGAACTCCAGACTAGTTTGTGCTACAGTGCGACGCGAGTGACCGCGGTATGGGAGCCGTACTCAGCCAGCAAGATGACAATGGGGAGGAGTACCCTGTTGTATTTGTAAGTAGGAAGCTCACCCTACGCGAGAAGGCCTATAGTGCATCAGAAAAGGAATGCGCCTGTTTCGTGTGGGCGATTCAGAAGCTGCAGTGTTATTTGGCAAGGTCTCCGTTTTTTGTAGAGACTGACCATTGTCCTTTGACTTGGATTCGTAATATGTCGGCCAAAAATGGGAGGCTGCTTCGTTGGAGTCTAGCCTTGCAGGAACACGCATTTGACGTGCGTTATAGAGAGGGGGCGCGATAATGCTAACGCTGAAGGCCTCAGCCGAAGTTTCCCTGGGTAAAGCTCTCTGGTTGGGCTCCCAGATTTTATCTGGCTACGCATATCATATATTTTTCTTTTTTTTTTCTGGCGTAGTCGTTTTTTTTTTTTTGTTGTTGTTGTTGCTGATGCTGTTCTTACTATCGTTTACCTACCGCTCAACCTTGGTATATGTTCTCAAAGAAAGTGGCCTTCTATTGCATCTTTCATGTTACGACATGAATCAAAATTTTAGCTAGCATATTTGCAAAAAAAAAAAAAAGAAATCTTGTTTTTTTTTTCCTTGTTTCTCGGACATGGTCTCTTTTGGAAGAGAACTTAAAATTATCTGGACAAATTTTATTTTATTTTCTTTACTTTGAAATGGGAATCATTGTTATGAAGGCAGCCTGGCACTTCTCAGAGTTTGTTTTGCGCTCGCTGCTTGCTGTGTTTTGGGCTTTGAGTGGCTGAGTCTGCTAGCGCTGTTCAACAAGGAAGCAGGAACCAGATGGCCAGGTTTGACGTGGCCAGACCGACCAGGCTGAACCGACTCCAGGTCTCTACGGGGTGCAACGTTGGCTGCTAACACTACGAGACCTCTTCGGGCGGCGGACGGGCTGTTGTGACCGGAGTTCAGGCCGAGGTATGCGCAGACTCTAGCAGCTGACAATGGAGGCCTACTTTTTGTGACCGGAGTTCCGGCCGACTCCAGCAGCTTAGCGGACGCCGGCGAGCGACCGCGAACAAAAGCAGCGAAACGGCGGCGACGGCAGGTGTTTCCGGCTGCGACGACCAACCCTTCCCGCCCCCCCCCCCCCCCCTCCATCCTTCAGGATAAAGACCAGCTGCCCTTCGAGTCTTAATCCCCGTGGCGCCACGACGGCGACAACAGGGCACAGACGCGTCGCTGAGCAGCATTGACCCCCTTGGAATTTCGCGGGGTGAATGACCACCGTCAAACGGCGACTTCTCGGACCATTTTGCCCTGGTACCGAAACTCCATCGCCCGCACAAAATCGTCATCGACATCAGAAGATTTGCCCTCACCACCGGAAGATTTGCAAGGAGGTTCACCCTCGGCAATGGGCGGCACCTCGAGTGATCCCTTGCCCCCACTGATTGGATAGTATCGATAAACTTTTTTTCCCCATCTAGGGAACTGGGGATAACAAACCATATTTACCTGACGGATTTTGTTTGGACAGATAGCTCCGTTTTCCTCTCATGACTTGTACCCTCTTCAGTATGTAGAAAGTGTATATAAACGTTACTTTTTGCCTCTCCTCCCTGGTTGTCTTCCGCCACGATGCATCGTCGCCTCCTGAGCCCGCTGCGGTGAAGCTCGTCCCCTGAACCCGACTCACTTCTACAGGATGTTGCTTTAGAGGGTCCAAAATTAAAAAAAAAAAAAACAGTAACTGGTTTTCGATTTATGTTCGCCTTGGGGCAATATTATGGGCTACGGCGGACACCAAGTAAGATGCAGACTGCTTTAATTAGTTCGGTAATAACTAAATACGCTAATGATTTATATATATATATATATATATATATATATATATATATATATATATATATATATATATATATATATATATTATTTAGGGGGTATGTTGCCGAGTTGGAGCTCGTTCTCCAAATTGCATAGCTAAGAAAAAATATAAAAAATTGTAGCGCGAGTTACAAGGCCAACAGATATCAACCTGATATGCGGATTCGTACCGTAACACAGCGAAAGCGTTGTAAAATTGCCCCATTAAAGATTTAGTTGCTCTGCTGGCGTCACCAAAGAGCCAGAATGGTGCGTTGCGGTTCGATGTCCGCGCTTCGCGTCGTTACTTAGTGCACGCAGTCATTTCGCTCGCAATCCGGCTTCAAATGCGGAGTGGCCTACATGGTACACGCTTCCTTCCACTGTGTTAGGGTGTGAAGACGCCAATCGGGCTTACAGCTGTAGGCCTTGCAACGAACGCTGCAATTTTTTAAAGAAATATTTTCTTGGCTATACTATTTAGAGGACGAGCTCCGATTCTGTAAATACAGCACGCCCCTTGAATTAAAAATTTAATTACCGTATTCAGTTAATTAGTGACCGAACTGAAGAATTCTGCCTTTTACCTGGTGTCTGCTGTAGCCTCAATACAGCCTCAGGGCTAAAATAAATTAAAAGCAAGCTTTTTCCATATAAATGTTTGTACCCTCTGAAAAAAAAAAATAACAAGGACCCTGTACACATCAAGCCTGTAGGTTTGTCGCTTGGTGGAGGTGGAAACAAGCAATGAGCGCAAAAGCCCGGCTTGCATTTTCCTGAAAACACTGACATGGTGCACGTTCTCTTATTTATGCGAATACGTCCTGTCACAAATGTGAGGGCTGTACAGTAAGTTCTTGGACCGATTGAGAAATGGTGCGCGCATAGATTCCAACCTTAATTCTGTCACACAGAAGCAGCGCTATGATATTTTGTGCATGCATGGGAAATTTCGCACTTGAAGCGGTGAGTCCTAATCTATCGGACTCATCAACTAACTATGTGTATGGTTTTATACTGATTGGCCGCGAAGCGGTGCTTGAAGTGGCAAATGGCTGATCGTCATCAGGGCAGTGAGCATTCCATACCGCTCGGCGGAAAAATACAGATTATAAGCCCGCGATGGCGGTAAGAGAATAAGACCGCACCGATATGGCGCCGGCAGGGAGGAGGTATGAAATGAGCGTTGTCACTATGACATAAAAGTGTAGCACAAAAACACGAACCACGAATGACGGAGGCACAAGCCACGCGTTTTGTGTTCCGAAGTATGCCCCCAGAACAATTACATCCCGCACACGTCTCCCGAGACCCATATATGCGACCGTGTCTCTGACTTCTGCTGCCGCTTTCAAAGCACGTTCCGTCGCTTCCTGCATACGCTCAGGGATTCTACATGCGGGGTCAGAATTACCTTCGTGCTTATTTTGCACCCCATGGATTAGAAGATTTGCCCAAGGATACACCCGTTGCCGTGATCACGGCAGGGCCGGCTGAGAAACACCGCTTTGTTTCACACATACACGGTTCGATCACATTTGTTTTAGGACTCCGTTATAAGAGCGTCGTCTATAGACGTTATCAAAGCCTGTTCTAAAAGTGTAAGGCAATAATAATGTCACGCATTTACGAATAATAGCAATGCGCTCGTTGAATCGCGACCGGGCTACACTTGCGCCTGTCATGTTGTATATATAAACCACGTATTCGGAATTCAGTTCAATACTTTTCTTTCCTCACAGTTGTCTTTAAATTGCGTTCTATTGCAGAGGCATGATGTATTTACGCTTGCGAAACGTTTGCGAGAGATGTCGCTCACACTGTTCAAGACATTCTTCGATAAGCTACACAAGGAGGCATTGCCCGCGAAGACATGACTTCAGAAAAAAAAAGTATGTTTGTGATGTTTTGTGATGTTCCTCAAACAACTGAGCATTGTTTTTTTTTTTTTGAATTTTAAAGATGTAATACTGTTGTGGGATTGCTGGCAATGAACCTAGAAAGCGTCAATCCGTTTGTTTTCTTATAACGTAGGATACACGTTTTCAATGCAATATGCTGTTGAATCCGTTGAGCTACATCAAACTTCGTCGATGGACCGCCATTGGAAATATGCTCTTTAAATCTCATTTTTGCAAATTGATTGTTCATGTCAGAAAAGCGCATGTCCCGACATACTTTAAACCAAGTGGCACCCTTTCCTGGTGGAGGGACAGCCTTGTCCCCTTCTAGTGCTCTACTGTAGTGGTAGTTTCAGGAAAATGTCTTGGATGCCGTTTTCTGAATTAGAATCCTGCCTTCCCTATCTTTAAAAAGGAAAATTTTATCTGCGAGAAAGTGTATTAACGGCTACTGCCAGCTTGCACACCTGCCAATTTCAAGCAGGCAAGCTATCAAAATGTTTACTAGGCAACAACGTAGTCTGTTTACTTTTAAGGCGAAAGCATTTGACGGCTCATTCTGTCACACACGATTCTGTCACACACCATAAGAAAAATAAAAATCCGGACTCCACTGGCAATCGAACCCCCATCCCTCGGAACCCCAGCCGAGCGCTTTAAATAACTTCGCCATGGCCGAGATTTTTTTTTTTTTCTGACATGATATTTATTGCACGTCACGCGGTTATGTGCAGAAAGGGTTATATATACAAGATCTCGGCCGTGGCGCACACTATTAACAGCGGCTGAGTGCTTTGTAAATAGTCTGCGCCATGGACAAGATCTTGAAACGCACATCATAATTCTCCTTGTTTACCTTGATGTCATTAGAAAAAAAAATCCTGCCTCCACCGGAAATCGAAGCTCCATTCCTCGGATCCCCAGTCGGGCATTTTAACCGGGATCGTGAAACGCACTTCATAATTCTCTTTGTCTACTGCGAGGATGACAGTAGCGATGACGATGACGCTGTAATAAGTGGTAAACAATGATGCCACTAGCAATGATAATGAGAGTGCATTTAGCTGATAATGATAATGAGAGCCAACGTGATGCACTGTGTGCGACAGCAACGCTCCGGCATTCCCATTTCTGCAGTATAGATTCCACAGGGCTCTCGGAACGTTCGTCCGCACCTGTACGTAGTTCTTGTACGCATGGCAATATGAACGCAAAAAAATATCCCGTACAAAACGTATCGTTGGTACAGGGAATAGAACCCCTAGCTCCTATCGTCGAGACAGCAGCACGATTCACCATCGCGAGCAGAGGCTATTTTTCCTTTAGTCAGTTGTTACTCTACACTGCCTGTTTCAGGCGAAGAGTCGCGGCGAAAAGAAATGACTTTGCTAACCGCTGACGAAATAATGGTTGTCGCAACACAGTCCGTCCCCAAAGGATCTAATTTTTCCCCCGAAAGGATGTGAGAGTGCTCCTATATTCAAGGAAGGACGGAAAATCATCGGAGGAGTACCACGTGTAAGCGTGCAAGCTGATATTACAGCTTGGCAAATCATGCCTCGATTGCAACTACCACTTTGTATTACTGAATTGAAAAGCCAACTGGGCACGAAGCCAAAACCAACTAAGAACGCTATCTGCATTTTGGCCCCAAGACTGCACACTCATGAGCAAAAATTGATGCTGACTCACACCAAGCACAGCTTTGCGCTGCGTTGCGTTTTTCTAAAGAGTGTTCGCCCTTTTTGTTTTAAATGGTTACTTGTAATGACGCTTTAGGGTCGTTTAGCCAAACAATAAAAATTTCCTTGAGGCATGCATCCACGGTCAGTCGTCGGTCCAATTCTGTTATTTTTCTTTGCCACATTTTCTATGTGTGCAAGAGAATCATTTTCACAAATGTATATTGATTTTTGGTTGCAGCTTTCACGTTGAAGACATCACGTTGGACGTGGTTTACGAATAATTATTTTCTATCGGGCTTTGACTAATTGCAAGCAGAGCCAAACACCTAATTGAATAATATCCAATAATATTTCACAATTTTCTGAGAGTATATACGTAGATTGACGACAAGGAAATGTTTATAATGAAAAATTGAAAAATATTAAATACGTTTTGTTACATATTCCGCAACGAGGATTGTGCAAATAATGATAATTCAAGGTAAATTTTGATGTTAACTTTTAAACCTTAAGCGTCTAGTTTGAATGAACGATTCTTATTAGCGTGTTTACTGTCACCTGCCAAACTGGCTTGACTCTTGCCCATTTAATCAATGCTCAAATTTACTTCAAGCTTTAAAACTACCGATAAAATAGTTGCTTTTAGGCATTTAAAACCGAAACAATGATACCAAGCCATTGCCATTGCTTTAGGTTCGAAATAAAATGCGATTTATTTGATTTATGATTTGCAATGTTTCTTAAATCGTACGAGTGAGTACCACATGTGACTGTCCTCAAATATATCATGTTTCACTCCGTCAGAATAACTACACGGTGCATACATACAAGCAATTCAGCGCATGCGCGCGAAAAAGAATGGTTATACAGATTTGCAGGAATCTTCTAGATGAAATAAAGCAGAGGGCAGCTTCAATTTGTTTAAATGCTCTACGTAGAGATGCTGTCCACAACATATGTAATGCTGTTACAGGTTTGCTGGGTATGCCCTAACTAAAAACGGATCCTTAGCCTGGGGGTGCCAACCTCTTGCCGGGCCCACCGCCTCTTGTGCCAGAGACGCCATTGAAAGGGCAAGCCCCCCCCCCCCCCCCACCCCCTCCCGAGACGTAGGCGCAGCACCTCTAACATGTTGCCATGAGTATAAGCATTTAATGGATTTATTGGAAGACACTTGCGTTTGACGTCAGCTGTCGGTAGCGAGCAAGGCCTGAAAGGCCTCAAACTTCCACTTCTTCAAATCCCGAGTGCTGCTTTCTCGTCTTCACGTCACCGAGAATGGCAAATCATCATAATCATCATCCGGACAATACCCACTGCAGGGCGGAGACCTCGCTTATTTTCCTCCAATTGACCCGGTTTTGGGCTAGCTGCATCCACTTCATCATCATCATCATCCACTTGACCCCTGCATCAGCTGCATCCACTTGACCCCTGTGAATTTCTTAACCTCATCCACTCACATAATTTTCTGCCGCCCCTTTCTACGCTCTCTTTCCCTTGGAATCCGATTCGTTACTCTATAGAGACCATCGGTTATCCTCTCTTCGCACTACATGTCCTGCCCATGCCCATTTCTTCTTAATTTCCACTAGAATGTCAGTAACTTGAGTTATTTCTCTCTGACCCACTCTGCACGCATCTACTATTTTTTTATAGCCCTCTGAATTGTCCTCAACTTAAGTAGAACCCTTTTCCTTAATCTTAATGTTTCAGCCCCATATGAAAGTACCGGTAGGATGCAACTGTTATAGACTTTCCTCTTGAGTGATACCGATAAGCTGCTAGGCTTAATGTTTGAGTACCTTTCAAATGCGCTCCCATCTCAATCGTATTCTCCTATTTATTACCCATTCGTGGTCTGAATCTGCGGTCTAACGCAGGACAATACACTCAAACAAGGATTTTTGTCACTAAAGCATTCAGTAATCGCGCAGAACGTTTTCAACCTTCGCAGCCCACTATACCTCCAGCATTCTTGTGGTCGGCCGTCAATTGTGCACTAAGCAGATTTGATTACAAGCGCAAATCTGTTTGATAAGAAAAAAAATTCAGGCCTGCGTTTTCAGTGGTAATGAGAATATACAGGTATTATTTGTATTTTTAGCAGAAAAACGGAAAGAAAGACCCGAACAGATACTATTTTCTAAGAAAATCCAAGAACTGAACAACCTTTATTGCGATAATTACATGCGCACTGAAGAAGACGACAAAATTAACATTTATTTGTTTTTCATCAACCGGTTAAGTTTTTGGTTAAGCAGAAAGGCTTACGCATCATACACCTTTTCTGAGGTTAAAGCTGGGGTACGTACTCTGGCGTCTAACCACACTTAGCAAAACTTGAAGCTAGCACCGCATCTGCACTTTTACAAAATACAGAAGTTTCTTATGCTACCGAGTTGAGAATTCCGAGAGAATACTGTCTTTCTAGTTGATATACTGGCATATGGGCTCGCGCAGAAACAACATACACGCTCCTGCCGCAATTGCACGTCACAGCGAAGCCGCCTCCCTCGACCACGTTACGCGGGAAATATTATTTGCACAAATAATTTAATCTAACCGTAGGCCACTGACAGAAGGGCGTAGCAGTCATTCAAGGTACCTGCCTCAGCAATCATGGTGCCTCTCAGGTACACATTCCTGCTTTAGAAAGGTGTGATTACGTAGCGGGGCATACGGATGCAGGCCCATTGAAAAACATATATCTCAGTACAGAAGTTGTTTATTCATTTGATTGCTAAGAAAGGCAAATATGTTGCATTGTTCCCTCCGTCTAGCACGAGTGGCCCTGAAGCGTTGCGGCGTATTATTCCGTCTGTCGGACCTCGGGCTTTCCGAACTGCCATTGGGCTTTCGCTTTATTACGTATAACTGGGCATAAAAACACACGCGTTTGTTCGCTCTTTGGTCTTTTTAGTTTCAACGCAATAAGGTTAAAGGCACGGTTTTCTAGAAAATTCGGTGGTGTCGGTATTGCAGGCGCTGTGCGTGAAAGGTCACGAATGTATCTCTGACAAGTGGCAGGTGACACTGGCGGACACTCGCTAGTCGCCGGTTGCGCGACGTCATGACACTGAGATGGCAGGAGCTGCCAACTCGGGTGGTTCTGGTGAGATGGGAATCGAAATAACCCACTGGCACCTTTGGATACCGATCCTGCTTATGAATGTTTGTTGTGAGCATGCGTGAGAAAACAGAGGCACAAATTAGAGGATATTAGTGGTTAAGCGTGTAGCAAAGCCCATACACGCCTACGAGGATCCGCGAGGGGAGCTTAGACGGGAGGAATTAACGCTGTTAAGTGTTAAGAACGCAGCTTAAGTGCCCCTCGGATTTTTTTCCACTGCTGCATACTGCCCGAAGTTTCAAACATTTTAGGTCTCTGAATATTTTCATAATTTTGTTATATTTTAAAGCAACAAACGTGTCTTACCCTTAAGATTGGTGGCTTTACTCCGTTCAGTAAATTTATCGCCTTCGTCTCCAATTCTCACAGTCATCACCTACGCGAAGACTCTGTATGACTATGAGCCCCGAACTTTACTTCTATAGGTAACGAATACATACGACTATTTCAAAATTTGAGAGAAAGAGCGACATACAGGTGTTTTCCCTCCTTTTATTGGAAGTGCAGAGCGACCACAGATCATTTAAACAGTTGGATAGATTGTACCGCCAACTATTCCTCTGGTGGGGCAGCTCCAACACTAATCACACACAAAGAACACTTCAAGGCGATTCGTGTCTCTGCGGCGGCTGGTAGATTTCCGCTGGGTTCTCCGGTTCATTATTGAGGACCTCAGCTTCACCTCGGGAGTTCTCAGGGCCACACTTCCGAAGTAGCGCAGCTGCCTTTTAACGCGATAGCGTTACGGGCCATCTGCCGCGGAAAAGCTGGAGTTGGCATTGTCATGGTTGTAACGCGAAAAACAGCAGGAAACCTAGAAATAAAAAGTCTTGCAGACCCACAGAATCGGTCTCGGTTTTTCAGTTGGCGAGGCGAGCAAGCAACCACTCGACAATAGGACTTTTTCTTTTTTCAGCATGTTATTTATAACACTAAAATACGCTATATTTACATCAACTAGTTACACCGGTTATAGGAAACGCTACGACAGACATCGAATAGCAAATGAATAGGTGGGAGGTCACCTTCAACAAGAAAGAGTGCTACTGCGGTTCAAAGTCGGTCTGTTTATACACTTCCCTGAAATCTCGAGAATTGAGGTTTTGCCGAAAAAAGCTGATTGACAGTGTCAATCTATCATTCTGGTTTTCCACAAGCTATATAGTCCAATTAAAAAAAAAAAGCCTATCATGGGATGCACTAAAATATTGCCTTGCGGAGAAGTATCGATTAGGAACGGTGAAATCAAATAAATTCGTTTTCTGTGTTCGTTGCAAGACATTCCAGAATAGAATTGCGTCCTTAAAGCTGATGAGTCAATGTATAATTATTTCAGAAATATCGCAAAGTTGGCCGTTTCCAAACGGCAGAAAATTCTTCTCTGAAGCCAAGTCCTCACAGGCAATGTTTCAGTGTATAGCTTGTAGAATGTGCTGGATTTTAGCATGCTTACTGTTGCGCTGCTAGCTTTGTGCAGAGTACCAACTGGCCCGGATTATCGCTACATTCTTGCAACATAAAGTGTGGTAGACAGGAACGGCAACAAAAAAGGGAGAAAAAACACACGACCTTTCAGAACCTACATGGTTCCTTCATCGGGTGTAACTGCAAGCGAGTTATTGGTATTGGCGGTGTTAGTGGTAGTGGTTTAATTAAAATAATCAAAATGGAAGTACAGGAATGTTGCCGGCCGCGGCAATTGATATCTAATATCTTAAGGCATCTTAAGCACCCGAGCTACGGACGGCGGAAAGGAAGGGGGCAGGATGCAGGAGCGTTGCAGCTTACCCTTTTTTTATCCCGCGATTAGTTATATGCCGGGTCACCGAATGCAGCTCGTGGATGTAAGATGGGAGGGGAGGGGATCTTGAATACATTTTTATGTTTCCTTGCACCTGCTATGATTCCAGCAAGAGTCTCCTCTGTGGGCGCGGCTCTGTGTCCAGCACAATGTTTTTTTTTTTTTTTTTTTTTTTGCAAGCCATTCTTGCGTTGGAATATTTTGAAGTGTATGGCAACCGCGCTACGGTCTCTGTTCGCTTGTGTGACGTCCTCCTTGTGCTGTTCCATGCTTTGAGGAAATTCGTTCTTTTGTAGACTGAGGGGAAAATACTTCGTTCGATTTTGCTTTTCCCACGAAATGGCTACTGCATATCTTGGATCTCGCCGAATGCACCCAATCTATGCCACCTTCGCTGCAGAGGTAAACATAAAAACCAATAAGCAGCATACTCTGCTACGCGCATGCAATGAACGATCTATGGCGCCTTTATCCAATTTATCCAATGTCATGTATGTGAAGCATGCACGGCAGATACCAAGAAACATGCCTTTTGCGCATTTTAAGACTTCAACAAGTGCGTACTTCGACAGCATAATGTCCGTAAAATAAAAAAAAAGCGTAGCTTAAACCTACATTTCGCGACAAACAAGGCGAATACAACGCTGTCGTCGTTCCGTCTCCCAATGCCCCAATGCCAGAACAAAAAACAGCTTAAGAAAAAAATACTTTTAGCTTCAACAGTGTGTGAATGAAGAACCTATAACACTTCCATAAAAGAAGCTGCAGTTATTATTCAAGTGGAAATTCGATGAAGATATACCTTTTTATGGGGGGCATTGTGGTTAGTATATTGTCCCAGCTGACGTCAGCTTAGTGCAGGGAGTCTCATCGCTAAAAATAAAAATATGTTCTTAACATAGTTGCGAGTAGTGTTTGAACTGTCAAATCATCTGGTCTATTGTCTTGTCCTATGCTCAATTTTATTTTTTGATGCACTGCATGTGAATGGTGGCCTGACAAAAATATAAGAGTGTCCAATAATGAGTTAATATGCTGACTGATAATTTACTTTTGGGAGTACCTTATTCCAACTTTCGTTTTACTGGCTAATGCCTAGGTCCTCCCAGTTCATGAGCCAACACGTTGGCAGCATCTTCGATGATGCCTGCTAGTTCTTTCTGTGGAACAGCAGCACAATGGGATGGTGCTTCTTTACATGGATAGTCACAGCTGCTACAATGTCGCTGACTCTTGTTGAACTGCTGGACATGACAGAAAGTGCACTAGTAAGAGTAAGCAACGTGGCTATATGTTCATGAAATAGAAAAACCACTTTCATAAAATCTCTTTATGGTTGTTATAGATGTAGTATCAGTTCCTGAATTTCCCGCAGGTGCTTCCATAATGACATCTGCATAGGATATTGTGGGGGGAAGAGGGGCAGTGCAGCTGGATATGCGATGCACGAATCTTATAATACAGGGTGAGGGGGATTGTGGGGTTTAACATCCCAAAGGAACTCATACTATGAGAAGGGCTCCAGAAATTTCACCCACCTGGAGATTTTTTTACTGTGCACTGACATCACAGAGCACACGAGCACCTTGCGTTTCGCCTCCACCGAAAAGCGACTACCATGGCCAGGATTCAAACTCGCATTCTTGGGCACAGTAGTTGAGTGTCCTAACCATTGCACTACCACCACAATTATGGTAATATTAAAATTATGAGAGCTCAAATTAATATGTACTCATGCAGATTCGCAAGCAGAAATGAAAAATTATAAAAGCAAACTCAAGATACAAATGAACAATTAAAGAAATCTTGAGATTGGCACAAACACGGCATGCAGTTGAAATGCACAGCTCAAATGCAGAAACATGAAAAGTATGGCCCCATAGTGATGATGCAGTAGTTGGGGCATTCGACTGCTGTGCCTGAGGATGCGGGATCGAATTCTGGCTACAGCGGCCACTTTTCGATGAGGGCGAAAAGGAAGGCACTCGTGTGAGGTCAGTGTGCGTTAAAGAAATCCAGGCGGTCGAAGTTTCCGGAGCCCTCCACTACGCCGTATCTCATAGCCTCAGTGTGTGGGATGTTAAACCCCGTAAACGAAACCAGAACATAAAGATCATGCTTGTGCTATGTTTGTAATAGGAACACAAGCAGGTGGAATACAATTTCTGAACACAAGTTTTGATAGCATTCAGCTTGTATTGGCACGATTATTGGAAATGACATGGATTTGATACTATCTCGAAAATGCTTGTACAATAAGAAATTATCTTCCATTAATAAAAGTCGTGCAATTAATTAGCAACTTGCTATTACTACCAAAAGAGGTTGACCTATGTTTCAACTAGATTGTTCGTATCTCTGTCTCTACCAACATTTAGAATATACTATCCATCTAAAACTAACAACTCTGTTAATTCTTGTTTACAAAA
The DNA here is from genome assembly GCF_055883805.1 of Amblyomma maculatum. NCBI lineage: Eukaryota > Metazoa > Arthropoda > Arachnida > Ixodida > Ixodidae > Amblyomma > Amblyomma maculatum. The sequence continues at coordinate 111,450,506 of NC_139344.1, read as the reverse complement.
CCTAACCAAACAATTTCATGCCTTCTACTTTTTGTTGCAATCTGTATCTAGCCAAGGTATCCATGTGGATGTGTGCAAATTCAGTAAAAGTCAGCAGCAGCAACTGCTGCGGATGCACGCAGAATAGCTTACAATGCGTAAGCCAAAGTAATGCAAACTGTTGGCTTAACTTTAACTGATTGTTAAAATTCCTGACCAGTGTTATGCAACAAAAGCCTTGATTTGCTACAATGTTAAAACAATAACATTCACATGTTCACAAAAACATTTTCAGAATATTGTTAGCTGTGTGTTAGAGTAACATTCAACAAAAATATTACTCTAACATTTTTTTGAGAAGTGCACTCTGAGTGAGGTAAACATTTCGAAAACGTTTCAAAATTGCGATTGAAACTAAGCCAGAAAAAAGTTCGCAAGGACATTAAGGAGTTTCGAAGATTGAAAGCTACAAGAACTTACAACTGCATTTCGGTAAGGAAATGGAAAGAACTAGTAAACAAGAAGGCATGAAGAAATAAATGTGTGGAGATAGTGCCTCGCAGTGGTCAGTCATTTAGCTACCCAGCCATCAATCAACAATACTAACGGCTTCATGGATCGAGAAAAAAGGGCAAAATAACATAAAGTTTATTGCAGTGTTTAGTTTATTGTGTGCTTATAGTATCACCCAACGATGCCTGCTCTTCTTGCAGATCATGAAAAGTTCACCCATAATTGGTGCAGTTCCAGGGAAGTTACTTGTGCATTGACATCAAAGAAGTGCAGTGTTCTCTCATTGTGAGTATAATACCAGATAGCACTTTTAGGACAGTTCTCTGAAAGCATATAATATTTATGCTCTTTTATTTGCCTGCAGCAACACGAACCATCATGAGCTCTGAAATGAGAGCTCTGTAGCCGCGGACAGTTCGTGCGCATGCAGTATACTGTCACATATTTATTTTTTGAAAATTTGTGGGCTTTCATTTTTGCCGAATCAAAAGGGCCGCATTAAGACTACCTCATCAGAAGCATCTGGGCGAGACCATTTTCTTTTGTTGAACACTTATTTACACCTGAGTGTTTCGAGTGATACTTAACAAGTTAATCACCTAAGTCAACTAATTATAAAAGTAAGTGGAGTGAAAAAATACCAGTGCGTACTTTATACGACTCCTAAAAATATTAGCTGAATTTCAGTTACAAAGACCACATACTTTTTTAAATGTTGGTCCATCTCAGCTCGAACACGCTGTACACTGCTATGTTAATAATGCGCTGAGATGACGATTTAGCAAAGTTGCATGGTGTCGCCAAGCAACACTAACCTTTCTTAAATGTTTCTGAAATGTGCATATTAGCATAATCATTTACCATTGTGGCATAAATAGTGCCATAAATAATGCCATAAATAGTACAGATCATTTGAACAACATTATGGAAGTGTTTTTATGCAACATTTTTATGCAAGTCATTTGTATATTGCCTACTGTTGTTACATAAGAACGGTAGTATAAATTCAAATTTTAATTTTATAAAGGGACGTGTCAGTATAATCTTGTATACGTTACAATAATGTTTGAGTCTTAACTACATAACAACATAGCAATATATTTAAAATCCTGAGTTCCAGCAGTTTTCACTTTTTTCTTCCAGTTAATATGTTTTTAAATGACATTTCTTTACAACGAAATTTTTTACATGATGACTGCGATATAGTGCACACGCAACTCTATTATCCTGTTAAAAAGCTTTGTTTTTTATTCGTTAACCAGTATCACTCATGAGACACTCCTCAGTGATGGATATAAAAGCTTGATTCAATGCTATTTGTTCAGAGATGAGTGTACAAGTTGTGCTGTATTGAGAAACACTAGTGCTGCCCTCAACGTTGGTCATTGCAAGGCGTTCAGGTTGTGTACCATCACGAATGGCGGACTACATGCTCATTCAAAGTCCCTTTATCTTTTTAAAGAATGTTACATTTATGTTGCACATATGTTAAACTTTTGTTGTTTAAATGCTTATTGAAACATTATTGCATGGTTTATTTGAAACACTGGTAAAATAGCAGAAAAGGACGTTGCGAATATTGCAATCGCGTTTGACAAATGGAAATACAACATTACTCCAATGTTTCGATGCTTAACAAGGGGTAGCAATCCTAAACATTTATTAAACACTTCTGAAACATGCACACAATGTTACATGAACATTTCTTGTAACGGGCTATGTTAGCCAATCATGAACATGTAAGCTTACGGAACATGTCATGAACTATATAACAGACTTTTTAGCTGAAATATTGTCTTCATTTAGCAAGGTCTTTGATAAGGTGCCTCACGCAAATTGATTCATAAGCTAGAATTTCTTGCCTTGTCCTCATTCATTGTTTGTTGAATAAGCTCTTATGTGCAAAACAGAAACCAGTTTGAAGAAATAAAAAGAATTGCATCAGAAGCGCTTCTAGCATTTCAGGACAGTTTACTGGGGCCACTTGCACAGGTTCCTCTCGGCGCCGCTGCGTACCTCTCCGCAGCCAGCGGATGTAAGCAGCGCCCTCTCCCTAGGCGCGCACGGTGAGCAGCGTCGCAACGTGAAATAAAAACCAGAGTCTCAAGGCTGCCCACCGGCTGGGCGGTCGCACTCATGTATCGTTTCTTTTTTCACGCGCGCTCTCTGTAGCGCATGCATATCGTGCCCCTACAGCTTGGTGACCCGGACGTTGTGCGCATTACGTACGTGATGGTGAACGAAGCGAACGCTGCAACGACCAGCAACACGCCTAGGCATCTCAGACTCCTTCGACGGTGCCATCCGACGTTCCAGGGCCCAGGTGCTGCCATGGATGCTGTTTAGAACTTTCAACTGCGTCTGGCGCCATTTTGGCCAAATAACCCCGTCGTATGGTTTATGCAAGTCGTAGCCCTTTTCGATCTGCGACACATAACATCGCAACGCGTGAAGTACCTCCTCATCGTCTCAGAACTTTCATCGAAGGTAGCTGATGAATTCGATGACGTGATGAGAACTCCTTACTCGACCACACCCTACGACCACGGGTGTGGTCGTATGGTGTGCAAGGCCACGGTGCTCACGCGCAAAACAGTGTCGGAGCAAAGCCGCCTGCAGCAATTCCTCAACGTAGAGAATTTGGCGATCGCCGACCGTCACAACTCTTACACCGGATGCGACAGCTTCTTGGAAATCGTACTCAATACGCAGAGAGCCCACTGTTATGTGAGCTTTTTCTACAGCGTTTGCCTCAGACGCTTGTGATGGGTTCGGCTGCTCCGGACGATATGCCTCTCGTCTAACTGGCTAAACTCGTAGACCGCGTCGACGAGTACTCCAGTGCGAGCTCTGTGGTGTTTTCGACCATCGTGACAACGGACCTGGAGACTCAGCAGTCTCGGCTCGAGTAGAAAATTGATCGACTTGCGGACTCCCTGGCCGCAATGCAGACTCCTACGCCTCGCTGCCGTCGATTTGTTCGTGGTGGTTCACGCTCACATTCCCCCCGTTCCCGTTCAAGCCTCAGCTCTGAAGGCTACTGCTGGTACCACACCAGGTGCGGCGCCACCGCTGCGAAATGTCGCGAGCCTTGTCGCTGGCAAGGAAACACGGCAACGGCACTAATGGCGGTGCGTGACTCAACCGCTACGCCAAGCCGCCTCTTCTCCGTCACAGACAAGAACGCAGGGCATCGCTTTCTGGTGGACACGAGGGCCGTGGTGAGTGTCATTCCTTCCTCGCGCCTCGACCGACAACGCTGTCCGAGGACTGTGTCTCTGCAAGCTGTGAACGCATCCACAATCGGGACTTACAGCCAGCTTTCGCTCACCATCAACTTGGGTTTGTGCTGCACATTTCGATGGATTTTCGTCGTCGCCGACGTGCGCTTTGCCATATTAGGTGCGGACTTTCTCACGCACTTCAGTTGTTCGAACGTAAATCACTGCTCCCGTCGACTTGCGGACTGTACGACCAGCCTGTCCATGCAATGTATTCCCGCATCTACGTCCACTCCGGCACAACCAGCTATGCCTTTACCAACATCAGGATTTGCCGCGATCCTAAACATTTTCCCGAACTTACTGAACCCTGAAACCTCGAACTACCTGTGCAACACACTGTGACTTATCATATCGTCATCACGGGACCTCCGGTGTCTTGCAAGCCACGACGACTTGCTGGAGAGCGCCTCGCCACAGCTCGCAGGGAGTTTGACCACATGCTGCAGTTAGGCATCATTCGCCCTTCATCAAGCAGCTGGTCATCCACCCTGCGCATGGTGCCCAAGCATGACCATGGAGACTGGCGTGCTTGTAGAGACTACCGTGCGTTGAACGCCCGCACCGTCCCCAACCGGTACCCGCTCCCTCATATTCACGACTTTGCAGCCACTCTTGCTGGAAGCACCGTATTTAGCAAGATTTATCTAGTCAAGGCCTATCACCAAATTCCTGTAGAGCCTGTGGACATATCGAAGACAGCCATCACCACACCTTTTGGCCTTTTCGAGTACTTTCGCATGCCTTTCGGGTTACAGAACGCCGGCCAGACATTTCAGCGATTCATAAATGAGGTCATCAGTGGTCTGCGTTTCGTCGTTGCATATGTCTACAACCTACTAGTGGCCAGTTCGTCACCCGAGCAGCTCGCTGACCATCTGCGGTTGCTATTTTCAAGAATGAAAGAGCATGGATTAAGGATCAATACAGCAAAATGTGTATTTGATGTTGCCTCTGTTGAATTTCTCGGACATCTTATCTTGTGACCCCTAAATAAATTCAACCACTAGACAGAAAAGTTCAAGCCTTGCGCGATTTCCCGCTCTCCACGTCGCATCGCAAGCTCCGTGAATTTCTCGGGCTTCTGAATTTACCCCGTCGATTCCTGCCAAATATAGCCCACATTCTTCTGCCTTTGACTGACATGCTGAATACCCCGAAGGCTCCCATCACGAACGCCTCTTCACGAGCCGTTGGTGCAGTTTTGCAACAATTCCAGGACAACTTGTGGTGCCCACTTGTTTTTTTTTTGTTTTTCACAGAAGTTGAAGCCAGGAGAAACTCGGTACAGCACATTCTACCGCGAACTCCTCGCTGTCTACTTTAGCATTCGGCTCTTTCGCCATCTGCACGAAGGCAGCGTGTTCCACGTACTGACAGATCACAAGCCAGTGACATTTGCTTTCCGCGGTAACCACAGCACGCACACGTCACGTCACGTCAAGCATTTCATTTCTGAATTCACGGTTGACCTCCGGTACATCGAAGACCCGTTTCTGCCGCTTCCGACGCCTTGTCGCGAGTCGATTTATTTATTTATTTATTTATTTATTTATTTATTTATTTATTTATTTATTTATTTATTTATTTATTTATTTATTTATTTATTTATTTATTTATTTATTTATTTATTTATTTATTTATTTATTTATTTATTTATTTATTTATTTATTTATTCCTCAAAGGTCTGGGGACATTACATGAGCGGTGGGCTGTGATATTTATTATCAATACAAAATATCTCCGATGGCAGTTCTGTATTGGCTGAAGTTGGTGATGGTTGCCACTTCGGATGGAAGGCCATTCCGGTCTCGAGCTGTTTTTAAGAAAAAAGACTGATAATATGTATCGGTGCGGGCTTCCATTGGATAGACGTCGTTAAGATGAGAGTTACGAGAAATGTGATATAGCACGTGTGATAGGAGTAGTTTCAGGATCGAAGGTATGATAAATTTGTGATATAAGGAAAGACGAGCGATCTAGCGACCACAGGCCAATGTAGGAAGGTTAAGCCGAGATTTAAGTGCGGAGACGCTGGTGTAATAAGAATAGTCGGAACAAATAAATCTTGCAGCTCGATTTCGGACAGATTCTAGAGTTTCAATAAGGTTAGTAAAAGAAGGATCGTACGCGGCGCATGCAAACTCTAATTTCGATCGTACAAATGTTAAGTAAGCAAGCAGTTTAATTGAACGGGGTGCTAAGGCAAGGTTGCGGAGTAAGTACCCTAAAATTTGGTTAGCTGAATTAGGTATATGGTGTTGCGACCAGGTGAAATCTTTGCTCAAGTGGATGCTGAGATATTTATAAGAGTCTACTTATGTAATGGGGACATTGTTAATTGTATAAATCGCGTCCAGGTGATTGCGACGGCGGTGGAAAGAAAGAAGAGAGGTTTTATAGAATTTAATTACATTAACCAAGTGTTACACCACTCTTGGATGCGTAAAATGTCTTTTTGAAGCTTTGCTACCTCGGACGGGTTAACCATTAGACTATAGATGACACAGTCATCAGTGAAAAGGCGGATGCTAGAACTGATGTTAGAGGGCAAATCATTAATATAGGTGAGAAATAAAAGGGGGCCTTAAACAATGTCTTGGGGAACAAAACCGGGGAAAGACATGACGAATGAGAATTAGCGCGAGCGAAGTGACAGCGGTCCAACAAAAAAGCACTTATCCATTCCACAACCAAAGGATGAAGGTTTAAGCGTGAAATTTTAAGAATGAGGCGTGCATGAGGAACTTTATCAAATGCTTTTTCAAAGTCAATGAATACGGCATCCGTAGGAATGTTTAAATGAAGGCATGCATGTATGTCGTTAAGGAAAATAACTAGTTGTGTGTCGCAGGAATGACCCTTGCGGAAGCCATGTTGGTTAGGATGAAAAAAGTTAAGCGATGTTAGAAACTTGGCAGTATGGGAATATATTACATGTTCCATGATCTTACAGCAAATGCTTGTTAGGGAGATTGGCCTGTAGGTAAGTGGTGATGATCGGTTACCTTTTTTTATGGACTGGAATGACCATCCCGATCCGCCAGTCATGTGGTAGCGAGGACAAAGAAAAAGACTGCTGAAAAATGAGAGATAATATGGCACCGCATCACCGCATATAAATTTAGTATTTTTCAATATTTTTGGGTTGACGCCATCAAAACCAGCAGATGATGAATTGGGCAATGATTCTAAAACTTTTACTATTCCATTTGGCTCAAAGATGTTGTCCATAGAAAAGTTGTTAAAACAGGGGAGTTCAGGAAAGTTATCGAGATATTCTTGAGTGAATACAGAGCAAAACTGCTCATTTAGGACATCTGGAACATCTGAGGCGGAGTATGGAAATCCAGGAAGCTTTCTGCTAGTGCTGTGGATTTCGACATCATCGCAGAGGCACAACGAACTGACAACCAGCTTCGTAACCTGCGTTCCGGGTCCTCATCCCTCTCGTTTTCTAGGTTGCCACTGCTATTTTCCTCTGGTACGATTGCTTGCGACATGTCCACTGGCTGCGCCCATCCAGTCGTACCAATCTGCACCGCCGTCATATCTTTGACAAGCTACATGACTCGACCCATCCTGGCGTTCGTGCCACTCAGCGTCTCATCACCTCCCGTTTTGTGCGGCTGGATATCAATGCCGATGTCCGCCGTCGAGCTCGACCGTGTCAGCGCTGCCAACGTGCGAAGACTACCCGACACACCAAGCCACCTCTGCAACCCTTCCGGCCACCTGACTTGCGATTCGATGATGTTCACATCGACATTGTCGGCCCATTGCCTTCGTCACGTGGTAAACGCGACATCGTCACCTTTGGTGACCGCTACATGCGCTGGCCGGAGGTGTTTCTGGTCTATGATATAACGGCGTCCACCGTGGCGTCTGTTTTCGTAGCCGGTTGGATCTCTCGTTTCGGCTGCCCCATCGTGGTAACAACCGACCGCAGACAACAGTTTGAAGGTGACTTGTTCACAGCGTTGACAAGCATTCTCGGCATCCGCCACATCCACGCATGACTGCATACCATCCGTCCGCAAATGGCGTGGTGGAAAGGCTCCATCGGCAATTGAAGGCCGCTCTCATCGGCCGCGACGCTCGAACTTCATAGGTCAACGACCTTCCGCTTGTTCGTTTTGGTATTCAGTCGGCGATAAAGGAAGACCTTGGGTGCACTGCTGCCGAAATGGTCTACGGGACAACTCTACGTTTACCCGCTGAATTCTTCGCCCCACTTGCAGCACCCACTCCATCGCCTCCCGCCTACGTTGAGCAACTTCGGTGACTGTTTGCGCGCTTGCGACCAACACCACCTGGACAGCCCTCAACTTATGACGTTTTCGTGAGCAAGGACCTGGCTGCTTCAATTTACGTTTTCGTTCATCGCGAAAGCATCCGGCCCTCCCTCACTGCACCGTATGACGGCCCGTTCGATGTATTACAGCGTAGAGAAAAGACTTTCACAGTGTATGTGAATGGCCGCGAGGATGTGGTTGCAATCGACCGTGTGAAACCCGCGTACACGGCGAATTCGTGTGTATCTGTTTCATTCCCCACTTCTCCACCGCCTGACTCTTTGGTTCCCTCGGCAGAGTGCCCCGTCACCAAACACGTGTCTTGGGAATCAGCTCGGCAAAACCGACCTTTGCGTTTACGAAGGAGAGCCCTGTAGAGGCTCCTCTCGGGCCTCGGTGCCTATGTATACCTCTCCGCAGCCAGCGGATGTAAGCAGCGCCCTCTTCCTCGACGCGTGCGGTGCACAGCGCCGTCACGTGAAATAAAAACCAGAGTCTCAAGGCTGCCCATCGGCTCGGTGGTCGCACTCATGTATCGTTAATTTCTTTCACTGTCTGTAGTGGACACATATCGCGCCCCTGCACATTTTTATTTCTCACCTATATAAACGATTTAGTTAACGCTGTGCATGATGATGTCCCTATTAGGTTGTTAGCAGATAACTGCATTATTTTTAAGGAAATTTCAGACGATAGCCATATTGTTTTGTAAAAAACTCTTGTTAGTGTCAATGAGTAGTGTGTGCACTGGGGCATGACCTAAACATCCTAATAAGTTTACATATTTTTTTTTTTTACATTCCATTCCTGTTCTTGAAGTTTGTGAACACAAATATTTAAGTGTCACTCTTATAAACTCACTTGGTCGGACCACATAGATGATAGCTCAAATGCTACCCTACGTAAGATGTGGTTTATGAAGGGAATACTAAGAATTGCCCAATAAGCATTACAATTCTGGCATATAAAACATGCATACGTTCGAAACTGGAATACGTGGCTGTTATGTGGGATCCTCACCTTAAAAAAATGTACAGCAACAACGAGATATTCCATGAAAAGCTGTCCGATTTATTTTATCGAAATATAAGAGGCAGGATTCTTCTATTTTGCTGATGAAACTCAACAATATCTCCACACTAGACATGCGAAGAAAGATTAGCATGCTTTCCTTCTTGTGTGGCTGTTTAAAGGCAAACATTGAAAATAGTTCTCCCAAAACATGCATGCCCCTTACATCTAGGACTATAAGACGCAGTCATAAATTCTCCTGGACATCTGTTTTGGCTCGTACGAAATCTTAAAAGCAGATTTTTTTTTTTTTTTTCCCGTACAGTGGCTGGATGGAATTGATTACCGCGTAGTGTTTTGACTCATCGAATGTTTTGGCCAAGTGCACAACGCGTGTTCTCAGTTGGCTAGAATTTGATACTTTCTTATATTGTGCCTTATGCATTTTTGTGTTGCTTGTTATTGTACTATTGTTACCATTACTTTTGTAATTACGTTGTGCAAATCCTTTTATTGTCCCTCCTCCTTGGCGCAGAAGTGGCGTGCGGTGTATTTGTAATTAAATAAATAAAAATGAAATTTTTGCACACACTACAATACAATGTCTTGCTATAAAAAGGGCTTCCATTCTGGGCAACATTTGCTTTGTTCATCAAAATAGCATCATTCTGCTCCTTTTGTATTAAATGAACGTCCTGCTAGAGTAATGCAACGGACCTTTATTTCTGGCTGTTGATGGAAAAAGTTAAAAAAGACTTTAAACGGCCAGCGTTCATGACAGGCAACCCTTAAATTTAAAGTTTCTATAGGTAGACCAAAAATTACAAACCGAGTGGCTCTGGAGACCTAGGCTGTCAATGTCAACGATTCACGCGTGGCTTCGTGCCTAAGGTTTACAAGGGGCAAGACTGTTTACCGCACTTGTAGATTGTGAACCTAATTTGACACCAAGCAATGTGGTAGCTTCAGGATTATTCACTCAACTTCACCTGCGTAATAAAACTGAACAATAAAGAACAGAAATATTGCCGGTATGCGCCTCTTGGAGCAGCTCTTGAAGAGCTTAATAGGTCAGACGTCACAGAAGCTCGTCAGGACTGCTCGCTGAGTGTTGCCTCCCTTGAGCGAATAAGGTAGCAGCAATTTTCTATTGTATCTAGCCACCTCGGGCTCGGTACGCAAACATAATGTGTCATGCATTTCTTGTATAGATTGTCTGCTTTTATGAAAGAAACAGAACGGAGGTGACAGTTGTTGATTAACCGATGCCTCATATCGTTTTGAAGACTCAATGTGGAAATAAAATATAGCTTAACATTCAAAAAGTCTAGTCTAAAAAGTAGAAAAAGAAAGAGCCCTTATTGTGAGGAGACTGCGAATAAATAGAGAGAAGGGACCGAGTCAGACTTAGGCATTATATCCTCATCATGTACGGCTATGAGGATCGAACTCAGGCTATGAGGATTGAACGCTGTAATGGAGGGCTCCAAATAGCTTTGACCACATGGCATTATTTAACGTGCCACGACATCGCACAGTACATGGGTGACTTGCTTCTTTTCTCCGCCCAATAGCAGCCGCCGCGGCTGGGGTCGAATTCGCAACCTTGACTTCAACAGTCGCGCGCCGTAACCAATGAGGTACTCGGGTGGGTCCCCAGTAAAAATAAGAAAAATAATATATAGTACAGTACCACGCAATGACATTTACCTGAGAAAGCTTTGTCGGTACACGTCCTCCAGAAGCAGCACATGCCATTTCACGCCAAGGGAACGACCAGCCGTGGTGGTGCAGGGGTTTGGACTCTCGACTACTGTGCCCCAGGATGCGGGATGGACTCCCGGTAGCGGAGGCAGCTGTTCGATGGAGGCGAAAAGCAAGGCGCACGTATGTTGTGCGATGTCAGTGTACTTATTAAAGAATCGCAGGTGGTCGAAATTCTCGGAGTCCACCGCTACGGCGTCTGTCATAGGCTGAGTCGCTTTGGGACGTTAAACTCCATAAAAACAAAGCAAAACAAAACTGACACGGGAACAGCGCTATAAAATTGAAACACGAACCAGATTTCCTTGGGCGTAGGGCCGGCGTCTCGCCGGCGTTACTAAAGTACGCCTCAGGCGGCGCCAAGAGATTCCTGCGAAGTGTTCCTCCATAAGAAATAGTCTGAATTATTTTGTATCACCCATTGTAATGTCTATATCCCAAATATATGACCACAGCTTCATTCTTCTCACGTTCTGTATTCGTTTTTCCATTTTCAGCGCTTCTGTCTCACTGCCTTTCTCGCCCCAAGCACATTCGTCTCCGCAGTGTATGATGTAGATGGCTCTTACACAGCAAGGAAGATATCAGCCTTATCAGTATTTCAAACTCAAGAGCGAGACATTTGTCGGAACATGGTACAAAACTGGCAGCGCAACTCACTTCTAGCGCGTTTGCACCTTGACACGTACTACCGCGATAAAAAAAAAGAAAAAAAAAAGAAGTATATCCAAACACCACGGCACCTCCTCGATCTTCTGTTCGAATTTCTTGCTGCGTTTGTACCCGGGTGGTAGCAAAAACAAACTAAAGTCGTCCACGACACAATAACGGCCAATTCTAGCGTGTTTTCCTTACCACTCAGGTACCAGCGCCATGGCAAGAAATTTGAACAAAAGGTGCTTAGACGCGGGATTGTTCGCATTTCTTTTGTTCACCCTTGCACGTATCAGCGATAATTTAAAACATGCAATGCATGAGACAATAAAATAGAAAACCCGATGAGGTTAACCCGATGAAAACTGTGTTTGGGTAAGCAATATACAGAAGCCAGTCAAAATAAGGTCAAGTACAGAAGCTATACCAGAAGTAACATAAAAACGAGCTAAAATAACGCGATCACAAATGCGCTCTAAGCACGTAGAGTTCGAAGTCGATAACATTGGCTGGTTCAGTGTTATTTTTTTTTTGTTTTTCCGAAATATTTGTGCTCGGTAAAGATTTATGAATGTTTTATTCAGCGAGCTCGACGGGGACGTGCCGGTGCAGAGAACAAACACCTGCATAACATAAAAATGTGAAGCTATTCAAAATCAGGATACCATGGACAAAGTAAAGTCCCCACCCATATTCTTGAAACTTTAGGACTTTGGAACAAGCCAGAAGCAATGGTAAGGGAAAATTCAGTCGATCCATCAAATTTCTGTCGAGTAAAAAAAAAAAAAAAGGCAAACCGGATTTTCTAACTATGGTAATCGTCTTTTTGTTCAAGGCGGTTCAACGCAGAAATGATGACGAACAACAAAGCAGGCAATGTTCGCACGTACGGCAACAATTACACCCTTACACCGCTCCAGCGAACTCGAAATCAATCGGCCATCGCGCACACGTAAAGGGTACTTTTATGAAGAGATCGTGAAAAGAAGGGAGGAATGAGGATACCACATTTGAGAGTGGTTCAGTTGTGTCCTAGCTGATGTGAGTCGTAGTAAACTGGTCTCAACCACTCAGCTAGCAGAAAGCGCGCACTGCACCTGTCGATATGGCGTAGGCACTAAGAACATTTGGTCGGTGCAGACTCCGAGATAGGCGCTTCGAGGGGGTAAGCAGGAAAGTAGATAAAACAAAATAACAAAAATGGGATCAGAGAAAGGTATTACCCTAAAAACAAAGTCAACTTTCATGAACAAATAACCCCTGCGGTGTTTTCATTTCATAATTTTTGAGATTAAAATGAGTATACATCTGCTATACAGAACTTTAGCTTTCACGCTGAATTGTTTCTCTACCTGCACACATCTCCAGAGCGCCGCTACAGGCGGCCTGTACAACAACTGCTTCCTCCTCTCTCACGGTGTCACTGCAGACTGTGTGCTTCACATAAATTCCCTCTTTACACACTCTCTCTCTCTTTTCCAGGATAAGTACCATCCTGGTTCTTCCGTGGCAGCCACCCTCATGTCGCGCCTCCCTCCACTCGCACCGTACCCTCTTTCTACTAGAGGGACCACCCTCAAGATGCTACTCGGTCGTGGTAACTGCGTTCAGTTTAAGCACTCCTCCTCAAACTCCTTTTTCGTAGCCACCATACGTACGGCATTCTTCTGCTGTTGTCATACTCTCCTCCCCCAACGGTAACCTCCTGTTTTCACGGGATGGTTCGCGTGTAGCCCCCCTCCGGTTGCACAACCCTGTCCCTCTTGCCATGTCCTCCTACTCCTGAGCTAGCACTCCTTCTCCTTTGCGGTATCATCATCATCAGCCTGATTATACCCACTACAGGGCGAAGGCCTCTCCCATATTTCTCCACTTAACCCGGTTCTGTGCTAGCTGCATCCACTTGACCCCTGCGAACTTCTTAATCTCATCCGTCCACCTAACTTTCTGCCGCCCCCTGCTACGCTTTCCTTCCATTGGAATCCAGTTTGTTACCCTCAGCGACCATCGGTTATCCTCTCTTCGCGGCAACCTGCCGCGGCAACCAGCCTTAAACTGGTTTCCGTGGTAACCACGTTCCGGTTACAGAAGAAAATCTGCTTCAGAGATTAATGTTCATCCTCCTCCCGCGGTAACTAGTATATTGTGTCTGTGGCAAGAAGCCTTCGGTTGTACACTCCTCGCCTTTCGCCATACCTCCTCCTATCACAGCAACCCTCGTTTGCCTTCTTCCAAACCAACCGCAATCCGGCTATACATTCTTTCGCTCATGTTAGGCCCCCACTTCCATCAGAAACCATCCTCCAGTAACTTCCCATGACATACACCGTCCGGTTGCTCATTCCCGAGCTCTAGCCATGCACTCATGCTATTATGCTAAGAAGTCTTCCAAAACCTACCACAGTAGCCACCTTTTGGCAACACATTTTTCCGCCCTTTCCGCACCCCCCTTCATTTACAGTAATCATATCCTGCGTGTGTTGTTTCGGCACCCACTGTCCGGTCGCATATTCTTCCGCTCTCAAACTACCGTCCTCTTTTCACAGTACCCCTGCCTTTTTTCTTCCCCATGGTCACCACCCTCCGGTTATAGCTGACTGATGCAACTATTACTACAACTACTATTAACAACGCGAATCCCTGGGAATGATCGTTCTACAGCTGTGGCTGTAAAAGCCACGGCTAGGCAAGCTGCATGGGGCCGGGCAAGCACGAGAAAAAGATTACGAGTAATGAAGCTAGATAAAAGAAAAAAGAGAAAGACCCGAGAGGATAAGGGGTGTGCAACAAGCTGATAGCAACGGATGGGGCTTTGCACGATGACGAAACAAGCGCTTTAAGAGACCACTCCGACGAAAGCGGCAAGTTTGCTAAAGCAATTATTTTCAATTCCATAAGCACATCCCCTCAAATGCCTCGTCCAAGGGTGAGGGGGCCAAGAAAAGTAACAATCGACGATGGGCTTGAAGAAGACGTAGAGAAACAAAGGCGATAACACGAGCCACTAAGGACGATTGCGTCACTGCCTTTAAAGAGGTCGCTCACGGCGCACAAGAGCGAGGAAACAGCCCTCGCGCTAGCGACTGCATACACATTCTGAACCGACCAATTTACGTGAACGCTGCATCGCTCATTCTACTGGCTCTTTGCATTTCGAAACGGTCAGCCGATTGATATAGGGGCGCATCATCAATTCCGGCTACGCTACGTATACGATGGCTTCAGCGTTTTTGCAAAGCCGCTCGCATCAATATTCGCGTTCTTCGGCACCCAGCTGGGTATGAACTTAAGTAGCCGCGTGCGTTGCAGCAAGCGTCACCGGGGAGACAATGGGAACGTTGCTCCTGCCCCCCCCCCCCCCCCCCCCTCCTTCCGTCTTTTACACCCAGCACCCTCAGCTAGCGGAGCGCGGTCGATGGCGCGTTAGAGCGCAATGCCCTGGGGGCTTAATTCGGTGTGCCAGGCAAACGGAACCCTGCTGCTGGCCCATGGTGGTAGGAGTTGCGCAAAGGGCGGTAACTGTTTAGCAGAAAAGGCCAAGCAGGTCTGCTGCACCCACGCGATGCGCCTTAAGCTTCTGCGCTGGACGAGAGCGGGGGAGAGAGAGAAAGAACAGAGAAATGCGGCAAGCAAGAATTTGGCACATTACGGAGGAACGAAGAGCAGGGTTTGGGAGCGCAGCCGCTTTATACATCCTCCCCATCCTTTCGCGCCGCCTTGAGAGCGAGAGTGCCGGGTGCTTGTTCTTTAGTCGACTACTGTTGTCTCTCTTCCCACTTCACTTGCTGCACAAGAAGCGGATCATCTGTTTTGCGAAAGATGGGAAGAAAATATGCGCCCTAGCTCGCGAGTAACGTTTCGCCTAAGATTTCAAGGAAGAAACCTACAAATGCGCAGTGTTTTATGCGCGAATAAAGTTAGTTTCTTTTTTTTTTTTGCACATTATAAACATGCACGATAACAATCAATATATATCCGCAGATACTGCCTCGGTAAGCTGTTAGTTTTTTTGTATATTTTTTTTTTCCAAAAAAAGCAGTCCGTGGGTAGTTTTACTATACTCTTCAGAGTGCAGGAGACTGTAAAAGCGAATAAATGCTACGCATCGGACGCTTTCACCACGCCCATCAGCATATGTATTACAGTGTTTTACAGCACCCCGCAGTAGTCTTATATAATTAAAATAGTGACTCAGAAAGCTACAGTTGTGAGCGCAATGCGCTATAGAAAATTGACCTGCGACCATGCATCCTGAATTCTAAAGATTCCAGGTAAAGCTAGAGACAGTCCCGGAGCCTATACTGCAATGATGTCGAATAAATAGTCATTTTTTGGCGTGCGACATCGTCTCCGCAGTCCATCGTAGCCACAACGCACAGAAATGAGTTTGTATCAAGTATGTCCTAAAATTTAAGGTGTGTTTTATGACATCTATTTCATCAGATGTGTTTCGAAGTGCGCCTTTAAGCGCAGCTTCATTCAAGCTACGTGCGCCCCATAGAAAAACCGCAGTAAGAAGTTCACTGTTATCTGACCGCTTAGTAAAGATCGAACAACTGTACTCCAATGAAATACGTCGCCATTCTTGATGAACTTGCTTCTTACTGTCAGCCCGGCCTTTGCAGGCCATTAGTTATTCGAAACTTTAAGCCCTTGAGGGAGCACAGCAGGGTTAGCAGAGCCTCTTCCAAACGCAAACCCCTGAGAGAGCCGGGCGTCGGGCCGGGGGACGCTTGTACCAAATTTTACCGCTGGGTGTCCGACGGCGGGTTTCGAACTGACCACCTCCCGCAGCCGAGACGGGCGCCCAAACCACGCCGAAAGCCACAAATGCAGCTGCGCTTCGCTTCCAAAAAATCAGGAATTATTTTACCTTAAAATAATTAAGGCCCACGAAGGGCATAGATCCTCGAGAAAATGCGGATAAAAAAGCGTAATAAACGTAGATGCCACTTATTTAAAAAGAAGAGGCAGCCTCTGCCATTGAAGAAAAGCTCACGAAGGCGAAATGTTGCCTGTTTCGCTTCAATATCTCAGCTGTTTTCGCTTTACGCTAGATGGGAGAATAAGATATTCCCGTCGTCATCGCCTCTAAAGGGTGTCCGAGTCAGGCGGCATAAATGGATATATATACTTTCACTTAGCGGAACATTTTAGTTGTCCATAGACAAGTCGAGCGAAAATGCCACCGTACACTGTGGCGGGCTTCCGATATTTTGTTAGGCTCAGTCTAAGAAATATGGAGAGAAGATACGAAGATACGCTCTGTTAGAAAAGTGTGCTGATTGGCACGTCTTATGTCTCTCTAGCAAAATTGCCGCATTTAAGCGCATTAAAGGACTTTTGAGCTGGAAAGCGGCCTCTTTTGAGTGAACGTGCCGCGCTTTTAAATTGGCGACAGCACGCATGAGCCATCCTCATATCCAGGACGTGGATGATTGCATTAAAAAAAACTGGCTTTTGTTTTTCTGTTGCGCATAAATTATGCCGCCGCGCATTCTAGAGCACGCCAGAAAACCAACGAGGACCTCGAGGAGAGGGGGTCTCGTTCTTCGCTGCTCTTGCCCTTGTCGCTGTCATCTCCCTTTTTAAGAGCGTGGTGATTGCGAGAACAGCGAGTCCGGTATAATGACTTAGCTTCATAAAGAGGGCGACTCGAGTAATACCCAGTCATCACCTCGTCGCAGCATTTGTATTCATAATCGGGTGAACCAGGAGGGGCTGTGCGCACCAAGCCACACGACGACTTCCCGCATATCTTCCTCTATCTGTCGCCGCCGCAACTTGGTTCTTTTCGGAATTTCAACGCCATGGGACTCTCCAAACCGTGCTTCTTTTTTATTCTTCCATTGCTCCATGGCTTTTTTTTTTTTTTTTTTTCTTCTCCGCACTCGGGTTCTCGAAGTGCCTTCGACTGCGCTCGCACGCAGTGACCCGCGTCGTGTCGACAGCGCCGCGTGGCCGGCACAATGCGCGTTCGCGGACCGGCGAATTATGCGCGTCCAGACTGCTGCTGCTGATGCTGCTGCTGCCGCCGCCGTCGCCTCTGCGTCTGCGGCGAGCCGGCCTGGGAGAGAAGCGAGCCGCGTTCGCGCCTACTCTTCCCTTTCATGCTCGAGACACGCCAGAGTGACGACAGGCGCAGCAGCGACAGCGGCGGCTGGCGGCTGGAAATCCTGACCAAAGTCTTGCGGCCAAATCCGGCTATAAATCACAGCCGAGCGTGGTTTCATGGTCGCCGTTTTTTCCGCCTGATTTTTCTCGCCCGTCAGAGGTCTGAAGCATTTTTCTCTTTTCCTCTCGGTCAACCCTTGAGCTTCCTTTTGTGTTCGGTTCACCCCACTCATTTTATAGTTTAGGTTTTAATCGTCCTCAGAAGGAAAGGAGCCGTGAAGAGGCTGTTAAACGTGCGGATAAATATTCCTTTTACTTCTGTAATTATTTTATTTGCGCATGGAAGAAATTCGCGTTTTAAAGGAGTCCTAGCCATCGTGCTTCTAGGCGGCGATTACAACATCTAGGGAATTGCGATAATGGAAACCGGCGCGATTGTGAAATGGGGAGGTACAGAATGCTCCAAGAAAGGGGCGAGGTTTTTTGCCTCGGTGAAAAACCAATGGGGTCCCTCTACGTCGCTATGACTTACCTCTGTAAGGAGGGCTTTAAAGCTGCATTCGTGCGTAAAAACAAATTTTAACTAGATATTAAAACTGAAGAAATACTTCAATTTTGCCAGTCGGCTGATTAAGGCAAGAAAAAGAAAGGGCATCGATGAGGCTCTAACGTACTCTCTGATCCTGCGCCATTGTCTTTAACCGATCAGTAGATGCATATGAGGAAAGTGATATGTTGTGAATAGCAAAATAAAAGATATCTAATCGGTGCCAGTTTGAAATGACGCGTTGATATCTCAACTGAAAGGCATAACACTAAATTACAACACTCGCCCCCTTCAAGCACTATCATGTCCCAAACAATACGTCCACTTCCCTTAAAAAGCTAAGTGACGGAAAGGTCGAAGAAAAATAAATGAGGGAAAGAGAAAAAGAATGGGCAGAAACGAGGAAAAAAGAAGAAACGAGGAAGAGATAAAGAGGCATGAAAGAAGGAAGGCGAAAAAGAAAAATAATGAAGAAATACGATAAGTCTTTTAGGACGGTTGGAAGCCCCTCTAAGATAAAGATATATATTTCTAAAGAAGGAATGGGAACTGCATGAAGGTAATAAAACAATACAACACTATTCAGCTTATTCCAACTGGCTTGGTTTGGTTTAGATTAGTGGGCTTAACGTGCCAAAGCGACTAAGGCGACAAGAGACGCCATAGTGGAAGGCTTCAGTAATTTCGACCACCTGGCGTTGTTTAACGTGCACTCAAATCTCACAGCACACGGGCGCCTTGCTTTTCGCCTCCATCGAAATGCGGCCGCCGCGGCCGGGATTCGATCCCATATCCTTGGGTACAGAAGTCGACCGCCGAACCATCACCACCGCGGCAGTGCTCCAACTGGTACTGATTGCATAACCGGAATAATAAAAAAAAACACATACCAAAAACGTGCAAACATTCTTTGGCAAGATGGTTGCACTTCGGAGTGTCCAGTTGGAGTTTCCGATTTAATTCGTTTCCCGTTTTATAGTTTAGAATCGTTCGGGAGCGTTAAAACAGTCCTCAAACCAAGACCGCAGTGAGATAGCAATCGAGATCGTGGTATTAGATCCTGCAGTTGTATATTTTCAGGCACTGATCCATTATTTTAGACGAATGCCGAATACAGACAAAGAGGCTCCGTTAACTCGTCAGATTACCTCACAGACTGCCATCACCTTATCGGAGGCATTACTTCATTATGGAGCTTTCTCGTGGCATTTTTTACTGCAATAAATTGCGGAGATCACTTACGACTTGTTATGTGCTGTGAACGCAAACGCATTAATATCTCATCGTGAGCTCTTCTGCTAAGTTCATTGAACACACGGCATACGTATATACCCTGGTTGTTCCCAAGTTGCGCAAGCGTGAGTTGCGTTTCCTTGTCAGTAGCGTGTCTGGCTCGGAACCCAAAACTCGTGGGTTCTAATCTCGCCAATACTCCGAGGCTTTCAAGAGTGAAATGAATAACATTATGAATTTCTATATTTTGATACATGCAACGACCTTTATTTCGCATTGAATAAGTTTCCGATCATTATTTCCATATCCCTCGTGTGACGTCATGCTTAACGTGAGCTTTGTAGGGTGTTTCAAATTAACGCGTGAGGTCATGTTTCTCTGACGTCATGAGTATTTTGGTGCAACTTTTCCTGGACAACACTTCCTGGTTTTGTGGCCGGTTAGACACTCAACCAATTTGTTCCCGTAAAATGCAACGGTCAGTTCAAAACCATGCAGAAACGTTCTGTATTTTTCTGCGTGTCTTGACTTCGACTACTGATCAGCAGTACTTCCATCGCTGCCGTAATTATAGAGATTACGTGATCGGAAGCTCTCTGGATCGTTATTTATGCTGCCCGCCTTTTTTGTGTAGCTTCTCAATCGGGGCCTTCCTTCTTGTAAAGTGTTTTTCGTTTTTACTCTTTGTTCCGTAACTGAACGAAGGAGCAGTGTGTCGCAAGGAACACATTTTTTGTGTTTATCACAAGCAGATAAACCTATTCTAGCATAAAGGCGAGCAGTTAGAAGGATTGGTTACGTTCGTATAAGCGCGGCTAGTGTGTAACCTGCGTTTTTCGTCTAACTTTACTGCTTCTTTTTGCCTTCTGTTTAGGCTTTTGCGCAACATAATCTTAAAAAGAACACTTCCACTTACCCTTCTGTGTTACGGCCCTTAACCTACTTGCTGCCACTCGCTACTTATATTCATAGTGACAACACTTCATATTGCAGCCGCCGCTTTAACGCGACCATTTGTGCGATGAAGACTTTCGCAGAAAGCGCTATTGCTGACTGAAATAAAACAGCCATTTTTCCGCGGGAAACAACTTTCGGCATGAAAATAAAACAAGAACCGAAATAGACAACGAAAAATGTCAGCTGGATTTAAAAAAAAAAATTAAACACTGAAGTGTCCAACCCCTTGATATATCGAGCCATGGTACAGCTCTAAACAATAAGCAAGAACGACACCCGGCCTCGTAAAGAGAAACTGCGGCAGCAGTTCATCAGAAGTGTGCAGCTGCATAAACATTCCTAGACCCGCGCTGCTGCATGCGTCGCGCGATCAAGGGAAGCAGCCCAACCGTCAAATTGAAAGCGTTTCCAACAGCCACAATGCCAAGAATACTGCGTTTCCAAGCGAAGTCTCAAGAACAAAGTAGCAAGCTGACGGAAGAGACAGCTGTACTGGTACGCGAACAAATTCCAGCCACGCTGTGTGTTTTCGACAAAGCCAAGCAGTGCAATTGAGTATATATAAGGCGCTCGTGGGTAATCCATGCGACAGCTGCCTTACATCCCGGAGTAACTGTGTTCTTTCGGTAAAATTACAGCATGCACACTTCATTGCAAACGCCACCCTAATGAAAGCCACTGAGCATGAAAGTGCTTGCACATCCCTCGCAAACGGCAAATGAACCGAAGAAGAAAGGAAAGAAGCAGGAGGAAGCTGCGCCTACAATATAATACGGGTAAGAAAATATTCTAACAGCTTGCGCGAAATACCCGCCTTCGGCATTCAAGCTCCTCAAGATGCAGGGATGAAACGGCCGACCTGAAATGACATAGCGTGCACATCACAAAGAGCGCGGAAATCAGTCCCACAGCAATGGTCATGAGTAGCAACCACAAGGCTATTTCAGGAATAGTTGTCATATAGAGATCGCTTCAGCATGAAGGTAAACTAAATTGGCAAGTGTCACAAGTTTGTGTTGTGTTGTGTTGGCTTTTATGGCGTTCCATAAAGTGTTGACCTGTTTCGAATAACCAAAGACCTGCTTTTCTATGAATTGTATTTTTTTTTGCTTTTATAGTTATCATTTTTTGTGTGTGCTTCACTTCCGTGCCTTTTTTTCCTCTTAAATTCTGTGCCAGCTTTTTTTTTTTTTTTTTACAACCTTGTTTGCATTTACTTGTGAAAGAAATTTGAATGTTGCCTGCTGCCCTACAATGTAGGGGCCGAGGGGCATGTCAAGCCACAATTTCTGGCTTTTTTCCTTCGGCCCTCACCATGTATACATGGAAAATAAATGCATTGACATTGAAAAATAGACAGCTAAGGCCATGTTGCGTCAGTGTGTTGTTAAACCAAAAAATACTTTTTATTTAATTTGTTTCTCCCATCAACGCCCGTAAACACTATATTTTTTATTGATAAATAGGAGCTTTTTGTGTTGAAGGTTCCCGTATTTACAAAATATCAAAAATGCGTTAAATTTCAGCACGGGTATTTTCTCCTATCAAGAAGCTTGGATGAAAAGGGATGTGTTCTTTATAGAGATATTTAAAATGATTTTTCCTTATTTCCTCAGGAGCATAAAGGTGTGTGTGAGATGTGCATGTCCGATGCGGAGGCGACACAGGATTACTTCAATAAAGTGCTTTTGATGACAGCCTGACTTCCATTCTTTTTTATGTAGGCTTAACCAGAAGCAGTTTGTCGTTTGCTTCGTTATCGCATGAAGCCTAGCACAGGTTTGGTCGTTGCATATAATCTGCAGCCACGTCGGCTCCAAAAGCGAAAAATTTATTTCTCAGAACCAAATTTGTTTGCTTGGGTCGATTCAGATCTGTCTACTACCAGCTGCTGAACATGCTTGGATGACCGCTCAAAACAGTAATTCAGCCCGCAAGCAACACAAGATCGCAAAACTGAGTCACTTGGAAAACACTAATTCTCATAGAGAAGAAAAAACAAAATTGAGCCTCACCTACCATGACAGTTACTGTAAGCAAGCGCAAAAAAGCAAATATCTACACGCAAATACGCAACCTGTATAGATGGTTGGCTTGTAGGGTTTAATATCGCAAAGCGACTCATGTTATGAGAAGCGCCATAGGGGAGGGCCCCCGAAATTTTGACCACCTAGGGTTCTTTAACGTGCACAGACATCGTACAGCTCACAGACGTTTTGCTTTTCGCCTCCATCGAAACGCGGCCACCACGGCCGGGAGCCGATTCCACATCCTTGGGCACAGCAGTCGAGCGCCCTTAACCACTGCCCCACCGCGGCGAGGCAGTATGTATGTATGTATGTATGTATGTATGTATGTATGTATGTATGTATGTATGTATGTATGTATGTATGTATGTATGTATGTATGTATGTATGTATGTATGTATGTATGTATGTATGTATGTATGTATGTATGTATGTATGTACGTATGTACGTATGTACGTATGTATGTACGTATGTACGTATGTACGTATGTATGTATGTATGTATGTATGTATGTATGTATGTATGTATGTATGTATGTATGTATGTATGTATGTATGTATGTATGTATGTATGTATGTATGTATGTATGTATGTATGTACGTACGTACGTACGTACGTATGTATGTATGTATGTATGTATGTATGTATGTATGTATGTATGTATGTATGTATGTATGTATGTATGTATGTATGTATGTATGTATGTATGTATGTATGTATGTATGTATGTATGTATGTAGACGGGATTTCACAATCATCTAAATAGCCCCAATCTCAGAGATTATCATCTAGCGTGCCGAAAAACGTCTTTTCCACAATAAATAACGTAGTTGGCCAAAAAAGGTCCTTGATTTAATCCATGCTACATGCGCAGTCGCAAACAGTATCCCCAACCAACAGCTCTTGTGAGATGTGAGACATGAAATTTGTGTTTGAAGCGAAAAAAAAAAATGAGCAAGGCGTTGAGAAGAACGTTCTGAAATAACGATGGAGTTATGAAGCATGGTAATCATTCAGTCCCTCATGATAGAAGCTACGGAATTTGGGAAAATTACGCGAATGATTGCTAATGAGACAGCCACATTACAGAATGCCTCACATTTTTCAGTGCACCTTCAGAACATAAAAACCATTGGCTGGCTACCTAGAATATTCATTTCCAACCTGTTAGAATTTAAGCGAAAGGTAAGGGTGACCTGGGCCGATCAGGATGGAGCGTACGTCCACATGATTGTGTTCCTATGCGGTAGTTACCATGGTGTTCACAGTGTTCATCACGGATATGATGTATGTAAGAACACAACTATGTTAAGCTCGTCATCTTAATTTGCCTAGGTCGCCTTTACCTTTTATAGTGCTCTAAGCAGCTTATGGGGTGGAGTTAGACTCTCGCTGACTAGGGAATACGAACTTTATGTTTCGAATAAAACAGCTCATGTGCTTCATTATGTAGGAACAGCAGAGCACTATATGATGGTTTAGTTTATGGACTTTAACGTCCCAAAGCAACTCAGCTATAAGAGACTCCGTAGTGGAGCGCTCTGGAAATTTCGACCACCTGAGGTTCATCAACGTGCACTGACATTACACACGGGCGCATTGCTTTTCGCCTCTGTAGAAGACGACCACTGCGGCCGGGAATCCCGCATTTTTGAGCACAGCAGTCGAGCGCCCTAACCACTTCACCACCATGGCGGGGCAATACTATGTTATGAAAGTCTGATAAGGAATGATGGGACACAATGTTTACTTTGCTGAAGAAAGCTTTATATAAAATGTAGTTAGAATAGGCTGTTGTAGTAGGCACTCTTCCCTAAGAGTGTATAGTAGGCTCAAGATAAGAAGTAATCCAGGAACCGTTAGACATGCACAAAAGCAAAATGGCAGCAAGAGAGGCATTTATGCAGATACAATAACTTGTTGGTATCAATGGCTGTTCCGAGAAAACGCAGAATGTGCCGTGGTCACCAACGCCATAAGGCTTGGTTCGAAAAATGGCCGCACCATCAGCCGACACATGCGCCAACTCCTTATAGTGGCCTTCTGCAGCAGGACAACGCCATGTGCAGACAAAACAGATCCTAAATTCATACCGCATAGCCAACTGCGCAAAATGTCAGCATTGCTAACCTAAGTCACGCATCGAAACAGAGGCACATCCAGCTCCGCACCACTGCGGAGATTTGTTTATCGTGCACCCTCCCACTTTCGTCCTGCCAATTTCCTAAGCGCAGGCTTTAATAAAAGCATTACTCTGTGAGGGGGAGGGAGGGCTAGTTGGTACGTAGTAGCAACGTATTCTGAATACAGCGCAAAAGGGAGAAGGCACAAAGAATGATCATGAAAACGATAGGACAAAACCGGCATTAGTAAGGCCAGACGTTTGTCGCTTTACACAAATACCACCGTCCGGTATCTGCGATGATACCTGCCTTCAAGCACCAACTGCTATTTCCTCCTTGTACCAACGCTTCGAGAGGGTGCGCAGATATGATTTACAGACACAGCTTTCCTAGATATGACTCGCATGTAAGCAAAGTTAAAGCCTAAAACATTTTCATATAGAACATGCATCGAGCCGCTGTCCCACCAGAACTGCCCAGGTTCTATAGTTGGCCTCTCCAACCAACCATGCACCACACGAATGCATGGGCTGTAGGATTTGAGTAAAGAACAATCACAAAACAAAGGCTATTGTTTTGTCATGGCTACACGAGTGGAGCCAGTGTATTAGTGTAACCAATGTACCATGACTCCATTGCGACACTGCATTGCACTTGGGTCGAGAGTTGCATCTTTCTTGCGTATTGTTATAGAGTGGCGTCTAAAAGCGGTAGATCGCTATGAGAGAGCCGAAGCAGCCATCGCAAGTCGCACCATTTTTCCGCGGAACGGCGGCTGCAACGCGGTCTATAACCCAAATTCCCTAGCCATGATATGTAAAAGGGACGCTTCGTGCTTTTCACGATTATATTATTGTAGGATTCTTAAAAAAATACAATATTGTGAAAGAAATTTTGCGCTCTCGCATAACTCTGCTCGATGTATCAAACCTGACGAAACGACACACGTTAACATGTAGCGCTCCACTTGTCGCAATGAGAGCCGTATAAAACGATTTTGTAAAAACTACCTCTTCCTTTCATCCGATATTGTCGCGCGATGACCAATAAGATTATAGGCTATTGTCTGCTACCGGGAACGACGACAATCGTTTGCATACAGATGAGCTGTGATCACATCACAGGTTGCACACTACACGAGCTTGCACGAAGTGTTGCTCGGTGTATATTAAAAGAATATTGCCCTACAGTTCTTAGTTCAAACTCGCCTGCACGTAACATACACTGTTCCCACAATATTCGGACTCTCTCACGATGATGAATGCCATCCAACCCGCTTTCGACTAGTACTTGCAAATATATCCAGCCTAAAACGTACCAAACTTTTGTCACCGAATGCACTAGAACAAACACCATTCACATCATTGCATATTTGCAAATGCACCAAAACATGCAATAAAAGCAAATCATGTGAATAATTAATTTGCTAGTGGCTGTGCGGGAGGGTGTCTGTTCGTGGTTAAACTACACGGACAGAAACACTTTCTGCCCCAACTCAACCCGCGCCCATTTCTGAAATATGCGAAACTTCACACTCAGGGATGGCGGTATAAAGCGGCCATTTCTGACCCTATCCCCTATAGCACAGCCCCGTCTGAGCAGAGCTCAGGACATTACTGACAATATGACGATCTCCTTACGCTCGATATATGCAAACTCACTGGCGCTCTGGCTGCGCCGAGGTGCTCGCAGTGCGAAGACTGCGCACCACGCGTTCAGGGTGAGTCCTTAAAAACATCCCCTTATGGCGCCAACTCCCACTCATTTCGCACCTGCAACATGCCCAATTACACGGGAGTGCTGCCAATCGAGTTTTTCCCGCTCACACAAAAGAAACGCAACGATATTTCTGAACGTCGTTTTAGCACAGTTTAACCTCTGGTTTCTCATAATGCTCTTCATTTGCGGCAAAAGCAACGAAAAGACACAAGAGCGTTAGTGCAGTCTTGCCAATGCAAACAGCGATGGAGGGTTACTCCGAGACGCTGATATAAATATGCATGTTCCAGCAAACAGTCACTGATTACTTCAGTAACAGGATCATGCAGTATGAAAGGCATGTTTTTTTTTTTTTTGTGTGTGTGTGTCTTATTTCCATTTGCGAAAGAACATGCATTTTCCTTTTCTTTAGAAGTGTGAGTTTTCCTGCTTGTTAAACATAAAAGCTAGTTTTTTCCTTTAGCGAGTTTTCTTTGGGAGATGTATGACAGAAAAAAAAAAAGAAAATTACCCAAACGCAATTCTAAAAGGATGTCTTGCGCAAGCGGGCATAAAGACAATACTTCAGAGCAAAAACGAGAGCAAATCGCAACTACAGTATAATAAACGTCGCAGTATACTGCCGAATTAAGCTGTCCAAGGCTGCAGCGTAATGTCTGAATAAAAGTTTATACCACTGAACTCGTTAAGTAATTTCACAAGATATCATGCTTATGACCAAAGTACGACGCTATATGCATTTTTTTTTTGGATATCCGCAAAAACCACTGAGAACCGTTTTAATTGCATTGTAAATATAAAAAATATTCAACTGTTAAACGTATGCGTTCAACATCATTCGTTGAATAGGGTATTACTTTGGTTGCTGATTGGCCAATCGCTACATTAGATAGATTATAAATGATGAAAAAGTCTGGACATTATATGGTCCAGGATGCCGATATCGCGTTTATTAGGCGCAACGTGATACTTGAGTAATGGGCCACTTCATTGCTTGGCCGGTCAGCTGTAATAAATGAGAAGTTTAGGTAATATTTCTCTCTGAATGTGCGTTTATGATACTAACCCCAATAATAATTTACACACGCTCAGTGCCTTTGGTTATTTGATAGTGCTCCAACGACATTTTTGCTTTACTAGAGTGGTTAGTTGAAGACAGAAGGCTGGAATAAAGCTTCGTACTTTTTTCCTTGCGTTTAAGTAACTGATGAAATGGCGAGTTATTATGAGGATTCCTAGATTGTCTCAGGTAATATTCGCTGCGCTTCTTGATCCGTGATATATTTTGAGCGTAGTCTAATTTTCAGCTTCTTAGTGACCTGCTTGCTGCTTTCTTTCTTGCTTTCTTGCCTTGGTGGCAGTGAACGTGGCATTCATACTAAGTGAAATACCAGGCATTTGGCGCGTAATTTGTTCTAATGACGCTGCGACATGGTCATATCACTATTTTGTTAAGAATCAAGGTCCTCGAATCCAGCATTTAGTAAAATGAGGGCTCGCCAAGCGACATAATCTTGAGACGCCTGTAGAGCGAAATATTCTGCATCGCGGTTATGGACCTCGTAAGGTTCCATGAGGGTAGGGCGCTAACCCTCCGTTACATCAGAAACACCAACGGCACAAACAAAGCTGTGCGTCTTCCGTATGTTCCCCCTTGAGAGCGCAGGCCCAAAGCAAATGAACGAAGCTTGAATGCTGAATTGTTTTGAGACATCAAACATTTAAAAAAAAGTAAATTGGTTCTTTGAATGTAACAGTTCGGGACTTGAACGTTGGAACATCACTGAGCGCATCTAGGGTTCCCATCTGTTTGCGCCCTTCGACAACATCGCGGCTAGGACAGGATGCGCACTCGAAGCAATAAAACGCTTTAAAAGAAATTAAACGCTTGACTGCGGCAGGCGTTTGGGCGCACCGACCTTCTACAGGATGCGCAAATCACCGCTAGACGAGTAAGAAAATAAGCCCTAAACACTTCGTAGCTTTGTACTTTTCCTTCTTTTGTTGATCGTGTTTTCACGCTAAATGAATATATGTTACAGCCATTTATTTTCGAGCTATTGTCCTACTGATGCAAGACCCTCTGATATATTCACCCTGATCGAGCATCTTCCCTCCTACAGTATTTCTGGAATTCCACGGAATCGAAAAGACTCCAGCTTGAACTTCCGGCAGTATACACGAGGTAGCGTTAAGGCTCCGTCCTCCAGCAAATCCGGCGTCGCGTTGTCAGGTCGGCGTTGTGAGTGAAAAATCACCGGCATGCATCAGGTAGTCTGCATCTGGCAGATTACATGGTCGGGCTCTGACTGGTAGTCGGGTTGAGTGACGTAACTTGCCCGAATTACACGGCCGAATTGTCAGGAGCTGCCAACTCGGCAGCTCCTTTGAAATGAAACCGTATTCTCAGCAACCCTTGGATTCCGAGCCACTCACACTGCCCGCAGCTCACACAGACACTTTCGTACAGCCTGGTTAATGCGGAGCTTTAACCAAGCCGTAAACAAGCAATAAGTCCAAAGGGTTTCGCGTCCGTCAGAAGCTTGAAATCCTAGTGACTCATTGTCGCCCACTGTGATTTCAAGAGAGGCGGCCGCTGTACTCCAAATTTTGACAAAACTGTAGTAGCTGGCAGCCATCCTACACAAATCACAAGGAAGATAATGGAAGCCTTAGAGATAGATATATAATAAACAGCGGCAGTGTCATCTCACCGTCAATACTGATCTTGCAAAGGAAAGTCGTGGTACTTGTTCAGCGCACCTGTCGGTGTCCTTTCTTGTCTGTGCTTTCCGTATTCTGTGTTCAGTTACCAGCTAGTCCGGGCCCCCAATTTACAAAGCTTTATATTGATGTCAGGTGGCCTTGCACACATAATGTGATAGCTTAGTACTGTATTCTGGTAAAGAAGGAGGAGGAAGATGAGGAGGAAAGGCAGGGAGGTTAACCAGTAAAAGCAACCGGTTTGCTACCCTGCACTGGGGGAAGGGTATGAGTGGGCATAAAAGTTGTGAGAGAGGGATAGTTGAAGTTAATACAGTCACGTAACAGATACGCCACATCACATCACGTTACAGTCATGCCATAGCAAACTCATAGTCTTTCGATTAGGCCTGTGCTTCTCATAAAGCGGAGCAGTGCCTGGGAGGCCTTCGCCGCAGACGATCACCGTGGCCAGGGACCTAAAATCTTAATTTCACTCAATGGGCGTCCATCTAAATGCTCCAGCGAACGGCACAGAGACTTCCTTTCCTCACTGTATATCGGGCAAGGTGCGAGATAATAGAGGCTGAAATTAAGGGATTAGGGTTTAAGCAAGTTGCGAACTGCGTGTGCACGAATGGGAATCCGCAAGAGGAGGCACGGACGGGGCGCTTCAAGGCGGCGCTTAAGCGTCTTCATGCTATACAAACACATCAACATATATCAAAGGAACCTGCTGTCGTCTACTCAGTTAAGACCGCATCGCCATGTACGATGAAAGGCACTATATAGCTGTCGACGCGGCGAGAGTATCGGCTTTTTGGGGCTGCTTATACCGCAGAGCCTGTAGCTTGTATACGCTTGGAACACCAGCCTATGCGACTCATAGGGAACGGAAAAGGATAAACAAGCAATTGTTGAACACGCCACTGATTTTTCATCTCGAAACACAGCAGCCTTTAGTTTAACTGATACGATAAGCCTCGAACGCCCTGAACGGTTCGCTTCGCTGAAGACTAAAACACTCGCGCAAAGCCTTTATTAAAGCCGGGCCGTCTTAGCGAATTCCTTTCTTTCCTGAAGTCGAGGAGGAAAGTAGGTGTAAAGAGGAAACGAAAAACTGCCAACGAGAATCGATGTGCGACGACAGTTCTGCAACATCCTTAATGAGATTCAAAACTTTCCCGTAGACTGCGAGGCAAGATTTCTTTCATGTATAGGCACTCGAACGCCATCGAGCTCTGCGAACCGTAAAGGTGCGCTCGCTGCATCTGACGAAGAGATTTGATATACGCTCTGCATAAGGGATTCCGCGGATGAGGCCGGACGCTTGAAAGATCTTACAGAAGCTGTGCTTCCACGGGATGCTCTCGGGAAGAGAGGCCTCAAAACGAACACGGTACCAGGCTCCTCCGCAGTCGCTGTAGTCCCGCTTTTGTGTGTCGCTTGTTTCGTCACAGAGCTCTATACGCCGCCTTTCCCAGTGCCCCTCCCGCTCCCTTTTGCCCGCCGACTGCGGCGGCTGTGAGCGGCTCATTCGCCCTGCGTGTCCCTTCAAGCGGCGCCCGAACTTTCTTCCTGCAAAATGACGCCCAGGCACGCGAGACAGCGCTTAGGAAGAAATAGCGCGCTGGTTCGCAAACATTTTCCCGGCATATAGCAGCTGGGCCCGGAGGAGACCGTGTTTAAGGAGGAGCACCTCAAGGTAGGAAATTAAACGAACACGCGGCGAGCGCTTCGCTCACAGGTTATAACCCCTCGCGGTGGCCCCTGTCTTAAAGATAGCGCCTCTGGCACTTTCGGAGGCCGCGAGCAGCGGCGAGCGCTGGATATCAGGTGCATAATGACGCACTCGCCGCCGTCGGCAGGCCGATGTGCTTTAACGAGCTTTTAAGGTGGGCACAACTTTCCCGTTGTCTGCCTCGAAGCACAAGAAAGGAGCAGGGCGAGAGGGATTCAGCGGCAAAGCGAGAGCGAAAAGAAAAGGAAACAAATGCGGAGCGATAAGACATTGCTGGAAATGTTAGAAACGGGAAGAAATTCTGGAAGGAAAGAGGGAGGGCCTGACGGTAAGTGTGACGAACGGGGAGCAAAATTATCGTCGTGTTACAGGTTGCGCGGTGGCTTAAGAGCGGAAGATCGCGGGACGGTGCAACCGCTTCTCCGTTTTTTTTTTTTTTGTTTGTTTTTTTTTTGTTTTTTTTTTTTGTTTCTTTTTAGGAAGAAGCATCCCGGTTGAGCGGATGGGCGATAATTCAGGTAGAAAAGCAGTAATGAACGCAATTACGGGGAATCAAAAGCCAGCACGCACAACGATGGACCGCAATATCAAAAACGGATTCAAGTGTACGCATTTTTGATTGTAGCCAGCACCAAAATTGCTCCAGTTTTATGCTTCACAGCACTCATGAGTGTATAGAACTCCCATCGCAAACGTGGCGAGCAAAAGAAAAAAAAAAGAATTAGGGAGAGAGAAAGTCTCGCATCACCTTTTACTAGAATGCAGTGAAACACTGATGGTGTCAAATAAAGAGCACCGTTACTACTCTTCCCGTTGTTTTTCGAATCTGAAATTGTTCTTCTCTTTGTATGCATGCCGGACGAGTGCGCGATAATTCATAGGGTGCCGATGCATTACAATACATCAATAAAGCCTTCCTCTGTTGCTATATTCATGGGCGTCACTTGGCTATCAGAAGGTATTATTCATATTGCTGCTCAGAGGAAAACGCAGACATGCTGACTAAGCACTCGCTCACTGCGTACGCGTGTGCGTCATGCTGCAAAAGCGGGCTTCTGCGCTGTCTCTGTCCTTAGCCTGGGAAAACTGGCGCTTGGCGACGCTGGCTGAGCACCATAAATCTTGTCGTTGTAGTGGTGACGAAAAAGTCCCGGTAACAGAAATGTACACGTCGGTTAGAGCGGAACGAAGAGGAAACCAGGGCCCGCTTGCACGAAACGATCTTAAGACTGTCTCAGTTAAGTCTAGATTTAACCGAGTCAAACGGATAGGCCGTATGCATGGCCGCTTAAAACTGCAGTCGAGACTGGGCTTCAGTCCTGACTTGAATAAGTCACTTGCAGGACATGTGCATACCTAAGTAGAGAATTTAGGGAAATACAGGGATGCGCTGGCCCTGTCCTCGCTGTAAGATGTAAACATTCCGTCAATCTTGGGCTGCGTAAAATCCGTGGAACTGCTTTTCGCGGTTTAAGATTGTGTTACGAGGTAACATGCCCCAAGTGATAGCTGCGAGCGTTCAGGGAAGCCACTCTGGTGAACCCGAGCCGTTTTAAAGAAGTCTGGTCTTACTAAAGACACCATTTAAGTCTGGACTTAGCGCAGACCTTATCGTGTAAGCCGGCCCAGGTTACGGGAGCTCTAGTACAGCTGACAAAGCAACAGCTATCTTCATTGCTCTGATCCTTTGCTTCTGACGCTTTTCTTGCCGCTCTTCAACAATTAACGTGCTATGGTGTATAGTGTGATTCGTCTTCATGTCAGTTTCTAGTGCACTCTGTGCAGCGATGAGGACTCGGCTTTCTTCGTCGGTGAATATAGACTCGTCCAAACGCGCAATGCTCGCATACCATCTGCCTGAAACTTAAGTAGCTTCAGAGACGCCATTTCCAATAGAATCAAGTATATACAAAAGTATGAGCGTGTCTTGCCTACTTTACCCTTGTACCTTGCACGGAATGGCACCTTCAGGCGTTTCTCTGTTACTTCTTGACGGACGGTACTAAGAACGTACGCTTGCGAACCGTGCTCCATCATTACCCCGGGGAGCGCCACGAAGGCTAGGAGTTGCCAATCCACTCTCTATTTTTTTGCTTGCTCCCGCTTTCAGCAGTACTCTGCCGACAGTCATCAGCTAGCATAGAGGAGCAAGAACGCGCCTTAGCTGAGCATTCTAGCCGCCCCCTTGCTCTCTCCTTGTGCCACGGCCATCAGAGCCTACCGCTTTCTCCAGCGGCTCCAATATGCATGCCCGGCGACTGCCCTAGTGGCTGCTGCGTTAGTATACATGCAAAAAGTAGAAAGTTTCGTACAAGAAAATTCATGAATCCGACGTCGTCAACGATCACTTGATTGAGCTATCCCAGGGTGGTTTGACGTAGTAATGGCAAAACCTGGAAAGAGTGAGCGTCTAGAAAAGATAAAGGTAAACGGCCAATAGGTTTAGACCGAGAGTAAAGCACGAATCAACAGTAATGATATCACGCCCCGATCTCTTCCTCCCCCCCCCCCCTCTCTTTATATCTCGACTGAAGATATTGGATAGTATCGAAATTTTTTTTTAGAGCACGCGTGGAAGTACTCGCTAAAAAAACGCGATACCAAACGCGAAAGATTGCATTTTTATGTGTTTATGTGGGGATTTTAAGCTAAGCTGCCTGGAATTCTTACTGCATCGACTGGCTCCTGGGCAGAAAACTCGGATCGTAAGAAATCCATCATCCTGACGGTGTAATTCTGGAGATAAAGCTCGAACGCTCGAAATATTTTTTTTTTCTTGTGCTCAACAATAACAGAGAAACAACACCACAGAAGGCACGACGGACTCTTCAGTGAAGCTGACTTCCTGAAAGTGATGATGGAACGGTTGTATACCTTGGAAAAAGCACTACATGACCTAGTTCTTCCCTTTGCTGCCCTGAAGATGGAAGACGCGAGCAAAACACACTGCAAAAAAAAAAAAAAAAAAAAAAAAAAGTTCTGTTGCTGGAAAGTGTCAGACCTGTAGACGCTCCACACAGCGTGTAAAAGTCTTCCCCCGTTGTCAGCCAAAACCGTAAGACGCTAAGACGCGAGGAAACACGCCAGGATCAATGCCTTGTATAACGTGTAGCTCGAATGGCAGAGAAAAGTTGTTTCCCACTTGCTGAAGCAGGCAGTCGGCTAAAATATCTTTTCAAAATTATGGGACAGCAGAGTTACTTTTGGTTCAGTTTCACAACTCTGTACAGGCGACCGAAGCAAGCAGGCGTTCTCACTTAATTTTAAAGTGAAACGATTTCTCAAGTGTGCAGTACTGACACAAGGTAAATGAGGAACGCAAAGATTAATTAAGCCAAGACAATAAGCTTTTGCTTTTGTTTTTGCGAGGAGAGCGTCAGACAGGTGAAAAAAAAAGGAAATCATTTATATTTAACGTATTGACGTACACGCACTAAAGCCACAAAACTATCAGAAACCAAAGAAGTTTACCTAGATGCTGCAGAAGGGTTAAAAAAAGTGTTGTCTGTATTGTAAATTACTGAAAATGGCGTTTCTGGCAGTGACACACAAACGCTAATAAATATATCGATGAGACTACACAGTAGCCGAGAAGCATATTTTAGTGCACATCTTGCAGCGGTCGGTTAGAATGTAAACGTCACGTGCACGAGCGCAGTGCGTAAGATTTGTATATTCACTGTGAGCCTTGTCTGCGCGATTGTCCGTAATGTTGACGACGTGTCCTCTATTTCTATACCAGCCACATCGCGTGTCTCGCAATGTGACATTTTCAGATGCTGATTTGGTTTATGATGGTTAACGTTCCAAAGCGACTTATCTCCGGAAATTTCGTCCACCTGAGCTTCTTTAATGTGAACTGACATCGCACAGCACATGGGCGCCTTGCTTTTCGCCTCTATAAAAAAGCGGCCGCCGCGGTCGGGATTAGATCCTGCGTATCCTTCGGCACAGCAGTCGAGTGCCCTAACCGCTGCACCATGGGCACCACCACGACTTGTTGCCTCGGCTCGACTACTCGTCGCGGTGTAGAGCCAATATGGAGCAGTGTTTTACGTTATAGCTGCAGTGCATCGCGACCGAATGGTTTAAAGTTCTTGTCGCTAAAGCATCGCTACGGGAACGAAACAAACGAAAGTTATTTGTCGGCTAAAACATCCGATATATCTCTGCCCCAGTAACCACACATCTGATTTTAAAAGTCACTGTACATTCGCTTTTCGACCGGTTCAGAAAGCGTGTGGGTCGCACGCTTACTGTCCACACGCAGCAATGTGGCAATACAGGTTTGAAATATCGTAGGAAAAACGCAAAATCTGCGAGGCAGAAATTTCTTTTTGTTATAAAACGCAAGAAATTGTCAATGTGCTGCTTCGTGCTCAACCTCTGGTCGTTGTCGTGAGTCTATCCGAATGTCAACGCGCACCAGTTAGACATTTATTGCATTTTAAGAAATATCTGGACTTAGAAGGGCGTAGCCAGGATCGCACTGATGCCACATGAGAAAAACCAAGCGTTGGGGCCTTGCACAGAGCACTCCAGAGTGGTTTAGAGTACAATGTTTGCAGTTAGCATTCTCTGAATTGACTTAGTGCTTCAGAGTGCCTTAGCTCCCTGAGGCATGAGATTGGTTCTCTGAAACGGCGGTGCCCTGCTACGAATCCCGTTAATAATAGCTGCTTCCTTCTGAGTCGACTAGTATTGACAAGTGTCTGTCAAATGTATCAAGTGCATGGAATGGCTCTGCCGAAATATAACTCATGCAAAATAATGAAATCTTTTTTGGTGTGTGCCCTAAGCAACAACATTTCGGTCTCATGAGAGATTTGCTTTACGAATATTGTTGAACATAACGACGGTCGCACCACTGAACATCTCCTGCCAAGCAAGATAACCTAAGACAAAATAATCGCGCATACAATAGTTAAATTCCGCACCCGGCGAAAATGTGCTATAATTGGACAACCATATAATTGTCTTAATTTCAGTGCCGGCAGATTTGTTCCAACTAAACAAAACGAATGTGTAGCGAGTTTGGAGGCGGGAGCAGCATGCAAGTTTACGTTGTGGATAGAAGATGGAAGACAAAAATCATGAGCAGTAGCTAGCGACTGACCCAAATGCATGCCAAGAAGTAATGAATGGCGCTGCGACCTCGTGAGGTACAGCTACTACGTTTGCATTTTCTGAATTTGGGGATTACTGAACTCAGGGCGCATAACATGGCACTAGGATGCAAGTGCTAATGCGCGCTAAGAAAAGGGTAAACATATGAGGCCATTTTTAGCAGGCTTAAATTTTACTATATCTGCGATCGTTACAATTCAGGCGAATAATACTCAAATGAGGATTATTCTTCACTGCCTAGCGAATCTGTCTCTTCGTTGTGTTATACCTCTGAAGAGACAACTGTCAACTGTGACAAAATTGTAACTATGAAGGGACTGTCATTGCTGTAACTAACCGAAAAAGCTCAGTAAAAGCTACGGAAATTCCAAGAAGGCCGAAGTAAGCGTAAGATTTTTGGTGCATTGTCGTTCTGTGTCCTCGAGATAGTCTTGTGCTGCTAGCAATATGAGCACTGTCGTTTTCATTAAAATTTGCACTCAGACAGAATCCCACTGCGAGGCGATGCCACACATTCCGAGTCCACTCGCAGGTTTTATCTAATTCTGCATGCCAGCAAAGAAGAACACCCTTTCCCCCATGAATAAAAGAAATAAAGAGCTATTCGCTCCCTAGAAATCTTAACGCCACGGTTCGCACAGCACTAGTGGAGCAAGAGAAGGAGGCACAATTTCGAAATACCGCTATAAGCCCTTGAAAGGCACGATGAAAAGAAACACGGGGCAGAGAATATTATGTAGCCCGTAGGAACATATCGGCGGCAATGGAGTGAAGAGACTATGATGCGGTTCAAAAAATAAACAAAATATATCACAAAGCACCACTTATCGCTTAATTGAATCATCTCAAAACGCGCCAGCCTTCAGATATAGTGTAGCAGTGTGATGTGTTTACCTATTGCGAGTGGGCTGCAAAGGTGCGCTCGCATTTTGAAACTTCTGCGAGTATGCTACAGAAACCTTGACTACGCAGATGACTAGCGCAGATGGAGGAACAAAACACTCATCAGTGCGGGATACGAAGCAACTTAGAGAGGCAAAAAGAAGGGAAAAGGACACAAGTGCTGGTTGGCATGCAGCATCCAGCACTCGTATCTTTTTGTAAGCTTTTCTCTGGCAGATGAAGCACTTCACTTGTTCGTGTATGCGAAGAGGAGCAGCACTTACCTAAATCGATGGCGATGACTTGACGTTTCTACTCAGCGCTGACCATCAAGCTGTGGCCATCTGCTGTGCCAGGAGCTGATTCTGCATAACGGAAGAAAATGGAAAGCAACATGAAGGAACTTACGCAGCATACACAATAACAGGCTTAAGCAGTCGAGGGCACAAGGAAGGGCTGATTTCATATACCAAGCAGTACTAGCATTACAAGTGGCCATCTCAAACCATCGAACAAAGCAGTTGCTAAACCCCTATAGAAACGTGAATGTGCAAGGATTCAGAGGAGATACTGCGTAAACGTGTCTCTGCGAGGAATGAATTACATCGTGGAGAAATTCAATCGTGCGAGAGAATACATTTGCTCTTACAGGCCACCGTCCGATTTGCGCAGCAGTTCCTCTGCTCCACGCCCCAGATCAGCGACGTTCGAGAAAAATAAGAGCCATGCAGTGGCTTTCGTGGATATCAGTGCCGTCCTATCCCAAGCACTTTCCGCGCAGAGCAAACGAGCTTGGGTCTCGAGCAAATGTGTTCAAATATTCAGGCGTCGCCACACGCTTTCCTTCTCCCTCGCTTTCTTTTCTCGACCGCGCACGCCCCGGGTCTCGTTCCGTTCACTCAGAATCGCCGCGACGAGTAACAGTGGCGGAGAAGCGGTCTTCGCCTGCGCCGACGGAAAAAAGTGCGAGCGTCCTCATGCAGGCCACTTGATGCGCGCGGAGCGTGGTCGAAATAAGGTCGGACGCGAAAGCGAGACGGGCTCCGTTTGGGGCTTTTCTATTTGTGCCGGTTCTTATGCAAAGCCGATACAGCTTCCCTTGTTGCTGGAATCCATTCAGACGAAAGCGCAACAAGACACCTTCGCTCGAAGCCCAGACAGGCT
This sequence comes from Amblyomma maculatum, assembly GCF_055883805.1. Taxonomy (NCBI): domain Eukaryota; kingdom Metazoa; phylum Arthropoda; class Arachnida; order Ixodida; family Ixodidae; genus Amblyomma; species Amblyomma maculatum. Next base: position 111,412,671 of record NC_139344.1, on the reverse strand, counting down.
TTCCTTTTGTCAGTGCACGGCCTTTTGTCGAAGCGGAGGCGAGAATGCAACCGCTTTTCTTTTCTCCCGAGTCTTTTTTTCTCTCCCCCCCCCCCCCCCCTCCTCTCTCTCATAGAATGCGTGACTGCGGGGCGAGCTGTTTGGTGGCTACTGCGCGCCGCACTTGCTTTTTACGCCGCAGCCGAGAAGTATGCGCCGATCGAATTCACCGTCTTCTTCCAAGCGCGGAAGATGCTGCGGACGACGCCACATTGCGTCTCCCCGTCGCGAAGAAACTGTTGTATATAAGAGCTTCGACTAGCAACGCGAAAGGCCTCTCGCGAAGCGGCGAGGACGTGCCCTTACGACGGATGGAGGCAGGATCCGCGGAAAGCAGAGAGCCCGGAGCATGCGTGAAAAAAAAAAAAAAAAAAGTAGAACGGGGAAATCGATTCCAAAGCCCGAATGCCAAGTGCATGGTGCATGTGGTTCGTTAGATGCAAGTGTACGTGTTACTCCATCACCGAACCAAGACGTAGGGCCAATTTCCACGAAGGTATTTAGATTTTTTTGGTAAGGCCATATTATGTGCTTTTTGTGCTCATTGATTGTTACGTTTGCGTGTGTACAATAACCCCGAAAACGTTTGTTATATGTCCTTTAGCGTGTCTCCATTGCTGTGTATATGTATGTATGTACGGGCCTAAACTAGCTTCGGCCATTGGGCCAACATTTTTTGCAATTTGTACATTTTATTGAATTGATTGATTGATTGATTGATTGATTGATTGATTGATTGATTGATTGATTGATTACAGGCTATGGGGGCCCGTGCCACGATCAACCACAATGTCCAACAAGGTGACAGCCAAAGTAGGCTGCCAGCCATTGATGGGCTCCGACGATCTCCGGCGCTGCATGGTTATACCCAAAAACAATACACACACAAGAGAATGAAACCAAGACGTTAACACAGATTATGTGCTGTTGCGAATTTGCAGGGTCGCAGCGGAGCACCAGAGCAAGACGACCAGCGTCGCAGGCTTCTCATTCTGGACAGCCCGTGCCGAGCTTCGGCAGGCTGGAGCTTCCGAGAGAAGAAACCCAGTGGGTGCCACTCGGAGTCGATCTGCTGCTGGAGAACCGCACCAATGGCCACTCTAGAAGCATCCACCATGATGCGAGTTGGCGCGGAAGTCCTAGGGTGGATGAGGACGACTAAATCGGCGAGGGCTTGTTTTGCAGCCGTGAAAGTGGCCTGAGCTTCAGGAGACCAGGAAATCGCAGAGGATGAGGACCTGGTGGTGCGGAGAAGGTCAGTCAGGGGGTGAAGAAGCTCGGCGCAGTGCGGGTAAAGCGCCGTGAAAAAATTCACTAGGCCCAGGAACTCACGGAGCTTGCGTAGGGTAGTGGGTGCTGGAAAGTCCTTAACAGCCTGGACGTGAGAAGGCAATGGACGAATTCCCAGCGCCGAGATGTGGTGGCCCAGGAACTCGAGCTCATAAGAGCCGGAAACACATTTCTGGGCATTGACGACCATCTAAACTCTTGGAGGCGTTGAAAGAGTTCCCGGAGGTGACGCTCATGATCCTGTGGAGAACGACTCGCGACGAGGATGTCGTCGATGTAGGCAAATACCGCCGGGAGTTCACGCGTCACACAACGAATCTTTGGAAAGTTTGAGCTGCGTTGCGTAGCCCAAATGGCATGCGCACGTACTCAAACAGTCCGAAGGGTGTAGTGATGGCCGTCTTCGGAATATCGCCCGGCTCAACAGGGATTTGGTGGTACTCCTTGAAAAGGTCCACTTTACTTGCAGCTTTCCAGATGTCCAGTGTAGTCTTGGATGTGTGGAAGGTAGCTGTCGTGGACCGTGTGAGCGTTGAGAGCCCGGTAGTCGCCGCACGGACGCCAGTCACCCGGTTCTTTCTTGGGCACCAGATGGAGTGGTGAGGCCCAAGCGCTGGATCAAGGGCGAATAATACCCAGCTGGAGCATGTGGTCGAATTCCCGTTTTGCAATAGCCAGACGCTCACCGAAGAGGTGGCGCGGACGAGCTGCGACAGGTGGACCACGCGTGACAATGTGGTGGGTTATACCGTGATGCATCATCTGTGTTAACGTCTTGGTTTAATTCTCTTGTGTGTGTACCGTTTTTCTGTATAACCATGCAGCGCCGGAGGTCGTCGGAGTCGTGTAGCCAACAAGCCCGCTCGCAAGTACTACCATTGATGGGCCTCATGTATGAAAACATTTGAAAACCGGGCTATCGGTTCTCAATATATACAGGCGCGTGCTAAAGTAAACGGAGCACGTTTTCGTGTTCTAATTGCAATCACACCTTCTGTATCAGATATAAAAAATATTTTTCCAAGAGTAACCACACTGGCGTCTACTGCAATCCTCAACATACCATGGCTGCCAGTTTGATTTATGCAACGCGTGAAAAATGTTTGACGGAGCTTAGCTTTCTCCATTTACTTTCGTCCACCCCTGCCCCTATGGCTCTATAGCATCACGTTCCTCGCAGCATATTTTATGAACGGGAAAAGGAAGGTTCTTTCGCTCCCACGATACTCCCCTAACCACACAAAACACGCTGATGATCTACCTTTACAGTTAATGCCTTTCCTACGAAAGCCTGCAGCAATGATATTTTCAGGCAAATTAAGATAATAAAAAAAAAACAGAGCACCCAATTCCTGCACATATATCGCGTACACTGCCAGTGGCAATGAAAATCACTCAGTGCAAGAGTTTGCATCCAGTTCGTCTCTGCGTATATCAAACAAGAAATCCCCGAGCAGTGGTTTGTTTCCGCTGACTTAAAGAAGCCGCCCGATGCTTACAAGCTGTTCTTCGAACTGGATCCTATGAGCATCTGGCTGCGGCAGTCAGAGAGTTAAATGTTTCGACCTTCCCTAAAGGACATGACGGTGTTTACCAATGACAATCGAGACATAACGGCAGGAAACTACTATGAGGAGGAAACCGGGGAAAATGTGCATCCCGGTGATGAATGTATGTCGATCCGAGTTCCGAAAGTGGACTGAAAAAGTAGGCTTCGAACATATGTGCGGGAGATCACGCTTGGTTCGTGGAATTTCACAGTTTTCTAGATAGTGCAGTCTATGTGCTGTTGCATTGCTTCTTTTTTTCTTTTTTTTTTTTTTTTTTTTTTTACTGCCGTGCTCTCTGCTGTTTTGAATCACTCTGTTCGGGTTTAAATTTTTTGCTGATTTCGCAAGATTGTATGCTAAATGCATCATTCTTTTCTATCATGCCAACTAAAGCCGAACTTGCTAAAGAAGTTGGTAGTTTAAAAACTGAAGTGACAGAGCTGCGGAACAGCCTCTCCATATTTAATGACCTTTTTGAGTAAATGAAAACGCAGCATGCTTCTCTTATAAAGGAAAACAAAGACCTGAATCACTAAAATGTGCAACTGACCAAGAGAGTGACTGAACTAGAGCAGTACTCTCGCATGAACAGCATCGAGATCAAAGGAGTACCCGTTACACAGGGTAGGACCATTGCGCTATTCTCCACTGTATTGGCGAAATGATTGGCTGCCCTGTCACTGTCACTGGCATACAGTGCACAGAGTACCTGCTAAGGATGAACAGTAAATAATTGCTCGTTTTTGCAACCGCACAAAGAAGGCTGAGTTTAGAGGAAAGGAAAACACCACTTACATCTACCGAAATCGGAATTAAAGGTGGCGGCGATGGCAGCCTTACCGATCCCCCCATCTACATAAATGATCATCTGACACCTGGAAACAAACGTCTTTTTGGACGGGCGCGAACACTGAAAAAGGAAAAAGGATTGAAATTCCTCTGGGTCGACAACTGCCGCATGAAAGCTAGGGCGACTACTGAGATAGCACAGTGTATCGAATTGCCAGTGAGGCTGATCTTGCCATTTTCACTTAAAGAAAACCAGGCACTGTTATCATCCGATGGTCATGGAGTTACACAAGAGATTTCAGCATTTCTCCACGCAGGCGCTCCATCACATAATTGAATTATCAATTTCAACATACGTAGTACGTCTAAACATTATGATGATCTTGTCAATTTTTTAACCATCTCGAATCATAAGTTTTCCCTGATATGCCTTTCTGAAACATGGTTGTCATCTAACGAAGAACAATTATTGTCTTTACCAGGCTCCCGAGCTGAATACAGCCACCGTACAAGAAGATCGCCACGGCGGTTCAGCTATATACATCTCTAACTTCTTAACTTATAGACGACGCCTTGATATCGCTTTACGTACTAATAAATGCGAGTCTGTGTGGATAAAACTGGACCAGTCTTTTCTTCCATCATTAGCGTACATCGCAAATACATCTGACGTACAATGCTCTGAATATACAAAATGCATTTCTAGCCATGGTTTGGAATCTTTAATTGACAC